>NC_134690.1:41245718-41590244 GCF_050947455.1 Rhinoderma darwinii | reverse complement strand
TGTCCGTTGGCTACCTCTACTACCACCAATACACCTCCACTGCCGTCTGCTACAAGCAGGCCTGAGGCCTGCCCCACCACAGGGCTTTGTCGTGTGACTGTCCAGTCTTTTTTAATGTGCTGCTACTACTACTACTACCACCACCCTTGCTGTCCGTTGGCTACCTCTGCTACCACCAATACACCTCCACTGCCGTCTGCTACAAGCAGGCCTGAGGCCTGCCCCACCAAAGGGCTTTGTCCTGTGGCTGTCCAGTGTCTTTTAATGTGCTGCTACTACTGCTACCACCCTTGCTGTCCGTTGGCTACCTCTACTACCACCAATACACCTCCACTGCCGTCTGCTACAAGCAGGCCTGAGGCCTGCCCCACCACAGGGCTTTGTCCTGTGACTGTCCAGTCTCTTTTAATGTGCTGCTGCTACTACTACTACTACTACCACCCTTGCTGTCCGTTGGCTACCTCTACTACCACCAATACACTTCCACTGCCGTCTGCTACAAGCAGGCCTGAGGCCTGCCCCACCACAGGGCTTTGTCCTGTGACTTTCCAGTGTCTTTTAATGTGCTGCTACTACTACTACCACCCTTGCTGTCCGTTGGCTACCTCTGCTACCACCAATACACTTCCACTGCCGTCTGCTACAAGCAGGCCTGAGGCCTGCCCCACCACAGGGCTTTGTCCTGTGACTCTCCAGTCTCTCTTAATGTGCTGCTACTACTACTACAACTACTACCACCACCCTTGCTGTCCGCTGGCTACGTCTACTACCACCAATACACCTCCACTGCCGTCTGCTACAAGCAGGCCTGAGGCCTGCCCCACCACAGGGCTTTGTCCTGTGACTGTCCAGTCTCTTTTAATGTGCTGCTACTACTACTACCACCCTTGCTGTCCGTTGGCTACCTCTACTACCACCAATACACCTCCACTGCCGTCTGCTACAAGCTGGCCTGAGGCCTGCCCCCCCACAGGGCTTTGTCCTGTGACTGTCCAGTGTCTTTTAAAGTGCTGCTACTACTACTACCACCCTTGCTGTCCGTTGGCTACCTCTACTACCACCAATACACCTCCACTGCCGTCTGCTTCAAGCAGGCCTGAGGCCTGCCCCACCACAGGGCTTTGTCCTGTGACTGTCCAGTCTCTTTTAATGTGCTGCTACTACTACTACTACTACTACCACCCATGCTGTCCGTTGGCTACCTCTACTACCACCAATACACCTCCACTGTCGTCTGCTACAAGCTGGCCTGAGGCCTGCCCCCCCACAGGGCTTTGTTCTGTGGCTGTCCAGTGTCTTTTAATGTGCTGCTACTACTGCTACAACCCTTGCTGTCCGTTGGATACCTCTACTACCACCAATACACCTCCACTGCCGTCTGCTACAAGCAGTGGCCTGAGGCCTGCCCCACCACAGGGCTTTGTCCTGTGACTGTCCAGTCTCTTTTAATGTGCTGCTACTACTACTACTACCACCCATGCTGTCCGTTGGCTACCTCTACTACCACCAATACACCTCCACTGCCGTCTGCTACAAGCAGGCCTGAGGCCTGCCCCACCACAGGGCTTTGTCCTGTGACTGTCCAGTGTCTTTTAATGTGCTGCTACTACTAATAATACCACCACCCTTGCTGTCCGTTGGCTACCTCTACTACCACCAATACACCTCCACTGCCGTCTGCTACAAGCAGGCCTGAGGCCTGCCCCACCACAGGGCTTTGTCCTGTGACTGTCCAGTGTCTTTTAATGTGCTGCTACTACTACTACCACCCTTGCTGTCCGTTGGCTACCTCTACTACCACCAATACACCTCCACTGCCGTCTGCTACAAGCAGGCCTGAGGCCTGCCCCACCAAAGGGCTTTGTTCTGTGGCTGTCCAGTGTCTTTTAATGTGCTGCTACTACTGCTACAACCCTTGCTGTCCGTTGGATACCTCTACTACCACCAATACACCTCCACTGCCGTCTGCTACAAGCAGGCCTGAGGCCTGCCCTACCACAGGGCTTTGTCCTGTGACTC
Source organism: Rhinoderma darwinii (assembly GCF_050947455.1). Lineage (NCBI taxonomy): Eukaryota > Metazoa > Chordata > Amphibia > Anura > Rhinodermatidae > Rhinoderma > Rhinoderma darwinii. The sequence continues at coordinate 41,588,225 of NC_134690.1, read as the reverse complement.
TCCAGTCTCTGTTAATGTGCTGCTACTACTACAACTACTACCACCACCCTTGCTGTCCGCTGGCTACCTCTACTACCACCAATACACCTCCACTGCCGTCTGCTACAAGCAGGCCTGAGGCCTGCCCCACCACGGGGCTTTGTCCTGTGACTGTCCAGTGTCTTTTAATGTGCTGCTGCTACTACTACTACCACCCTTGCTGTCCGTTGGCTACCTCTACTACCACCAATACACCTCCACTGCCGTCTGCTACAAGCAGGCCTGAGGCCTGCCCCACCAAAGGGCTTTGTTCTGTGGCTGTCCAGTGTCTTTTAATGTGCTGCTACTACTGCTACAACCCTTGCTGTCCGTTGGATACCTCTACTACCACCAATACACCTCCACTGCCGTCTGCTACAAGCAGGCCTGAGGCCTGCCCCACCACAGGGCTTTGTCCTGTGACTGTCCAGTCTCTTTTAATGTGCTGCTACTACTACTACTACTACCACCACCCTTGCTGTCCGTTGGCTACCTCTACTACCACCAATACACCTCCACTGCCGTCTGCTACAAGCAGGCCTGAGGCCTGCCCCACCACAGGGCTTTGTCCTGTGACTGTCCAGTCTCTTTTAATGTGCTGCTACTACTACTACCACCCATGCTGTCCGTTGGCTACCTCTACTACCACCAATACACTTCCACTGCCGTCTGCTACAAGCAGGACTGAGGCCTGCCCCCCCACAGGGCTTTGTCCTGTGGCTGTCCAGTGTCTTTTAATGTGCTGCTACTACTGCTACCACCCTTGCTGTCCGTTGGCTACCTCTACTACCACCAATACACCTCCACTGCCGTCTGCTACAAGCAGGCCTGAGGCCTGCCCCACCACAGGGCTTTGTCCTGTGACTGTCCAGTCTCTTTTAATGTGCTGCTACTACTACTACCACCCATGCTGTCCGTTGGCTACCTCTACTACCACCAATACACTTCCACTGCCATCTGCTACAAGCAGGACTGAGGCCTGCCCCCCCACAGGGCTTTGTCCTGTGACTGTCCAGTCTCTGTTAATGTGCTGCTACTACTACAACTACTACTACCACCCTTGCTGTCCGTTGGCTACCTCTACTACCACCAATACACCTCCACTGCCGTCTGCTTCAAGCAGGCCTGAGGCCTGCCCCACCACAGGACTTTGTCCTGTGACTGTCCAGTCTCTTTTAATTTGCTGCTATTACTACTACTACCACCACCCTTGCTGTCCGTTGGCTGCCTCTACTACCACCAATACACATTCACTGCCGTCTGCTACAAGCAGGCCTGAGGCCTGCCCCACCACAGGGCTTTGTCCTCTGACTGTCCAGTGTCTTTTAATGTGCTGCTACTACTACTACCACCCTTGCTGTCCGTTGGCTACCTCTACTACCACCAATACACCTCCACTGCCATCTGCTTCAAGCAGGCCTGAGGCCTGCCCCACCACAGGACTTTGTCCTATGACTGTCCAGTCTCTTTTAATGTGCTGCTACTACTACCACCCATGCTGTCCGTTGGCTACCTCTACTACCACCAATACACCTCCACTTCCGTCTGCTACAAGCAGGCCTGAGGCCTGCCGCACCACAGGGCTTTGTCCTGTGACTGTCCAGTCTCTTTTAATGTGCTGCTACTACTACTACTACCACCACCCTTGCTGTCCATTGGCTACCTCTACTACCACCAATACACCTCCACTGCCGTCTGCTACAAGCAGGCCTGAGGCCTGCCCCACCACAGGGCTTTGTCCTGTGACTGTCCAGTGTCTTTTAATTCGCTGCTACTACTACTACCACCCTTGCTGTCCGTTGGCTACCTCTACTACCACCAATACACCTCCACTGCCGTCTGCTACAAGCAGGCCTATGGCCTGCCCCACCACAGGGCTTTGTCCTGTGACTGTCCAGTCTCTTTTAATGTGCTGCTACTACTACTACCACCCATGCTGTCCGTTGGCTACCTCTACTACCACCAATACACTTCCACTGCCGTCTGCTACAAGCAGGCCTGAGGCCTGCCCCACCACAGGACTTTGTCCTGTGACTGTCCAGTCTCTTTTAATTTGCTGCTACTACTACTACTACCACCACCCTTGCTGTCCGTTGGCTGCCTCTACTACCACCAATACACCTTTACTGCCGTCTGCTACAAGCAGGCCTGAGGCCTGCCCCACCACAGGGCTTTGTCCTCTAACTGTCCAGTGTCTTTTAATGTGCTGCTACTACTACTACCACCCTTGCTGTCCGTTGGCTACCTCTACTACCACCAATACACCTCCACTGCCGTCTGCTTCAAGCAGGCCTGAGGCCTGCCCCACCACAGGGCTTTGTCCTGTGGCTGTCCAGTGTCTTTTAATGTGCTGCTACTACTGCTACCACCCTTACTGTCCGTTGGCTACCTCTACTACCACCAATACACCTCCACTGCCGTCTGCTACAAGCAGGCCTGAGGCCTGCCCCACCACAGGGCTTTGTCCTCTGACTGTCCAGTGTCTTTTAATGTGCTGCTGCTACTACTACTACCACCCTTGCTGTCCATTGGCTACCTCTACTACCACCAATACACCTCCACTGCCGTCTGCTACAAGCAGGCCTGAGGCCTGCCCCACCACAGGGCTTTGTCCTGTGACTGTCCAGTCTCTTTTAATTTGCTGCTACTACTACTACTACCACCACCCTTGCTGTCCGTTGGCTACCTCTACTACCACCAATACACCTTCACTGCCGTCTGCTACACGCAGGCCTGAGGCCTGCCCCACCACAGGGCTTTGTCCTGTGACTGTCCAGTGTCTTTTAATGTGCTGCTACTACTACTACCACCCTTGCTGGCCGTTGGCTACCTCTACTACCACCAATACACCTCCACTGCCGTCTGCTACAAGCAGGCCTGAGGCCTGCGCCACCACAGGGCTTTGTCCAGTGACTGTCCAGTCTCTTTTAATGTGCTGCTACTACTACTACTACTACCACCCTTGCTGTCCGTTGGCTACCTCTACTACCACCAATACACCTCGACTGCCGTCTGCTACAAGCAGGCCTGAGGCCTGCCCCACCACAGGGCTTTGTCCTGTGACTTTCCAGTCTCTTTTAATGTGCTGCTACAAATACTACTACCACCCTTGCTGTCCGTTGGCTACCTCTACTACCACCAATACACCTCCACTGCCGTCTGCTACAAGCAGGCCTGAGGCCTGCCCCACCACAGGGCTTTGTCCTGTGACTGTCCAGTGTCTTTTAATGTGCTGCTACTACTACTACCAACCTTGCTGTCCGTTCTCTACCTCTACTACCACCAATACACCTCCACTGCCGTCTGCTACAAGCAGGCCTGAGGCCTGCCCCACCACAGGGCTTTGTCCTGTGACTGTCCAGTCTCTTTTAATTTGCTGCTACTACTACTACTACCACCACACTTGCTGTCCGTTTGCTACCTCTACTACCACCAATACACCTCCACTGCCGTCTGCTACAAGCAGGCCTGAGGCCTGCCCCACCACAGGGCTTTGTCCTGTGACTGTCCAGTGTCTTTTAATGTGCTGCTACTACTACTACCACCCTTGCTGTCCGTTGGCTACCTCTACTACCACCAATACACCTCCACTGCCGTCTGCTTCAAGCAGGCATGAGGCCTGCCCCACCACAGGACTTTGTCTTGTGACTGTCCAGTCTCTTTTAATTTGCTGCTATTACTACTACTACCACCACCCTTGCTGTCTGTTGGCTGCCTCTACTACCACCAATACACCTTCACTGCCGTCTGCTACACGCAGGCCTGAGGCCTGCCCCACCACAGGGCTTTGTCCTCTGACTGTCCAGTGTCTTTTAATGTGCTGCTACTACTACTACCACCCTTGTTGGCCGTTGGCTACCTCTACTACCACCAATACACCTCCACTGCCATCTGCTTCAAGCAGGCCTGAGGCCTGCCCCACCACAGGACTTTGTCCTATGACTGTCCAGTCTCTTTTAATGTGCTGCTACTACTACCACCCATGCTGTCCGTTGGCTACCTCTACTACCACCAATACACCTCCACTTCCGTCTGCTACAAGCAGGCCTGAGGCACCACAGGGCTTTGTCCTGTGACTGTCCAGTCTCTTTTAATGTGCTGCTACTACTACTACTACTACCACCACCCTTGCTGTCCGTTGGCTACCTCTACTACCACCAATACACCTCCACTGCCGTCTGCTACAAGCAGGCCTGAGGCCTGCCCACCACAGGGCTTTGTCCTGTGACTGTCCAGTCTCTGTTAATGTGCTGCTACTACTACAACTACTACTACCACCCTTGCTGTCCGTTGGCTACCTCTACTACCACTAATACACCTCCACTTTGTCCTATGACTGTCCAGTCTCTTTTAATGTGCTGCTACTACTACCACCCATGCTGTCCGTTGGCTACCTCTACTACCACCAATACACCTCCACTGCCGTCTGCTACAAGCAGGCCTGAGGCCTGCGCCACCACAGGGCTTTGTCCAGTGACTGTCCAGTCTCTTTTAATGTGCTGCTACTACTACTACGACTACCACCCTTGCTGTCCGTTGGCTACCTCTACTACCCCCAATACACCTCCACTGCCGTCTGCTACAAGCAGGCCTGAGGCCTGCCCCACCACAGGGCTTTGTCCTGTGACTGTCCAGTCTCTTTTAATGTGCTGCTACTACTACTACTACCACCCTTGCTGTCCGTTGGCTACCTCTACTACCACCAATACACCTCGACTGCCGTCTGCTACAAGCAGGCCTGCCCCACCACAGGGCTTTGTCCTGTGACTTTCCAGTCTCTTTTAATGTGCTGCTACAAATACTACTACCACCCTTGCTGTCCGTTGGCTACCTCTACTACCACCAATACACCTCCACTGCCGTCTGCTACAAGCAGGCCTGAGGCCTGCCCCACCACAGGGCTTTGTCCTGTGACTGTCCAGTGTCTTTTAATGTGCTGCTACTACTACTACCAACCTTGCTGTCCGTTCTCTACCTCTACTACCACCAATACACCTCCACTGCCGTCTGCTACAAGCAGGCCTGAGGCCTGCCCCACCACAGGGCTTTGTCCTGTGACTGTCCAGTCTCTTTTAATTTGCTGCTACTACTACTACCACCCATGCTGTCCGTTGGCTACCTCTACTACCACCAATACACCTCCACTGCCGTCTGCTACAAGCAGGCCTGAGGCCTGCCCCACCACAGGGCTTTGTCCTGTGACTGTCCAGTGTCTTTTAATGTGCTGCTACTACTACTACCACCCATGCTGTCCGTTGGCTACCTCTACTACCACCAATACACCTCCACTGCCGTCTGCTACAAGCAGGCCTATGGCCTGCCCCACCACAGGGCTTTGTCCTGTGACTGTCCAGTGTCTTTTAATGTGCTGCTACTACTACTACCACCCATGCTGTCCGTTGGCTACCTCTACTACCACCAATACACTTCCACTGCCGTCTGCTACAAGCAGGACTGAGGCCTGCCCCCCCACAGGGCTTTGTCCTGTGGCTGTCCAGTGTCTTTTAATGTGCTGCTACTACTGCTACCACCCTTGCTGTCCGTTGGCTACCTCTACTACCACCAATACACCTCCACTGCCGTCTGCTACAAGCAGGCCTGAGGCCTGCCCCACCACAGGGCTTTGTCCTGTGACTGTCCAGTCTCTTTTAATGTGCTGCTACTACTACTACCACCCATGCTGTCCGTTGGCTACCTCTACTACCACCAATACACTTCCACTGCCATCTGCTACAAGCAGGACTGAGGCCTGCCCCCCCACAGGGCTTTGTCCTGTGACTGTCCAGTCTCTGTTAATGTGCTGCTACTACTACAACTACTACTACCACCCTTGCTGTCCGTTGGCTACCTCTACTACCACCAATACACCTCCACTGCCGTCTGCTTCAAGCAGGCCTGAGGCCTGCCCCACCACAGGACTTTGTCCTGTGACTGTCCAGTCTCTTTTAATTTGCTGCTATTACTACTACTACCACCACCCTTGCTGTCCGTTGGCTGCCTCTACTACCACCAATACACATTCACTGCCGTCTGCTACAAGCAGGCCTGAGGCCTGCCCCACCACAGGGCTTTGTCCTCTGACTGTCCAGTGTCTTTTAATGTGCTGCTACTACTACTACCACCCTTGCTGTCCGTTGGCTACCTCTACTACCACCAATACACCTCCACTGCCATCTGCTTCAAGCAGGCCTGAGGCCTGCCCCACCACAGGACTTTGTCCTATGACTGTCCAGTCCTCTTTTAATGTGCTGCTACTACTACCACCCATGCTGTCCGTTGGCTACCTCTACTACCACCAATACACCTCCACTTCCGTCTGCTACAAGCAGGCCTGAGGCCTGCCGCACCACAGGGCTTTGTCCTGTGACTGTCCAGTCTCTTTTAATGTGCTGCTACTACTACTACTACCACCACCCTTGCTGTCCATTGGCTACCTCTACTACCACCAATACACCTCCACTGCCGTCTGCTACAAGCAGGCCTGAGGCCTGCCCCACCACAGGGCTTTGTCCTGTGACTGTCCAGTGTCTTTTAATTCGCTGCTACTACTACTACCACCCTTGCTGTCCGTTGGCTACCTCTACTACCACCAATACACCTCCACTGCCGTCTGCTACAAGCAGGCCTATGGCCTGCCCCACCACAGGGCTTTGTCCTGTGACTGTCCAGTCTCTTTTAATGTGCTGCTACTACTACTACCACCCATGCTGTCCGTTGGCTACCTCTACTACCACCAATACACTTCCACTGCCGTCTGCTACAAGCAGGCCTGAGGCCTGCCCCACCACAGGACTTTGTCCTGTGACTGTCCAGTCTCTTTTAATTTGCTGCTACTACTACTACTACCACCACCCTTGCTGTCCGTTGGCTGCCTCTACTACCACCAATACACCTTTACTGCCGTCTGCTACAAGCAGGCCTGAGGCCTGCCCCACCACAGGGCTTTGTCCTCTAACTGTCCAGTGTCTTTTAATGTGCTGCTACTACTACTACCACCCTTGCTGTCCGTTGGCTACCTCTACTACCACCAATACACCTCCACTGCCGTCTGCTTCAAGCAGGCCTGAGGCCTGCCCCACCACAGGGCTTTGTCCTGTGGCTGTCCAGTGTCTTTTAATGTGCTGCTACTACTGCTACCACCCTTACTGTCCGTTGGCTACCTCTACTACCACCAATACACCTCCACTGCCGTCTGCTACAAGCAGGCCTGAGGCCTGCCCCACCACAGGGCTTTGTCCTCTGACTGTCCAGTGTCTTTTAATGTGCTGCTGCTACTACTACTACCACCCTTGCTGTCCATTGGCTACCTCTACTACCACCAATACACCTCCACTGCCGTCTGCTACAAGCAGGCCTGAGGCCTGCCCCACCACAGGGCTTTGTCCTGTGACTGTCCAGTCTCTTTTAATTTGCTGCTACTACTACTACTACCACCACCCTTGCTGTCCGTTGGCTACCTCTACTACCACCAATACACCTTCACTGCCGTCTGCTACACGCAGGCCTGAGGCCTGCCCCACCACAGGGCTTTGTCCTGTGACTGTCCAGTGTCTTTTAATGTGCTGCTACTACTACTACCACCCTTGCTGGCCGTTGGCTACCTCTACTACCACCAATACACCTCCACTGCCGTCTGCTACAAGCAGGCCTGAGGCCTGCGCCACCACAGGGCTTTGTCCAGTGACTGTCCAGTCTCCTTTAATGTGCTGCTACTACTACTACTACTACCACCCTTGCTGTCCGTTGGCTACCTCTACTACCACCAATACACCTCGACTGCCGTCTGCTACAAGCAGGCCTGAGGCCTGCCCCACCACAGGGCTTTGTCCTGTGACTTTCCAGTCTCTTTTAATGTGCTGCTACAAATACTACTACCACCCTTGCTGTCCGTTGGCTACCTCTACTACCACCAATACACCTCCACTGCCGTCTGCTACAAGCAGGCCTGAGGCCTGCCCCACCACAGGGCTTTGTCCTGTGACTGTCCAGTGTCTTTTAATGTGCTGCTACTACTACTACCAACCTTGCTGTCCGTTCTCTACCTCTACTACCACCAATACACCTCCACTGCCGTCTGCTACAAGCAGGCCTGAGGCCTGCCCCACCACAGGGCTTTGTCCTGTGACTGTCCAGTCTCTTTTAATTTGCTGCTACTACTACTACTACCACCACACTTGCTGTCCGTTTGCTACCTCTACTACCACCAATACACCTCCACTGCCGTCTGCTACAAGCAGGCCTGAGGCCTGCCCCACCACAGGGCTTTGTCCTGTGACTGTCCAGTGTCTTTTAATGTGCTGCTACTACTACTACCACCCTTGCTGTCCGTTGGCTACCTCTACTACCACCAATACACCTCCACTGCCGTCTGCTTCAAGCAGGCATGAGGCCTGCCCCACCACAGGACTTTGTCTTGTGACTGTCCAGTCTCTTTTAATTTGCTGCTATTACTACTACTACCACCACCCTTGCTGTCTGTTGGCTGCCTCTACTACCACCAATACACCTTCACTGCCGTCTGCTACACGCAGGCCTGAGGCCTGCCCCACCACAGGGCTTTGTCCTGTGACTGTCCAGTGTCTTTTAATGTGCTGCTACTACTACTACCAACCTTGCTGTCCGTTCTCTACCTCTACTACCACCAATACACCTCCACTGCCGTCTGCTACAAGCAGGCCTGAGGCCTGCCCCACCACAGGGCTTTGTCCTGTGACTGTCCAGTCTCTTTTAATTTGCTGCTACTACTACTACCACCCATGCTGTCCGTTGGCTACCTCTACTACCACCAATACACCTCCACTGCCGTCTGCTACAAGCAGGCCTGAGGCCTGCCCCACCACAGGGCTTTGTCCTGTGACTGTCCAGTGTCTTTTAATGTGCTGCTACTACTACTACCACCCATGCTGTCCGTTGGCTACCTCTACTACCACCAATACACCTCCACTGCCGTCTGCTACAAGCAGGCCTATGGCCTGCCCCACCACAGGGCTTTGTCCTGTGACTGTCCAGTGTCTTTTAATGTGCTGCTACTACTACTACCACCCATGCTGTCCGTTGGCTACCTCTACTACCACCAATACACCTCCACTGCCGTCTGCTACAAGCAGGCCTATGGCCTGCCCCACCACAGGGCTTTGTCCTGTGACTGTCCAGTCTCTGTTAATGTGCTGCTACTACTACAACTACTACTACCACCCTTGCTGTCCGTTGGCTACCTCTACTACCACCAATACACCTCCACTGCCGTCTGCTTCAAGCAGGCCTGAGGCCTGCCCCACCACAGGGCTTTGTCCTCTGACTGTCCAGTGTCTTTTAATGTGCTGCTACTACTACTACCACCCTTGCTGTCCGTTGGCTACCTCTACTACCACCAATACACCTCCACTGCCGTCTGCTTCAAGCAGTCCTGAGGCCTGCCCCACCACAGGACTTTGTCCTATGACTGTCCAGTCTCTTTTAAAGTGCTGCTACTACTACCACCCATGCTGTCCGTTGGCTACCTCTACTTCCACCAAAACACCTCCACTTCCGTCTGCTACAAGCAGGCCTGAGGCCTGCCGCACCACAGGGCTTTGTCCTGTGACTGTCCAGTGTCTTTTAATGTGCTGCTACTACTACTACCACCCTTGCTGTCCGTTGGCTACCTCTACTACCACCAATACACCTCCACTGCCGTCTGCTTCAAGCAGGCATGAGGCCTGCCCCACCACAGGACTTTGTCCTGTGACTGTCCAGTCTCTTTTAATTTGCTGCTATTACTACTACTACCACCACCCTTGCTGTCCGTTGGCTGCCTCTACTACCACCAATACACCTTCACTGCCGTCTGCTACACGCTGGCCTGAGGCCTGCCCCACCACAGGGCTTTGTCCTCTGACTGTCCAGTGTCTTTTAATGTGCTGCTACTACTACTACCACCCTTGCTGGCCGTTGGCTACCTCTACTACCACCAATACACCTCCACTGCCATCTGCTTCAAGCAGGCCTGAGGCCTGCCCCACCACAGGGCTTTGTCCTGTGACTGTCCAGTGTCTTTTAATGTGCTGCTACTACTACTACCACCCATGCTGTCCGTTGGCTACCTCTACTACCACCAATACACCTCCACTGCCGTCTGCTACAAGCAGGCCTATGGCCTGCCCCACCACAGGGCTTTGTCCTGTGACTGTCCAGTCTCTGTTAATGTGCTGCTACTACTACAACTACTACTACCACCCTTGCTGTCCGTTGGCTACCTCTACTACCACCAATACACCTCCACTGCCATCTGCTTCAAGCCGGCCTGAGGCCTGCCCCACCACAGGGCTTTGTCCTGTGACTGTCCAGTCTCTGTTAATGTGCTGCTTCAACTACTACTAGTACCACCCTTGCTGTCCGTTGGCTACCTCTACTACCACTAATACACCTCCACTGCCGTCTGCTACAAGCAGGCCTGAGGCCTGCCACACCACAGGGCTTTGTCCTGTGACTGTCCAGTCTCTGTTAATGTGCTGCTGCTACTACTACAACCACCCTTGCTGTCCGTTGGCTACCTCTACTACCACCAATACACCTCCACTGCCGTCTGCTTCAAGCAGGCCTGAGGCCTGCCCCACCACAGGACTTTGTCCTATGACTGTCCAGTCTCTTTTAAAGTGCTGCTACTACTACCACCCATGCTGTCCGTTGGCTACCTCTACTTCCACCAAAACACCTCCACTTCCGTCTGCTACAAGCAGGCCTGAGGCCTGCCGCACCACAGGGCTTTGTCCTGTGACTGTCCAGTCTCTTTGATAGTGCTGCTACTACTACTACTACCACCACCCTTGCTGTCCGTTGGCTACCTCTACTACCACCAATACACCTCCACTGCCGTCTGCTACAAGCAGGCCAGAGGCCTGCCCCACCACAGGGCTTTGTCCTGTGACTGTCCAATGTCTTTTAATGTGCTGCTACTACTACTACCACCCTTGCTGTCCGTTGGCTACCTCTACTACCACCAATACACCTCCACTGCCGTCTGCTTCAAGCAGGCATGAGGCCTGCCCCACCACAGGACTTTGTCCTGTGACTGTCCAGTCTCTTTTAATTTGCTGCTATTACTACTACTACCACCACCCTTGCTGTCCGTTGGCTGCCTCTACTACCACCAATACACCTTCACTGCCGTCTGCTACACGCAGGCCTGAGGCCTGCCCCACCACAGGGCTTTGTCCTCTGACTGTCCAGTGTCTTTTAATGTGCTGCTACTACTACTACCACCCTTGCTGGCCGTTGGCTACCTCTACTACCACCAATACACCTCCACTGCCATCTGCTTCAAGCAGGCCTGAGGCCTGCCCCACCACAGGACTTTGTCCTATGACTGTCCAGTCTCTTTTAATGTGCTGCTACTACTACCACCCATGCTGTCCGTTGGCTACCTCTACTACCACCAATACACCTCCACTTCCGTCTGCTACAAGCAGGCCTGAGGCCTGCCGCACCACAGGGCTTTGTCCTGTGACTGTCCAGTCTTTTTTAATGTGCTGCTACTACTACTACTACCACCACCCTTGCTGTCCGTTGGCTACCTCTACTACCACCAATACACCTCCACTGCCGTCTGCTACAAGCAGGCCTGAGGCCTGCCCCACCACAGGGCTTTGTCCTGTGACTGTCCAGTGTCTTTTAATGTGCTGCTACTACTACTACCACCCATGCTGTCCGTTGGCTACCTCTACTACCACCAATACACCTCCACTGCCGTCTACTAAAAGCAGGCCTATGGCCTGCCCCACCACAGGGCTTTGTCCTGTGACTGTCCAGTCTCTGTTAATGTGCTGCTACTACTACAACTACTACTACCACCCTTGCTGTCCGTTGGCTACCTCTACTACCACCAATACACCTCCACTGCCGTCTGCTTTAAGCAGGCCTGAGGCCTGCCCCACCACAGGGCTTTGTCCTGTGACTGTCCAGTCTCTGTTAATGTGCTGCTACTACTACAACCACCCTTGCTGTCCGTTGGCTACCTCTACTACCACCAATACACCTCCACTGCCATCTGCTTCAAGCAGGCCTGAGGCCTGCCCCACCACAGGGCTTTGTCCTCTGACTGTCCAGTGTCTTTTAATGTGCTTCTACTACTACTACCACCCTTGCTGTCCGTTGGCTACCTCTACTACCACCAATACACCTCCACTGCCGTCTGCTTCAAGCAGGCCTGAGGCCTGTCCAGTCTCTTTTAAAGTGCTGCTACTACTACCACCCATGCTGTCCGTTGGCTACCTCTACTTCCACCAAAACACCTCCACTTCCGTCTGCTACAAGCAGGCCTGAGGCCTGCCGCACCACAGGGCTTTGTCCTGTGACTGTCCAGTCTCTTCTATAGTGCTGCTACTACTACTACTACCACCACCCTTGCTGTCCGTTGGCTACCTCTACTACCACCAATACACCTCCACTGCCGTCTGCTACAAGCAGGCCTGAGGCCTGCCCCACCACAGGGCTTTGTCCTGTGACTGTCCAGTGTCTTTTAATGTGCTGCTACTACTACTACCACCCTTGCTGTCCGTTGGCTACCTCTACTACCACCAATACACCTCCACTGCCGTCTGCTTCAAGCAGGCATGAGGCCTGCCCCACCACAGGACTTTGTCCTGTGACTGTCCAGTCTCTTTTAATTTGCTGCTATTACTACTACTACCACCACCCTTGCTGTCCGTTGGCTGCCTCTACTACCACCAATACACCTTCACTGCCGTCTGCTACACGCAGGCCTGAGGCCTGCCCCACCACAGGGCTTTGTCCTCTGACTGTTCAGTGTCTTTTAATGTGCTGCTACTACTACTACCACCCTTGCTGGCCGTTGTCTACCTCTACTACCACCAATACACCTCCACTGCCATCTGCTTCAAGCAGGCCTGAGGCCTGCCCCACCACAGGACTTTGTCCTATGACTGTCCAGTCTCTTTTAATGTGCTGCTACTACTACCACCCATGCTGTCCGTTGGCTACCTCTACTACCACCAATACACCTCCACTTCCGTCTGCTACAAGCAGGCCTGAGGCCTGCCGCACCACAGGGCTTTGTCCTGTGACTGTCCAGTCTCTTTTAATGTGCTGCTACTACTACTACTACCACCACCCTTGCTGTCCGTTGGCTACCTCTACTACCACCAATACACCTCCACTGCCGTCTGCTACAAGCAGGCCTGAGGCCTGCCCCACCACAGGGCTTTGTCCTGTGACTGTCCAGTGTCTTTTAATGTGCTGCTACTACTACTACCACCCATGCTGTCCGTTGGCTACCTCTACTACCACCAATACACCTCCACTGCCGTCTACTAAAAGCAGGCCTATGGCCTGCCCCACCACAGGGCTTTGTCCTGTGACTGTCCAGTCTCTGTTAATGTGCTGCTACTACTACAACTACTACTACCACCCTTGCTGTCCGTTGGCTACCTCTACTACCACCAATACACCTCCACTGCCGTCTGCTTCAAGCAGGCCTGAGGCTTGCCCCACCACAGGGCTTTGTCCTGTGACTGTCCAGTCTCTGTTAATGTGCTGCTACAACTACTACTACCACCCTTGCTGTCCGTTGGCTACCTCTACTACCACTAATACACCTCCACTGCCGTCTGCTACAAGCAGGCCTGAGGCCTGCCCCACCACAGGGCTTTGTCCTGTGACTGTCCAGTCTCTGTTAATGTGCTGCTACTACTACAACCACCCTTGCTGTCCGTTGGCTACCTCTACTACCACCAATACACCTCCACTGCCGTCTGCTTCAAGCAGGCCTGAGGCCTGCCCCACCACAGGGCTTTGTCCTCTGACTGTCCAGTGTCTTTTAATGTGCTGCTACTACTACTACCACCCTTGCTGTCCGTTGGCTACCTCTACTACCACCAATACACCTCCACTGCCGTCTGCTTCAAGCAGGCCTGAGGCCTGCCCCACCACAGGACTTTGTCCTATGACTGTCCAGTCTCTTTTAAAGTGCTGCTACTACTACCACCCATGCTGTCCGTTGGCTACCTCTACTTCCACCAAAACACCTCCACTTCCGTCTGCTACAAGCAGGCCTGAGGCCTGCCGCACCACAGGGCTTTGTCCTGTGACTGTCCAGTCTCTTTTATAGTGCTGCTACTACTACTACTACCACCACCCTTGCTGTCCGTTGGCTACCTCTACTACCACCAATACACCTCCACTGCCGTCTGCTACAAGCAGGCCTGAGGCCTGCCCCACCACAGGGCTTTGTCCTGTGACTGTCCAGTCTCTGTTAATGTGCTGCTACTACTACAACCACCCTTGCTGTCCGTTGGCTACCTCTACTACCACCAATACACCTCCACTGCCGTCTGCTAAAAGCAGGCCTATGGCCTGCCCCACCACAGGGCTTTGTCCTGTAACTGTCCAGTCTCTGTTAATGTGCTGCTACTACTACAACTACTACAACCACCCTTGCTGTCCGTTGGCTACCTCTACTACCACCAATACACCTCCACTGCCGTCTGCTTCAAGCAGGCCTGAGGCCTGCCCCACCACAGGGCTTTGTCCTGTGACTGTCCAGTCTCTGTTAATGTGCTGCTACAACTACTACTACCACCCTTGCTGTCCGTTGGCTACCTCTACTACCACTAATACACCTCCACTGCCGTCTGCTACAAGCAGGCCTGAGGCCTGCCCCACCACAGGGCTTTGTCCTGTGACTGTCCAGTCTCTGTTAATGTGCTGCTACTACTACAACCACCCTTGCTGTCCGTTGGCTACCTCTACTACCACCAATACACCTCCACTGCCGTCTGCTTCAAGCAGGCCTGAGGCCTGCCCCACCACAGGGCTTTGTCCTCTGACTGTCCAGTGTCTTTTAATGTGCTGCTACTACTACTACCACCCTTGCTGTCCGTTGGCTACCTCTACTACCACCAATACACCTCCACTGCCGTCTGCTTCAAGCAGGCCTGAGGCCTGCCCCACCACAGGACTTTGTCCTATGACTGTCCAGTCTCTTTTAAAGTGCTGCTACTACTACCACCCATGCTGTCCGTTGGCTACCTCTACTTCCACCAAAACACCTCCACTTCCGTCTGCTACAAGCAGGCCTGAGGCCTGCCGCACCACAGGGCTTTGTCCTGTGACTGTCCAGTCTCTTTTATAGTGCTGCTACTACTACTACTACCACCACCCTTGCTGTCCGTTGGCTACCTCTACTACCACCAATACACCTCCACTGCCGTCTGCTACAAGCAGGCCTGAGGCCTGCCCCACCACAGGGCTTTGTCCTGTGACTGTCCAGTGTCTTTTAATGTGCTGCTACTACTACTACCACCCTTGCTGTCCGTTTGCTACCTCTACTACCACCAATACACCTCCACTGCCGTCTGCTACAAGCAGGCCTGAGGCCTGCCCCACCACAGGGCTTTATCCTGTGACTGTCCAGTCTCTTTTAATGTGCTGCTACTACTACTACTACTACCACCACCCTTGCTGTCCGTTGGCTACCTCTACTACCACCAATACACCTCCACTGCCATCTGCTACAAGCAGGCCTGAGTCCTGCCCCACCACAGGGCTAGGTGCTGTGACTGTCCAGTGTCTTTTAATGTGCTGCTACTACTACTACCACCCTTGCTGTCCGTTGGCTACCTCTACTACCACCAATACACTTCCACTGCCGTCTGCTACAAGCAGGACTGAGGCCTGCCCCACCACAGGGCTTTGTCCTGTGACTTTTCAGTCTCTTTTAATGTGCTGCTACAACTACTAGTACCACCCTTGCTGTCCGTTGGCTACCTCTACTACCACCAATACACCTCCACTGCCGTCTGCTACAAGCAGGCCTGAGGCCTGCCCCACCACAGGGCTTTGTCCTGTGACTGTCCAGTGTCTTTTAATGTGCTGCTACTACTACTACCAACCTTGCTGTCCGTTCTCTACCTCTACTACCACCAATACACCTCCACTGCCGTCTGCTACAAGCAGGCCTGAGGCCTGCCCCACCACAGGGCTTTGTCCTGTGACTGTCCAGTCTCTGTTAATGTGCTGCTACTACTACAACCACCCTTGCTGTCCGTTGGCTACCTCTACTACCACCAATACACCTCCACTGCCGTCTGCTTCAAGCAGGCCTGAGGCCTGCCCCACCACAGGGCTTTGTCCTCTGACTGTCCAGTCTCTTTTAATGTGCTGCTACTACTACTACTACTACTACCACCACCCTTGCTGTCCGTTGGCTACCTCTACTACCACCAATACACCTCCACTGCCATCTGCTACAAGCAGGCCTGAGTCCTGCCCCACCACAGGGCTAGGTGCTGTGACTGTCCAGTGTCTTTTAATGTGCTGCTACTACTACTACCACCCTTGCTGTCCGTTGGCTACCTCTTTTTTTTTTTTTTAATCAGTTCAAGTTTATTCAACAAAACTCCACATTATTACAGGTCATTGTACGTTCTCATACAGTGTACAAGCAATTTTCAACAGACCCAATTCTTTACATTTAACCAAACATTCCCTTCCCCCCAACTCCCCCCTGTATCCCCCCCAGCCGGTCTTCTCAGTACCACTTTTCCCATCCTCTCCCCTCAGTGGCCCTATACCTGCACTTGTTGCCTTAGTGTCATTAGCTCCACAGAAGCATACCCAGATTGATCAATCCACCTAGCCCATTGTTTGTCGAACTTGACCCTGGACCCCCTCTTGGAGTATATCCTATACTCCATCAGAACCTGTGAGTTAAGTGCCCCTATGATTTCTTGTTTTGATGGTGGCTCCGCATCCAGCCAGTGCTTTGCAATTCCTTTCCGAACTTGATACAGTATTTTAGCAATTGCCAACCCTGACATCCTATCTCCCCCCAAATCTCCAACATACCCTAGCAGCATTACTACAGGATCCCATGGGATCTGTACCTCAAACACTCTCCCCACTAGCTCCGATATTTCCGTCCACAGACTCCCCAGCTTCCCACATGTCCAGAACATATGAAGGATGTCTGCTTTTTCTTCCGGGCACCTAGGGCATTTTGCATCCGCTCTTAATCCCATTTGTTTCAGCACCCACGGGGTCCTATACACCCTATGTATCAGAAACAACTGCGATCTTCGTTGTGCTACATTAATGGACAAGGTACATGTTGCTGCCAATACCGCCTCCCAGTGGTCTGTTGTAATAGGACCCACATCCCTCTCCCATATTGCTTTCACTGTTGCCATAGGATCTCCCAGATGTTCCACCAACAACCTGCGATAAACTAATGAGATTAATCCTTTTGATGTTACTGCCTTTGCAATATGCTCCAACACCCCCGCGGCATGCATCGTCAGGTCCACACTGACTGCTTGTGTCTGCACTGCGTGCCGAATCTGCAGGTACTGATAAAACATGCGGGAGTCCAGTTGAAACTCCTCCCTCACTTGCTGAAAAGATTTGAGTATGTCTCCCTCATACAACTGATTCAACCGTATTATGCCTTGCTGCTCCCACCCCTGCATCCCTTCCAATTTACCCAATTCCCCCAAATAAGCATTTCTCCAAAGCGGTGTATATTTAGTGCACTCCCCTATCCCCAGCAATTGCTTGCACTGCCACCACACCTTATGTATGAGAAGCAGAGTGGGTCTGGTACTCGCCATCTGTTTATATCTGTGCGCTTCCAGTCCTGCCAGCGGGTTCTCCCCCCCCCCCAGATATGATAGGATGCGCGCACTGGACCCCCATGTCTCTTCCTGCTCCCACCCCCAGAAATGCTGACATTGGGCAGCTAAATAATACACCCAAGCATTGGGAACAGCCAGGCCCCCCTCCTCCTTTGGCAGCTGTAATTTCTCCAGTTTAATCCTAGGTACCCCCTTCTTCCATACTAGGTCCCTAAAAAGGTTATGCAATCTCCTGAACCAATATTTGGGGATCCATACCGGTGAATTATGTAGTACATACAACACCTGGGGCATAAGGATCATTTTAATCAAATTTGTCCTACCCAGAGCCGATAGGGGCAACTTATTCCACGCCTCTACTTTGGCTTTTATCTTTGTTAACAGTGGCATTACATTAAGGGACATATAATCCTGTACTTTCGCCGTCACCCTCACCCCCAAATACTTAAACTCCTTCACCACAGGTATCTCCACCTCCTCTTCCCCATTCTGAACATCCCCCGGGTCCATGAGCATTAGGGCCGATTTTGACCAATTAATGAGTAGTCCTGAGTATTTCCCAAACCGCTTAATTAGGGCCATCACTAACGGTAATGTGCGTTCGGTATCCGCCATGAATAGCAGCATATCATCTGCGTATAATGCAATTCTTTCCTCCACCCCCCCATATCTCAACCCCTGAATTTGTTCATGTTGTCTCACTGCACACGCCAAGGGTTCCACCGCCAACGCAAACAACAATGGGGACAATGGACATCCCTGACGCGTTCCCCGCTCCAGCGCAAACCGATCCGATAACACCCCATTCACCCTTATCTTTGCTGTCGGGGCTACATACAACAATTTTACCCATTTTATATAATTAGGGCCAAATCCCATTTTTTCCAGAACTGACCACAAATAATTCCACTCCACACAATCGAATGCTTTGGCCGCATCTAAGGACATTATGGCTCTCCCCCCACGATTATCCGGCATAACTTGTAGATTCAAAAACAGCCGCCTCAGATTTACCGCCGTCGATTTGGATGGCATAAAACCGGCCTGATCTCCGTGTACCACCCCAGCTACTACTTTAGCTAGTCGAAGCGCCAATACTTTCGCCATGATTTTAATATCCGCCGTCAGCAGTGAGACTGGTCTATAAGAGCCCGGGAGTTGAGGATCCTTCCCCTCTTTAGGCAGAACTACTATAGTCGCTTCATACATTGTTTCTGGAAGCCGCCCCCTATTGAAGCTGTCTAAAAGAGTGGCCAGTAACTGCGGCGCAAGCTCCTCCCCATATTCCTTAAAAACTTCCACCGGAAGACCATCCGGCCCCGGCGCCTTTTCACTGGCTAGTATCCCTATAGCCGCCTGTATTTCCTCCAGAGATATTGGCTCCTCTAATGTCCCTCTCTCCTCCCCCCCCAACCTAGGAAATTCTATCTCCCCTATATACTCTTCCAGCTGCTGAGGCGTGTGCTCTGCCCTAGAGGCATACAAATCCGAATAGAACTGCTGAAACACTTTCAAAATCTGTCCTGTATCAGTCTCCAACTTCCCCCCCTCCCCTTTAATGGTGTGTACGTAATTATTCTCCCTCTGAGCCTGCGCCATCCTTGCCAGTAACCGTCCAGTGGTTTCCCCCTCCTCATAGTATTGGCGTTTTAAAAACATCCTTTTGTTATCTGCCCTCTCCAACTGATGTTGCTTTAACAACCGCTGCGCCTCCACCCAATGCTTCAATGTGTCTGTTGTGTTATCTATTATATGCAGCCTTTCTGTCTCCTCTACCCTTCCCAACAGTGCTTCTCCTAATTGTCTAGACCGTGTTTTTACTGCTGAAATGTGCTGGATGAACACCCCTCTCAGCCACGCCTTCATCGCGTCCCACAGTATCTCTTGCGGTACCGTTCCTGAATTGAACTGAAAGTACTCCTTTATGAGGTTTAAAATTTGTTTATTGTCTATCAGCTTTAGCCAAAAGGCATTAAGTTTCCAGCACCCTTGCCCCCGCCCTGTCCTCTCCTCCGTCTCTACCTTCATTAACACAGGAGAATGATCCGATAACGCTCTTTGCAAGTATTCTATCTGAGCTACAAATGGTACCGCTGCCGGTGAGCACAAGATTAAGTCTATCCTGGATAAAGACTGATATGTGGAAGACGCACAAGAATACTGAAAGCTATTTGGATGTTTATCCCTCCATATGTCCCGCCAGCCCATTTCCGCAACCAGATGGCCAAAAGCTGTTACACCTCCCCCTGTCATGCCAAATTTATCCATATTGGTATTCAATACTGCGTTAAAATCCCCCATCACTAGTAACGGCACCTCCGGGTACCTAGCCAGTTCCTCCACCACTTTCTTGATACATCCACTAGAAAACGGAGGGGGTACATACAACACCACCAACACACAATTCCAATGATACAAAGTACAGTGTACCCCCACATACCTCCCCTCCCCATCCTGGAAGGAGTCGTGACATACAAATGGCACTGCCCTATGTATGAGAAGACTCACCCCCCTTGAATATGTAGTATGGTAAGAATGAAAACTATGGCCTACCCAGGCCCTATGCATCATGGAAACTGAATCCCTAGTCATATGTGTCTCCTGTAGTCCTATCACCCTCGACTCCTGTTTTCTAATAAAATCAAATACCGCCTGTCGTTTTCTGGCTTCCCGCAGGCCCCGTACATTCCAGGACAAACAATTAAGTGATCCCATCATCCCTCAACATATCACAGCTCCTCCTATCCTGTTCTCTTAATTTTACATATCCGACCGGCTGGGTCTTTTTTCCCTCCCTCCCCTCCCCCCCCTGCACCCTCCCCTCCCCCCCCTGCAACCTCCCCCGTAAACCTACCCCTTTCCAAGGGTTGGGGCAACAGAACGTATCTGCCATTACCCATAACAAACATCGGCAGGTCAACTCCGCCCACCATACATTCAACAATGCCATAACTCGTTATGTGCTTTTCCCGCTTAACTGACCATCCCTCCCGCTGCCATTTTCTTACAAATAAACTACCATCCCTTCAGTATATCAATACCCCTCAATGTCCGTAAACACATTCCTCCTCTTCCGGTCTTCCGCGGTCCCCGCAACCATGCCCTCCAACTCCAAGTCCAATCAAATGCCAAATCTTGCAATTTTTCCCTACGACACCTGGTTCAGTCCTGCATCCCCAGCCTCCTTTTGCCAGCCGGTCTGTTCCGGATCAACGCCGTCCCTCTGCCGGTCTCAGCTGACTTTCATGGCTATCCAACCATCTAACCGCTTCTCTCGGTGTCTCAAAAAAGGAAGTTGTTCCCAGCGCCACCACTCTCAAACGGGCAGGATACATCATCGAATATTGCACTTGTAATGCCCTTAGTCGTCTTTTTATATCCATAAACTGTGATCTTTTCCGTTGTACTTCCAAAGAGAAGTCCGGGAAGAAGGACACTTTCACCCCATTAAAGGAGATGTCTTGACGTTCTCTAGCTTTCCTCAGGATCTTGTCTCTATCTTTATAATGTAGAATCTTTATCAGCACCGGTCTCGGCGGCCTTCCGGGAGGGCCAGGTCTGGTCGGCACCCTGTGCGCTCTCTCCACCGCAAATAAAGGGGTCAATTCCTCTCTACCAAATGTGTCTATCAGCCACTTTTCGAAGAAGTCATCCGGATTCGTTCCCTCCACTCTTTCCGGAACCCCCACAAGGCGCACATTATTTCGTCTCAGCCGATTTTCCATATCGTCTGTCTTAGCCATCAATGTCGCCACTGCCTGCGAATGTGCCTGTACATCCTGCTTTATGTGAGGAATCGCATCCTCCATGTCTGAGACTCTCCCTTCCACGGCAGTGGTGCGTTCCGCAACTTTCTGTAAATCATTCCTGAGCAGCAAAATGTCCTCCTTCAATCCACCCATCTGATTTGCTAAGGTATTAAGGACCATAGAATTCTGCTTCACCGCTGCCAAAATGTCCTTTAGGGAGGGTTCCTCCTTCCTTACTCCACTTTTCCCTCCAGCACCTGGCTGATCCTGCATGGCGCCACTCATCTCCTCCTCCTCCTCCTCCTCCTCACTTCTCATGTCCCCCGCCAAAGGTGAATACCTGGATCCATATGATGAGCTTCCAGCTGCCTGATCTCCAGCCGACTTTCGCTGCTGTGCAGCCGCCCCCCCTGCTCTCGGCGTGCGGGCGAACCTCTCCAGCTTTTCCACAACTTCCTGCCGGAGGCCTCTATTGCGGCCTTCCTTCTCCTCGGCGCCATCTTGAGCGCGGGACCCGGGACTCGCTGGCGGCGACTTCTGCTTCTTAGAGCGCGTCATTATGACCGGGTATTCGTGCTCCTCCACCTCCAGACTCTGGTAAGCCCCTAGGGAAGCTATTTTCCCCGAGTTTTACGGGATATATGTACTTTAACGGATGAGTACAGCAGGAGCTCCGGTCACACACGTCCTCTCACATTCACCTCTAGGCCACGCCCCCCCGTTGGCTACCTCTACTACCACCAATACACTTCCACTGCCGTCTGCTACAAGCAGGACTGAGGCCTGCCCCACCACAGGGCTTTGTCCTGTGACTTTTCAGTCTCTTTTAATGTGCTGCTACAACTACTAGTACCACCCTTGCTGTCCGTTGGCTACCTCTACTACCACCAATACACCTCCACTGCCGTCTGCTACAAGCAGGCCTGAGGCCTGCCCCACCACAGGGCTTTGTCCTGTGACTGTCCAGTGTCTTTTAATGTGCTGCTACTACTACTACCAACCTTGCTGTCCGTTCTCTACCTCTACTACCACCAATACACCTCCACTGCCGTCTGCTACAAGCAGGCCTGAGGCCTGCCCCACCACAGGGCTTTGTCCTGTGACTGTCCAGTCTCTGTTAATGTGCTGCTACTACTACAACCACCCTTGCTGTCCGTTGGCTACCTCTACTACCACCAATACACCTCCACTGCCGTCTGCTTCAAGCAGGCCTGAGGCCTGCCCCACCACAGGGCTTTGTCCTCTGACTGTCCAGTGTCTTTTAATGTGCTGCTACTACTACTACCACCCTTGCTGTCCATTGGCTACCTCTACTACCACCAATACACCTCCACTGCCGTCTGCTTCAAGCAGGCCTGAGGCCTGCCCCACCACAGGACTTTGTCCTATGACTGTCCAGTCTCTTTTAAAGTGCTGCTACTACTACCACCCATGCTGTCCGTTGGCTACCTCTACTTCCACCAAAACACCTCCACTTCCGTCTGCTACAAGCAGGCCTGAGGCCTGCCGCACCACAGGGCTTTGTCCTGTGACTGTCCAGTCTCTTTTATAGTGCTGCTACTACTACTACTACCACCACCCTTGCTGTCCGTTGGCTACCTCTACTACCACCAATACACCTCCACTGCCGTCTGCTACAAGCAGGCCTGAGGCCTGCCCCACCACAGGGCTTTGTCCTGTGGCTGTCCAGTCTCTTTTAATGTGCTGCTACTACTACTACTACTACCACCACCCTTGCTGTCCGTTGGCTACCTCTACTACCACCAATACACCTCCACTGCCATCTGCTACAAGCAGGCCTGAGTCCTGCCCCACCACAGGGCTAGGTCCTGTGACTGTCCAGTGTCTTTTAATGTGCTGCTACTACTACTACCACCCTTGCTGTCCGTTGGCTACCTCTACTACCACCAATACACCTCCACTGCCGTATGCTACAAGCAGGCCTGAGGCCTGCCCCACCACAGGGCTTTGTCCTGTGACTGTCCAGTGTCTTTTAATGTGCTGCTACTACTACTACCAACCTTGCTGTCCGTTCTCTACCTCTACTACCACCAATACACCTCCACTGCCGTCTGCTTCAAGCAGGCCTGAGGCCTGCCCCACCACAGGGCTTTGTCCTGTGACTGTCCAGTCTCTGTTAATGTGCTGCTACTACTACAACCACCCTTGCTGTCCGTTGGCTACCTCTACTACCACCAATACTCCTCCACTGCCGTCTGCTACAAGCAGGCCTGAGGCCTGCCCCACCACAGGGCTTTGTCCTGTGACTGTCCAGTGTCTTTTAATGTGCTGCTACTACTACTACCACCCTTGCTGTCCGTTGGCTACCTCTACTACCACCAATACACTTCCACTGCCGTCTGCTACAAGCAGGACTGAGGCCTGCCCCACCACAGGGCTTTGTCCTGTGACTGTCCAGTGTCTTTTAATGTGCTTCTACTACTACTACCAACCTTGCTGTCCGTTCTCTACCTCTACTACCACCAATACACCTCCACTGCCGTCTGCTACAAGCAGGCCTGAGGCCTGCCCCACCACAGGGCTTTGTCCTGTGACTGTCCAGTGTCTTTTAATGTGCTGCTACTACTACTACCAACCTTGCTGTCCGTTCTCTACCTCTACTACCACCAATACACCTCCACTGCCGTCTGCTTCAAGCAGGCCTGAGGCCTGCCCCACCACAGGGCTTTGTCCTGTGACTGTCCAGTCTCTGTTAATGTGCTGCTACTACTACAACCACCCTTGCTGTCCGTTGGCTACCTCTACTACCACCAATACACCTCCACTGCCGTCTGCTTCAAGCAGGCCTGAGGCCTGCCCCACCACAGGGCTTTGTCCTCTGACTGTCCAGTGTCTTTTAATGTGCTGCTACTACTACTACCACCCTTGCTGTCCATTGGCTACCTCTACTACCACCAATACACCTCCACTGCCGTCTGCTTCAAGCAGGCCTGAGGCCTGCCCCACCACAGGACTTTGTCCTATGACTGTCCAGTCTCTTTTAAAGTGCTGCTACTACTACCACCCATGCTGTCCGTTGGCTACCTCTACTTCCACCAAAACACCTCCACTTCCGTCTGCTACAAGCAGGCCTGAGGCCTGCCGCACCACAGGGCTTTGTCCTGTGACTGTCCAGTCTCTTTTATAGTGCTGCTACTACTACTACTACCACCACCCTTGCTGTCCGTTGGCTACCTCTACTACCACCAATACACCTTCACTGCCATCTGCTACAAGCAGGCCTGAGTCCTGCCCCACCACAGGGCTAGGTCCTGTGACTGTCCAGTGTCTTTTAATGTGCTGCTACTACTACTACCACCCTTGCTGTCCGTTGGCTACCTCTACTACCACCAATACACTTCCACTGCCGTCTGCTACAAGCAGGACTGAGGCCTGCCCCACCACAGGGCTTTGTCCTGTGACTTTCCAGTCTCTTTTAATGTGCTGCTACAACTACTACTACCACCCTTGCTGTCCGTTGGCTACCTCTACTACCACCAATACACCTCCACTGCCGTCTGCTACAAGCAGGCCTGAGGCCTGCCCCACCACAGGGCTTTGTCCTGTGACTGTCCAGTGTCTTTTAATGTGCTGCTACTACTACTACCAACCTTGCTGTCCGTTCTATACCTCTACTACCACCAATACACCTCCACTGCCGTCTGCTACAAGCAGGCCTGAGGCCTGCCCCACCACAGGGCTTTGTCCTGTGACTGTCCAGTCTCTTTTAATTTGCTGCTACTACTACTACTACCACCACCCTTGCTGTCCGTTGGCTACCTCTACTACCACCAATACACCTACACTGCCGTCTGCTACAAGCAGGCCTGAGGCCTGCCCCACCACAGGGCTTTGTCCTCTGACTGTCCAGTGTCTTTTAATGTGCTGAAACTACTACTACTACCACACTTGCTGTCCGTTGGCTACCTCTACTACCCCCAATACACCTCCACTGCCGTATGCTTCAAGCAGGCCTGAGGCCTGCCCCACCACAGGGCTTTGTCCTGTGACTGTCCAGTCTCTTTTAATTAGCTGCTACTACTACTACAACCACCACCCTTGCTGTCCGTTGGCTACCTCTACTACCACCAATACACCTCCACTGCCGTCTGCTACAAGCAGGCCTGAGGCCTGCCCCACCACAGGGCTTTGTGCTGTGACTGTCAAGTCTCTTTTAATGTGCTGCTATTACTACTACTACTACCACCACCCTTGCTGTCCGTTGGCTACCTCTACTACCACCAATACACCTCCACTGCCATCTGCTACAAGCAGGCCTGAGGCCTGCCCCACCACAGCGCTTAGTCCTGTGACTGTCCAGTGTCTTTTAATGTGCTGCTACTACTACCACCCTTGCTGTCCGTTGGTTACCTCTACTACCACCAATACACCTCCACTGCCGTCTGCTACAAGCAGGCCTGAGGCCTGCCCCACCACAGGGCTTTGTCCTGTGACTGTCCAGTGTCTTTTAATGTGCTGCTACTACTACTACCACCCTTGCTGTCCGTTGGCTACCTCTACTACCACCAATACACCTCCACTGCCATCTGCTACAAGCAGGCCTGAGGCCTGCCCCACCACAGGACTTTGTCCTGTGACTGTCCAGTCTCTTTTAATGTGCTGCTACTACTACTACTACCACCCTTGCTGTCCGTTTGCTACCTCTACTACCACCAATACACCTCCAATGCCGTCTGCTACAAGCAGGCCTGAGGCCTGCCCCACCACAGGGCTTTGTCCTGTGACTGTCCAGTCTCTTTTAATTTGCTGCTACTACTACTACTACTGCAACAGCCCGATGGGGATGAGGGAAAGTGCGGAGACCAATGTTGGGAGTTGTAGTACTCACAGTGGCTGTAGTCCTCTCACACTCCTGCGGAGCTGGCACAGTGAAGGAGTGGGATCTGTATATGTATGGGTGGTAGTTGTTGATTCCCCCTGGGGCACACCCTGTGGTGCTGTCTCCTGGTGGATGGGATATGGGGTGCCCTTGTTGTTAGTGGGTGAAGTGCAGATTAACACGCAGGAGACGGTGATATAACCTTGGTATAATAATAACTCACAGTTTCTTTACTGGAAGATTGCAGGCTGCAGCTTGGTTCCACATAGAAGTTATTATCCAGCTAGGGCAGGCGGGATGAGTCAGGCTGAGACAGTTTCCTATCTGCAAGCAGCAAAATGAACTTTCTTCTCTCTTGCTTTCCTTCTCTTTAAGCAGGTTTGTTTCCCTGTATTAATTTCTAGTTCAGGCCAGAAGCTTTCAAACTAAATATGCTGTGAGGCCAAGTATTATTTCAGCTCTCCTCACAGGCTGTCTTCCCTCGTTCCTCTCCTGGAACCGACTCCTCTACTCCTTTCTGCTGCAAAGCCTCATGGGAACTGCCCCAGACCCTCCTCTCCAGCCACACCCTTTACAGGCTGGAAAAATAGATTGTAATGACAATTCTGCATCACTAGGTGGCAGCATAACAAAACATATAACATTATGTTCAATGCATTACAATGTAAACAATACTCCTCTATGGTATTGTCAGGACACTACATTTACCTCTGCTTTAACAAAAGCCGTCCTCGGCGTCTGCAACGATGGAGGAACTGCAACCCTAGGAATGGAAAAGTCAGGCACATATCAAGCATATATTAAAACAGTGCAATATATTACTTTCACGAAGAGTCTCATCAGTCCTTTAAGGCACTAGAATAAGGAATATGGGCGACGACTCTTGTTCAATGTAAAGTTCCTGTATCAACTGTTGGGGAACAGGCATGTGGATGCCTCATATAAACTTGTGGGGTACAAGAGTACTTAACCCAACCGGGACAGTGTCCAAAAGTTCGGCACGGAATAACTTGGGTAAATATAGCAAAGTCATTCAATGTTCAAGTAAAAAGTATGAGGTAGAGAAAATGTTCAATTCTATGATGAAACAGTTAGTCGAGATACCTGGCGGGTAATTTACCCCTGGTGCTCGTCTCTGGTTTTCTAATAGGTTCTTCCTCGAAGAAAGCTGGTTCTGGGTTCATCTGTTGCTCTGGGCTGGCTGAAGACCCTGGCTGTGATGTTATCGGAGTCTCAACTTGATCCGAAACACTTTTGTCAGGGACAATGAAGGAAATTAAAGGCCCAAAGAACCAATCCAAAGGAGAAAAATCAGGCATCTGTGTCTCTGGTGACGGTAAAAGTTTCTCAACAACAGGAGGTTTCTCAACGATTTCAGCCTCTGCAGGAACAAACTCTTTTTGACACAATTTAAGTCTGTTACGATGGACTACTTGAGGTGCTAGGCCTTCTTTCACTTTTTCGTACACGGCTGTGTCAGGATATGGGATGGCTTTGATGGTGTACGGTTCTGTTTCCCACTTGGTGTCCAGTTTGCTCATTCTGTGATTATTCTTGAGCCAAACATGATCACCAATCTTAAAAGGCTCGGCTCTAGCATGCAAGTCAAAGTCCATTTGTTGCTTCTTGCGGGCTTCCTCCATTCGACTTTCAACAATTTTGTTGGCATCAGCAAGACGTCTCTGGTGGTCACTCACCCAATCGGTTCGTGGCAACGGGTTGATGGCGTCAGGCACTGACACATCCAGGTCTAAGTCAGCTGGTAATTTGCCCTGACGACCAAACATGAGGTAGTAGGGAGTGTACCCAGTGGAACAGTGTAGTGTTGTTGTACATGTAAACTAACTCTGGTAGCAGGGTTGGCCAATTAGTCCTCCTGTGAGATGGCACAGTCCTCAGCATCTCTATAAGCGTCTTGTTCATCTTTTCACAGAGGCCATTGCCTTGCGGGTGGTAAGCTGTTGTACAAAGCTTCTGACAACTGTAGAGAGAACACAGTTCTTGGAATAGCTGAGATTCAAATGCTGACCCTCTGTCAGTCAGGATCTTCTCAGGACATCCATAGGGTAGCATGAAGTTTTTCCAGAAAACAGCGGCAGTGGTTTTGGCTGTCAAGTCTCGGACAGGTACTGCAACCGCAAACTTGGTGTAGTGATCGATGATGGTCATTGCATATGTGTATCCAGATCTGCTAGGCTCAAATTTGACATGATCTATGGCCAAGATCTCCAAAGGTCGGTGACTTTTACGATGGGATGTAATGGAGCCTTCTGATCATGTTTTTCACCTCTTCTTAGAGCACAAGCTTGACACTCTCTGCACCAATTCTCAATATCTTCACGCATTCCTATCCAATAGAAGCGTCTGCGGATTGTGGCTTCTGTCTTTTGTACACCGAAGTGTCCCAATCTGTCATGGTAGGCTTCTAGTACTGTTCCTGCATCTCGACGGGGTACTACTACTTGATGTAGACGGTCACCAGTGATGGGATCCAGAGTGCTGCGTAGCATCAGACCTTTTTTTATGAAGAGTCGTCTCCTCTGTCTCCAGAGACGGATTAATTCAGGGTCTACATTGCCACGACGAAGTCTCTCAGGTACTCTTCTACTGACGAGAAAATCTTGCAGCTCTCCCATCACCCGACTCTCTGCTTGAAGTTTAATCCATTGCTCCTTCTCTTGGAGTGATTCTGAACTCTGTTGCTGGGAGCAAAGTCCTTTCTCCATGATGGTGATTGTGTTCTGCTGGGTGAAGCGGGTGTAGAAGGATGGCATTTCTACTTCTTCCCAGTCTTCTTCATTCTGAGCAGGTACTTCATCGGTTGGCAGGCGGGATAATGCGTCCGCATTCTCATTGGATTTGCCGGTTCTGTACTTGACCACGAAGTCGTAGTTTGCAAGACGAGATGCCCACCTTTGCTCTAGGGCTCCCAGCCTGGCTGTGTTCAGATGTGCAAGGGGGTTGTTGTCTGTGTAGACTACGAATGGTGTTGCCGCGAGGTAGTCTTTGTACTTCTCGGTTACAGCCCACACTAACGCGAGGAACTCCAATTTGAACGAGCTGTAATTTTGGTCATTTCGTTCAGTCCCTTTAAGCCCTTGGCTGCCAAAGGCTATTACCCGTTCTCTTCCCTCTTGCATTTGGGTCAGGATGGCTCCAAGACCTTTCTTGCTGGCATCCGTGTAGAGGCAGAAAGGTTGACTGTAGTCTGGATAACCAAGGATGGGTGGCTCAATCAGCTTCTGTTTCAGCAGCTGGAAGGCAATCTCTTAATCCTCAGTCCATTCAATAGGAATTGGTCTTTTCAGATGTTCCTTTGAGTGTCCTCTAAGAAGCTCTTGTAGAGGCTCTGCAATCTGGGCGAAATAGGGTATAAAGCGCCTGTAATAACCTGCGAATCCCAGGAAACTTCTCACCTCTTTTACTGTGGTGGGAGTAGGCCAATCCTTCACAACAGCAATCTTTTCTGGGTCAGGCAACACACCCTCAGAGCTAACAACGTGTCCCAAGTAGTTGACTTGTGGCTTCAGCAGATGGCACTTGGAGGGTTTCACCTTGAGACCATGCTTAATGAGAACCTGGAAGACCTCAGCCAGATGTTGTAGGTGGTCTTCATAGGACTTAGAGTAGATGATCACGTCATCCAAATACAGCAGAACAGTCTCAAAGTTCTTGTGGCCCAGACAGCGCTCCATCAACCTCTGAAAAGTTCCAGGTGCGTTACAGAGTCCAAAGGGCATGCAATTGAATTCAAATAGGCCCATGGGAGTGGTAAATGCTGTCTTCTCAATGTCTTCTGGGGCCATAGGTACCTGCCAGTACCCACTTGTCAAATCCAGGGTGGAGAAATAAGCAGCTTTTCCCAAAGCAGTCAAGGACTCTTCTATGCGTGGTAGAGGATAGGCATCTTTGTGGGTTATATTGTTAATTTTCCGGTAGTCTACGCAGAATCGCATCTTGCCATCTTTCTTTTTGACTAAGACAATAGGTGCAGCCCAAGGGCTGTGACTGTCCTGAATCACCTTGGCATCCTTCATTTCTTTTATCATCTTCTTGACAAGGTTGGTACATAGTGGGTGGTATGGGCCGGTATCTCTCTTTAATTGGAGGATGAGAGCCAGTTGGGATATTGTGCTTCATTATGCTGGTCTTCCCGAAGTCCAGGGGATGTTTACTGAAGGCCTGATGGTATTCTCTTGAGACTTCCAATACTCCTTCAATTTGTTCAGCAGGCGTGGCAATATCCCCAACACAAATTTCTGACCACCATGGTGTAGAGGAATTCTCTTCTTGTGTAC
The DNA here is from genome assembly GCF_050947455.1 of Rhinoderma darwinii. NCBI lineage: Eukaryota > Metazoa > Chordata > Amphibia > Anura > Rhinodermatidae > Rhinoderma > Rhinoderma darwinii. The sequence continues at coordinate 41,557,693 of NC_134690.1, read as the reverse complement.
TCTGTATTTGAGTGGACTGTTGGGCAGCAACTGTTGAAACTTCCACAATGTCTTGGAATGTGACCTGTAATAACTGGGCAACAGAGTAGTATTTCTTTAATTCCACAGGGATGTCACTCAGATTCAAGAAGCGGATGGATACCTTTCCGTGGGAAACGGTCACTAGACTTCTTGCAGCAAGCACCATAGGATGTTCTTCAAGATGGAGGGGTTCTACTAAGGCTTGGTAGTCTTGGCCTCGTATCCCTGGGCGAGCATGGCACCACAGCAGGGTTTCGGTACCGGGTTTCAGGATCACTGGACGGACATCTCTAATGCGGGCACGGCAGATCTCTCCTCTGACGTTGGCAAACTTCTGCTGAGCGCACAGCACACGAATAGTCTGGATTATTTTCTGCGTAGAGTGTGAAGCTGTTGGCAGGGATCGGTGTAGGGCATCTAGCATTTCCCCATAACAATTCCTTAGGATGTTCATTCCGAGCACCACTGGAGGCATGTCTTCATCATGGACCTTTACTACGATCACACCTTGCTGTGTTAAGTTAGTCTCTCCCACTTGAACGGTGGGTTCCCAGTAACCTTGCAGGGGTACTGTCTGACCATTGCTTGCAATAACATTCAGCCAAACTTCTGGTGGCTGCATGAATAGGTCGCTGCTCCAGTATTTCTCAAACATGGCTTTCTGTATAGTGGTGACTTGCGAACCAGTGTCCAGCAGAGCTGTAAGGGGTACCCCATTAATGTGGATGGTGACTAATGGATGGGGCCCGACATACCTGGTCAGCCAATTTGGATCTTCTGGACCTAGTGTTCTTCCACCCGAGGGACGTTCTTTTGACCGCCAGCACTCTCTCTCCACATGACCACTTTTGTGGCAGTGTCTGCAGATGGGCCTTCCGTGAGTATCAAACCTGTCTGTAGGCAATCTTCCAGATCTCCTGTAGTATCCCTTGCTCGCAGTAGGACGACTCCTATGCTGTGGGGACTCACACTCTGGCTGAGGACGCATCTCTAACTGTTCAAGCTTATGACACACCTTCTCCAAGCTCTTAGTCAGGATTGCGACTTGGTCCTTTAAATCAGCCACTGCATCTGGAATCTGTACTTGTGCACCCTGGGCAGCAAGGAGAGTATTTCCTGGAGACACAGGACACATGAGCTTAGCATCTCGATAACTGTCAGCAGGACACACAGCAAATTTGGTTGATTCTTGGTTGAGTTCTACCCCCAGGATTCTGATGGACAATTCTTTAAAATCCAGGAACGTACTTTCAGGATGTTGAGCAGACAGCATCTTTAGTTGACTTTTCAGAGACTTTGTTTCAGCTCCTTCAATAAACTGCTCCCGCAGTGTGTTATCTGCATTCTGTGCTTCACATGGGTACACTTCTATAACGGCCCTCAGTGCTCCTGTAGGGATAAAGCATAGTCTGTAAGGGACTCACCGGGCTGTTGTTTCTTGCTAAAGAAGCGCATTTTCAATTCTGATACCGTCCTGGTTTCAAAGGTGACCAGTAGTCCTTCAAGAATCTGTTCTACGGTCTTTCGTTCTGCATGAGGTCATGACTTTACCTCTCTCAATGCAGCGCCCCCTAGCTGGCCAGTGAGAATTTCCACCTTCTGTTCTGTTGACACTGGATATAACCAGAACATAGCAAGCATTTTCCCTTTAAATTCTCTCAGGGTATGTGATTCACCTTTGTAGCGGGGGAGCCAGGGTGCTCCAAAATAATACGGCATGGTTAGTGGCATTATATGCCTGGTTGTGGGTGATCCACCTCGGCTGGGGGAGCCGTTATCGCTGTCGTCAGACATTTCTAATATAAATTCCTATCGTTGCCCCTAGCAACGAGATGCTCAGTAGCAGAATGTGTAGTAAGTCTCTTATTTGTGCTCACTGATGCGACAAGTTCATCTTTACTTGGGCTGAATTGTAAAAACTTTCAGCGGTACTCACTGTTTTGGAGCTGGAACCTCTTTCTCTGTCTTTTTGGAATATAAGCGGCCGCTGTGACTCAGATTCTGTACTTTTCAAGATGGCGGCGCCCATCTACTTCCAGTGGTTCCGGCTGGTTTCTCCTTCCGCACTGCAACAGTAGGTAGGAACTTTGGTTCCACTGTAGTGGTCTGTAACATGAGGTTCCTTGCTGTTGCTGGGCAGATTCTCTGCTTTCCCGCCTTCAAGTGAGCGGGGGTGGAGCTAAGAGCAGTTGTGATGCAGCAAACAATTCAATGCAAACAGTCTCTAATGTCAATTTTCTTCTGCTAAAACAATGATCAATTCAATGTAAAAGTCTCTAATCACATTCACTGTCAGTACAGCAATTTCTATCACAAGTTCCTTAAGTAAGACACAGTCTTTCCAAGATGGCTGCTTAACCCCACATGTGCTGGTGATAATTTCTTGCAACAATAAAGTCTCTTTAGCAGGCACAGAGGTGTATTAATCCTGTTCGTGACGCCAATTTATGTGCAACAGCCCGATGGGGATGAGGGAAAGTGCGGAGACCAATGTTGGGAGTTGTAGTACTCACGGTGGCTGTAGTCCTCTCACACTCCTGCGGAGCTGGCACAGTGAAGGAGGGGGATCAGCATATGTATGGGTGGTAGTTGTTGATTCCCCCTGGGGCACACGCTGTGGTGCTGTCTCCTGGTGGATGGGATATGGGGTGCCCTTGTTGTTAGTGGGTGTAGTGCAGATTAACACGCAGGAGACGGTGATATAACCTTGGTATAATAATAACTCACAGTTTCTTTACTGGAAGATTGCAGGCTGCAGCTTGGTTCCACATAGAAGTTATTATCCAGCTAGGGCAGGCGGGATGAGTCAGGCTGAGACAGTTTCCTATCTGCAAGCAGCAAAATGAACTTTCTTCTCTCTTGCTTTCCTTCTCTTTAAGCAGGTTTGTTTCCCTGTATTAATTTCTAGTTCAGGCCAGAAGCTTTCAAACTAAATATGCTGTGAGGCCAAGTATTATTTCAGCTCTCCTCACAGGCTGTCTTCCCTCGTTCCTCTCCTGGAACCGACTCCTCTACTCCTTTCTGCTGCAAAGCCTCATGGGAACTGCCCCAGACCCTCCTCTCCAGCCACACCCTTTACAGGCTGGAAAAATAGATTGTAATGACAATTCTGCATCACTAGGTGGCAGCATAACAAAACATATAACATTATGTTCAATGCATTACAATGTAAACAATACTCCTCTATGGTACTGTCAGGACACTACACTACCACCACCCTTGCTGTCCGTTGGCTACCTCTACTACCACCAATACACCTCCACTGCTGTCTGCTACAAGCAGGCCTGAGGCCTGCCCCACCACAGGGCTTTGTCCTCTAACTGTCCAGTGTCTTTTAATGTGCTGCTACTACTACTACCACCACCCTTGCTGTCCGTTGGCTACCTCTACTACCACCAATACACCTCCACTGCCGTCTGCTACAAACAGGCCTGAGGCCTGCCCCACCACAGGGCTTTGTCCTGTGACTATCCAGTGTCTCTTAATATGCTGCTACTACTACTACCACCCTTGCTGTCCGTTGGCTACCTCTACTACCACCAATACACCTCCACTGCCGTCTGCTACAAGCAGGCCTGAGGCCTGCCCCACCACAGGGCTTTGTCCTCTGACTGTCCAGTGTCTTTTAATGTGCTGCTACTACTACTACCACCCTTGCTGTCCGTTGGTTACCTCTACTACCATCAATACACCTCCACTGCCGTCTGCTACAAGCAGGCCTGAGGCCTGCCCCACCACAGGGCTTTGTCCTGTGACTGTCCAGTGTCTTTTAATGTGCTGCTACTACTACTACCACTCTTGCTGTCCGTTGGCTACCTCTACTACCACCAATACACCTCCACTGCCGTCTGCTACAAGCAGGCCTGAGGCCTGCCGCACCACAGGGCTTTGTCCTGTGACTGTCCAGTGTCTTTTAATGTGCTGCTACTACTACTACCAACCTTGCTGTCCGTTGGCTACCTCTACTACCACCAATACACCTCCACTGCCGTCTGCTACAAGCAGACCTGAGGCCTGCGCCACCACAGGGCTTTGTCCAGTGACTGTCCAGTCTCTTTTAATGTGCTGCTACTACTACTACCACCCTTGCTGTCCGTTGGCTACCTCTACTACCACCAATACACCTCCACTGCCGTCTGCTACAAGCAGGCCTGAGGCCTGCCCCACCACAGGGCTTTGTCCTCTGACTGTCCAGTGTCTTTTAATGTGCTGCTGCTACTGCTACTACTACCACCACCCTTGCTGTCCGTTGGCTACCTCTACTACCACCAATACACCTCCACTGCCGTCTGCTACAAGCAGGCCTGAGGCCTGCCCCACCACAGGGCTTTGTCCTGTGACTTTCCAGTCTCTTTTAATGTGCTGTTGCTACTACTACCACCACCCTTGCTGTCCGTTGGCTACCTCTACACCACCAATACACCTCCACTGCCGTCTGCTACTAGCAGGCCTGAGGCCTGCCCCACCACAGGGCTTTGTCCTGTAACTGTCCAGTGTCTTTTAATGTGCTGCTACTACTACTACCACCCTTGCTGTCCATTGGCTACTGCTACTACCACCAATACACCTCCACTGCCGTCTGCTACAAGCAGGCCTGAGGCCTGCCCCACCACAGGGCTTTGTCCTGTGACTGTCCAGTCTCTTTTAATGTGCTGCTACTACTACTACCACCACCCTTGCTGTCCGTTGGCTACCTCTACTACCACCAATACACCTCCAGTGCCGTCTGCTAAAAGCAGGCCTGAGGCCTGCCCCACCACAGGGCTTTGCCCTGTGACTGTCCAGTCTCTTTGAAATGTGCTACTGCTACTACCACCACCCTTGCTGTCCGTTGGCTACCTCTACAACCACCAATACACCTCCACTGCCGTCTGCTACAAGCAGGCCTGAGGCCTGCCCCACCACAGGGCTTTGTCCTGTGACCGTCCAGTCTCTTTTAATGTGCTGCTACTACTACTACTACCACCCTTGCTGTCCGTTAGCTACCTCTACTACCACCAATACACTTCCACTGCCGTCTGCTACAAGCAGGCCTGAGGCCTGCCCCACCACAGGGCTTTGTCCTGTGACTGTCCAGTCTCTGTTAATGTGCTGCTACTACTACAACTACTACCACCACCCTTGCTGTCCGCTGGCTACCTCTACTACCACCAATACACCTCCACTGCCGTCTGCTACAAACAGGCCTGAGGCCTGCCCCACCACAGGGCTTTGTCCTGTGACTGTCCAGTGTCTTTTAATTTGCTGCTACTACTACTACCACCCTTGCTGTCCGTTGGCTACCTCTTCTACCACCAATACACCTCCACTGCCGTTTGCTACAAGCTGGCCTGAGGCCTGCCCCACCACAGGGCTTTGTCCTGTGACTGTCCAGTCTCTTTTAATGTGCTGCTACTACTACTACTACCACCCTTGCTGTCCGTTGGCTACCTCTACTACCACCAATACACCTCCACTGCCGTCTGCTACAAGCAGGCCTGAGGCCTGCCCCACCACAGGGCTTTGTCCTGTGACTGTCCAGTGTCTTTTAATGTGCGGCTACTACTACTACCAACCTTGCTGTCCGTTCGCTACCTCTACTACCACCAATACACCTCCACTGCCGTCTGCTACAAGCAGGCCTGAGGCCTGCCCCACCACAGGGCTTTGTCCTGTGAATGTCCAGTCTCTTTTAATGTGCTGCTACTACTACTACTACTACTACTACTACTACTACTACTACTACTACTACTACTACTACTACTACTACTACCAGCACCCTTGCTGTCCATTGGCTACCTCTACTACCACCAATACACCTCCACTGCCGTCTGCTAAAAGCAGGCCTGAGGCCTGCCCCACCACAGGGCTTTGCCCTGTGACTGTCCAGTCTCTTTGAAATGTGCTACTGCTACTACCACCACCCTTGCTGTCCGTTGGCTACCTCTACAACCACCAATACACCTCCACTGCCGTCTGCTACAAGCAGGCCTGAGGCCTGCCCCACCACAGGGCTTTGTCCTGTGACCGTCCAGTCTCTTTTAATGTGCTGCTACTACTACTACTACACCCTTGCTGTCCGTTAGCTACCTCTACTACCACCAATACACTTCCACTGCCGTCTGCTACAAGCAGGCCTGAGGCCTGCCCCACCACAGGGCTTTGTCCTGTGACTGTCCAGTCTCTGTTAATGTGCTGCTACTACTACAACTACTACCACCACCCTTGCTGTCCGCTGGCTACCTCTACTACCACCAATACACCTCCACTGCCGTCTGCTACAAACAGGCCTGAGGCCTGCCCCACCACAGGGCTTTGTCCTGTGACTGTCCAGTGTCTTTTAATTTGCTGCTACTACTACTACCACCCTTGCTGTCCGTTGGCTACCTCTTCTACCACCAATACACCTCCACTGCCGTTTGCTACAAGCTGGCCTGAGGCCTGCCCCACCACAGGGCTTTGTCCTGTGACAGTCCAGTCTCTTTTAATGTGCTGCTACTACTACTACTACCACCCTTGCTGTCCGTTGGCTACCTCTACTACCACCAATACACCTCAACTGCCGTCTGCTACAAGCAGGCCTGAGGCCTGCCCCACCACAGGGCTTTGTCCTGTGACTGTCCAGTGTCTTTTAATGTGCTGCTACTACTACTACCAACCTTGCTGTCCGTTCGCTACCTCTACTACCACCAATACACCTCCACTGCCGTCTGCTACAAGCAGGCCTGAGGCCTGCCCCACCACAGGGCTTTGTCCTGTGAATGTCCAGTCTCTTTTAATGTGCTGCTACTACTACTACTACTACTACTACTACTACTACTACTACTACTACTACTACTACTACTACTACTGCTACCAGCACCCTTGCTGTCCATTGGCTACCTCTACTACCACCAATACACCTCCACTGCCGTCTGCTACAAGCAGGCCTGAGGCCTGCCCCACTACAGGGCTTTGTCCTCTGACTGTCCAGTCTCTTTGAAATGTGCTACTGCTACTACCACCACCCTTGCTGTCCGTTGGCTACCTCTACAACCACCAATACACCTCCACTGCCGTCTGCTACAAGCAGGCCTGAGGCCTGCCCCACCACAGGGCTTTGTCCTGTGAATGTCCAGTCTCTTTTAATGTGCTGCTACTACTACTACTACTACTACTACTACTACTACTACTACTACTACTACTACTACCAGCACCCTTGCTGTCCATTGGCTACCTCTACTACCACCAATACACCTCCACTGCCGTCTGCTAAAAGCAGGCCTGAGGCCTGCCCCACCACAGGGCTTTGCCCTGTGACTGTCCAGTGTCTTTGAAATGTGCTACTGCTACTACCACCACCCTTGCTGTCCGTTGGCTACCTCTACAACCACCAATACACCTCCACTGCCGTCTGCTACAAGCAGGCCTGAGGCCTGCCCCACCACATGGCTTTGTCCTGTGACCGTCCAGTCTCTTTTAATGTGCTGCTACTACTACTACTACCACCCTTGCTGTCCGTTAGCTACCTCTACTACCACCAATACACTTCCACTGCCGTCTGCTACAAGCAGGCCTGAGGCCTGCCCCACCACAGGGCTTTGTCCTGTGACTGTCCAGTCTCTGTTAATGTGCTGCTACTACTACAACTACTACCACCACCCTTGCTGTCCGCTGGCTACCTCTACTACCACCAATACACCTCCACTGCCGTCTGCTACAAACAGGCCTGAGGCCTGCCCCACCACAGGGCTTTGTCCTGTGACTGTCCAGTGTCTTTTAATTTGCTGCTACTACTACTACCACCCTTGCTGTCCGTTGGCTACCTCTTCTACCACCAATACACCTCCACTGCCGTTTGCTACAAGCTGGCCTGAGGCCTGCCCCACCACAGGGCTTTGTCCTGTGACAGTCCAGTCTCTTTTAATGTGCTGCTACTACTACTACTACCACCCTTGCTGTCCGTTGGCTACCTCTACTACCACCAATACACCTCAACTGCCGTCTGCTACAAGCAGGCCTGAGGCCTGCCCCACCACAGGGCTTTGTCCTGTGACTGTCCAGTGTCTTTTAATGTGCTGCTACTACTACTACCAACCTTGCTGTCCGTTCGCTACCTCTACTACCACCAATACACCTCCACTGCCGTCTGCTACAAGCAGGCCTGAGGCCTGCCCCACCACAGGGCTTTGTCCTGTGAATGTCCAGTCTCTTTTAATGTGCTGCTACTACTACTACTACTACTACTACTACTACTACTACTACTACTACTACTACTACTACTACTACTACCAGCACCCTTGCTGTCCATTGGCTACCTCTACTACCACCAATACACCTCCACTGCCGTCTGCTACAAGCAGGCCTGAGGCCTGCCCCACTACAGGGCTTTGTCCTCTGACTGTCCAGTGTCTTTTAATGTGCTGCTACTACTACCACCACCCTTGCTGTCCGTTGGCTACCTCTACTACCACCAATACACCTCCACTGCCGTCTGCTACAAGCAGGCCTGAGGCCTGCCCCACCACAGGGCTTTGTCCTTTGACTGTCCAGTGTCTTTTAATGTGCTGCTACTACTACTACCACCCTTGCTGTCTGTTGGCTACCTCTACTACCACCAATACACCTCCACTGCCGTCTGCTACAAGCAGGCCTGAGGCCTGCCCCACCACAGGGCTTTGTCCTGTGACTGTCCAGTCTCTTTTAATGTGCTGCTACTACTACTACCACCACCCTTGCTGTCCGTTGGCTACCTCTACTACCACCAATACACCTCCACTACCGTCTGATACAAGCAGGCCTGAGGCCTGCCCCACCACAGGGCTTTGTCCTTTGACTGTCCAGTGTCTTTTAATGTGCTGCTGCTACTACTACTACCACCCTTGCTGTCCGTTGGCTACCTCTACTACCACCAATACACCTCCACTGCCGTCTGCTACAAGCAGGCCTGAGGCCTGCCCCACCACAGGGCTTTGTCCTGTGACTGTCCAGTCTCTTTTAATGTGCTGCTGCTACTGCTACTACTACCACCACCCTTGCTGTCCGTTGGCTACCTCTACTACCACCAATACACCTCCACTGCCGTCTGCTACAAGCAGGCCTGAGGCCTGCCCCACCACAGGGCTTTGTCCTGTGACTGTCCAGTCTCTTTTAATGTGCTGCTACTACTACTACCACCACCCTTGCTGTCCGTTGGCTACCTCTACTACCACCAATACACCTCCAGTGCCGTCTGCTAAAAGCAGGCCTGAGGCCTGCCCCACCACATGGCTTTGTCCTGTGACTGTCCAGTCTCTTTGAAATGTGCTACTGCTACTACCACCACCCTTGCTGTCCGTTGGCTACCTCTACAACCACCAATACACCTCCACTGCCGTCTGCTACAAGCAGGCCTGAGGCCTGCCCCACCACAGGGCTTTGTCCTGTGGCTATCCAGTGTCTTTTAATGTGCTGCTACTACTGCTACCACCCTTGCTGTCCGTTGGCTACCTCTACTACCACCAATACACCTCCACTGCCGTCTGCTACAAGCAGGCCTGAGGCCTGCCCCACCACAGGGCTTTGTCCTGTGACCGTCCAGTCTCTTTTAATGTGCTGCTACTACTACTACTACCACCCTTGCTGACCGTTAGCTACCTCTACTACCACCAATACACTTCCACTGCCGTCTGCTACAAGCAGGCCTGAGGCCTGCCCCACCACAGGGCTTTGTCCTGTGACTGTCCAGTCTCTGTTAATGTGCTGCTACTACTACAACTACTACCACCACCCTTGCTGTCCGCTGGCTACCTCTACTACCACCAATACACCTCCACTGCCGTCTGCTACAAGCAGGCCTGAGGCCTGCCCCACCACAGGGCTTTGTCCTGTGACTGTCCAGTGTCTTTTAATGTGCTGCTACTACTACTACCACCCTTGCTGTCCGTTGGCTACCTCTAATACCACCAATACACCTCCACTGCTGTCTGCTTCAAGCAGGCCTGAGGCCTGCCCCACCACAGGGCTTTGTCCTGTGACTGTCCAGTCTCTTTTAATGTGCTGCTACTACTACTACTACCACCCTTGCTGTCCGTTGGCTACCTCTACTACCACCAATACACCTCCACTGCCGTCTGCTACAAGCAGGCCTGAGGCCTGCCCCACCACAGGGCTTTGTCCTGTGACTGTCCAGTGTCTTTTAATGTGCTGCTACTACTACTACCAACCTTGCTGTCCGTTCGCTACCTCTACTACCACCAATACACCTCCACTGCCGTCTGCTACAAGCAGGCCTGAGGCCTGCCCCACCACAGGGCTTTGTCCTGTGAATGTCCAGTCTCTTTTAATGTGCTGCTACTACTACTACTACTACTACTACTACTACTACTACTACTACTACTACTACTACTACCAGCACCCTTGCTGTCCATTGGCTACCTCTACTACCACCAATACACCTCCACTGCCGTCTGCTACAAGCAGGCCTGAGGCCTGCCCCACTACAGGGCTTTGTCCTCTGACTGTCCAGTGTCTTTTAATGTGCTGCTACTACTACCACCACCCTTGCTGTCCGTTGGCTACCTCTACTACCACCAATACACCTCCACTGCCGTCTGCTACAAGCAGGCCTGAGGCCTGCCCCACCACAGGGCTTTGTCCTTTGACTGTCCAGTGTCTTTTAATGTGCTGCTACTACTACTACCACCCTTGCTGTCCGTTGGCTACCTCTACTACCACCAATACACCTCCACTGCCGTCTGCTACAAGCAGGCCTGAGGCCTGCCCCACCACAGGGCTTTGTCCTGTGACTGTCCAGTCTCTTTTAATGTGCTGCTACTACTACTACCACCACCCTTGCTGTCCGTTGGCTACCTCTATTACCACCAATACACCTCCACTACCGTCTGCTACAAGCAGGCCTGAGGCCTGCCCCACCACAGGGCTTTGTCCTTTGACTGTCCAGTGTCTTTTAATGTGCTGCTGCTACTACTACTACCACCCTTGCTGTCCGTTGGCTACCTCTACTACCACCAATACACCTCCACTGCCGTCTGCTACAAGCAGGCCTGAGGCCTGCCCCACCACAGGGCTTTGTCCTGTGACTGTCCAGTCTCTTTTAATGTGCTGCTGCTACTGCTACTACTACCACCACCCTTGCTGTCCGTTGGCTACCTCTACTACCACCAATACACCTCCACTGCCGTCTGCTACAAGCAGGCCTGAGGCCTGCCCCACCACAGGGCTTTGTCCTCTGACTGTCCAGTGTCTTTTAATGTGCTGCTACTACTACTACCACCCTTGCTGTCCGTTGGCTACCTCTAATACCACCAATACACCTCCACTGCTGTCTGCTTCAAGCAGGCCTGAGGCCTGTCCCACCACAGGGCTTTGTCTTGTGACTGTCCAGTCTCTTTTAATGTGCTGCTACTACTACTACTACCACCCTTGCTGTCCGTTGGCTACCTCTTCTACCACCAATACACCTCCACTGCCGTTTGCTACAAGCTGGCCTGAGGCCTGCCCCACCACAGGGCTTTGTCCTGTGACTGTCCAGTCTCTTTTAATGTGCTGCTACTACTACTACTACCACCCTTGCTGTCCGTTGGCTACCTCTACTACCACCAATACACCTCCACTGCCGTCTGCTACAAGCAGGCCTGAGGCCTGCCCCACCACAGGGCTTTGTCCTGTGACTGTCCAGTGTCTTTTAATGTGCGGCTACTACTACTACCAACCTTGCTGTCCGTTCGCTACCTCTACTACCACCAATACACTTCCACTGCCGTCTGCTACAAGCAGGCCTGAGGCCTGCCCCACCACAGGGCTTTGTCCTGTGAATGTCCAGTCTCTTTTAATGTGCTGCTACTACTACTACTACTACTACTACTACTACTACTACTACTACTAACAGCACCCTTGCTGTCCGTTGGCTACCTCTACTACCACCAATACACCTCCACTACCGTCTGATACAAGCAGGCCTGAGGCCTGCCCCACCACAGGGCTTTGTCCTTTGACTGTCCAGTGTCTTTTAATGTGCTGCTGCTACTACTACTACCACCCTTGCTGTCCGTTGGCTACCTCTACTACCACCAATACACCTCCACTGCCGTCTGCTACAAGCAGGCCTGAGGCCTGCCCCACCACAGGGCTTTGTCCTGTGACTGTCCAGTCTCTTTTAATGTGCTGCTGCTACTGCTACTACTACCACCACCCTTGCTGTCCGTTGGCTACCTCTACTACCACCAATACACCTCCACTGCCGTCTGCTACAAGCAGGCCTGAGGCCTGCCCCACCACAGGGCTTTGTCCTGTGACTGTCCAGTCTCTTTTAATGTGCTGCTACTACTACTACCACCACCCTTGCTGTCCGTTGGCTACCTCTACTACCACCAATACACCTCCAGTGCCGTCTGCTAAAAGCAGGCCTGAGGCCTGCCCCACCACAGGGCTTTGTCCTGTGACTGTCCAGTCTCTTTGAAATGTGCTACTGCTACTACCACCACCCTTGCTGTCCGTTGGCTACCTCTACAACCACCAATACACCTCCACTGCCGTCTGCTACAAGCAGGCCTGAGGCCTGCCCCACCACAGGGCTTTGTCCTGTGGCTATCCAGTGTCTTTTAATGTGCTGCTACTACTGCTACCACCCTTGCTGTCCGTTGGCTACCTCTACTACCACCAATACACCTCCACTGCCGTCTGCTACAAGCAGGCCTGAGGCCTGCCCCACCACAGGGCTTTGTCCTGTGACCGTCCAGTCTCTTTTAATGTGCTGCTACTACTACTACTACCACCCTTGCTGTCCGTTAGCTACCTCTACTACCACCAATACACTTCCACTGCCGTCTGCTACAAGCAGGCCTGAGGCCTGCCCCACCACAGGGCTTTGTCCTGTGACTGTCCAGTCTCTGTTAATGTGCTGCTACTACTACAACTACTACCACCACCCTTGCTGTCCGCTGGCTACCTCTACTACCACCAATACACCTCCACTGCCGTCTGCTACAAGCAGGCCTGAGGCCTGCCCCACCACAGGGCTTTGTCCTGTGACTGTCCAGTCTCTTTTAATGTGCTGCTACTACTACTACTACCACCCTTGCTGTCCGTTGGCTACCTCTACTACCACCAATACACCTCCACTGCCGTCTGCTACAAGCAGGCCTGAGGCCTGCCCCACCACAGGGCTTTGTCCTGTGACTGTCCAGTGTCTTTTAATGTGCTGCTACTACTACTACCAACCTTGCTGTCCGTTCGCTACCTCTACTACCACCAATACACCTCCACTGCCGTCTGCTACAAGCAGGCCTGAGGCCTGCCCCACCACAGGGCTTTGTCCTGTGAATGTCCAGTCTCTTTTAATGTGCTGCTACTACTACTACCACCCTTGCTGTCCGTTGGCTACCTCTTCTACCACCAATACACCTCCACTGCCATTTGCTACAAGCTGGCCTGAGGCCTGCCCCACCACAGGGCTTTGTCCTGTGACTGTCCAGTCTCTTTTAATGTGCTGCTACTACTACTACTACCACCCTTGCTGTCCGTTGGCTACCTCTACTACCACCAATACACCTCCACTGCCGTCTGCTACAAGCAGGCCTGAGGCCTGCCCCACCACAGGGCTTTGTCCTGTGACTGTCCAGTGTCTTTTAATGTGCTGCTACTACTACTACCAACCTTGCTGTCCGTTCGCTACCTCTACTACCACCAATACACCTCCACTGCCGTCTGCTACAAGCAGGCCTGAGGCCTGCCCCACCACAGGGCTTTGTCCTGTGAATGTCCAGTCTCTTTTAATGTGCTGCTACTACTACTACTACTACTACTACTACTACTACTACTACTACTACTACTACTACCAGCACCCTTGCTGTCCATTGGCTACCTCTACTACCACCAATACACCTCCACTGCCGTCTGCTACAAGCAGGCCTGAGGCCTGCCCCACTACAGGGCTTTGTCCTCTGACTGTCCAGTGTCTTTTAATGTGCTGCTACTACTACCACCACCCTTGCTGTCCGTTGGCTACCTCTACTACCACCAATACACCTCCACTGCCGTCTGCTACAAGCAGGCCTGAGGCCTGCCCCACCACAGGGCTTTGTCCTTTGACTGTCCAGTGTCTTTTAATGTGCTGCTACTACTACTACCACCCTTGCTGTCCGTTGGCTACCTCTACTACCACCAATACACCTCCACTGCCGTCTGCTACAAGCAGGCCTGAGGCCTGCCCCACCACAGGGCTTTGTCCTGTGACTGTCCAGTCTCTTTTAATGTGCTGCTACTACTACTACCACCACCCTTGCTGTCCGTTGGCTACCTCTATTACCACCAATACACCTCCACTACCGTCTGCTACAAGCAGGCCTGAGGCCTGCCCCACCACAGGGCTTTGTCCTTTGACTGTCCAGTGTCTTTTAATGTGCTGCTGCTACTACTACTACCACCCTTGCTGTCCGTTGGCTACCTCTACTACCACCAATACACCTCCACTGCCGTCTGCTACAAGCAGGCCTGAGGCCTGCCCCACCACAGGGCTTTGTCCTGTGACTGTCCAGTCTCTTTTAATGTGCTGCTGCTACTGCTACTACTACCACCACCCTTGCTGTCCGTTGGCTACCTCTACTACCACCAATACACCTCCACTGCCGTCTGCTACAAGCAGGCCTGAGGCCTGCCCCACCACAGGGCTTTGTCCTCTGACTGTCCAGTGTCTTTTAATGTGCTGCTACTACTACTACCACCCTTGCTGTCCGTTGGCTACCTCTACTACCACCAATACACCTCCACTGCTGTCTGCTTCAAGCAGGCCTGAGGCCTGTCCCACCACAGGGCTTTGTCTTGTGACTGTCCAGTCTCTTTTAATGTGCTGCTACTACTACTACTACCACCCTTGCTGTCCGTTGGCTACCTCTACTACCACCAATACACCTCCACTGCCGTCTGCTAAAAGCAGGCCTGAGGCCTGCCCCACCACAGGGCTTTGTCCTGTGACTGTACAGTGTCTTTTAATTTGCTGCTACTACTACTACTACCACCACCCTTGCTGTCCGTTGGCTACCTCTACTACCACCAATACACCTCCACTGCCGTCTGCTACAAGCAGGCCTGAGGCCTGCCGCACCACAGGGCTTTGTCCTCTGACTGTTCAGTGTCTTTTAATGTGCTACTACTACTACTACCACCCTTGCTGTCCGTTGGCTATCTCTACTACCACCAATACACCTCCACTGCCGTCTGCTACAAGCAGGCCTGAGGCCTGCCCAACCACAGGGCTTTGTCCTGTGACTGTCCAGTCTCTTTTAATGTGCTGCTACTACTACTACTACTACTACCACCACCCTTGCTGTCTGTTGGCTACCTCTACTACCACCAATACACCTCCACTGCCGTCTGCTACAAGCAGGCCTGAGGCCTGCCCCACCACAGGGCTTTGTCCTGTGACTGTCCAGTGTCTTTTAATGTGCTGCTACTACTACTACCACCCTTGCTGTCCGTTGGCTACCTCTACTACCACCGATACACCTCCACTGCCGTCTGCTACAAGCAGGCCTGAGGCCTGCCCCACCACAGGGCTTTGTCCTGTGACTGTCCAGTCTCTTTTAATGTGCTGCTGCTACTACTACTACTACTACCACCACCCTTGCTGTCCGTTGGCTACCTCTACTACCACCTATACACCTCCACTGCCGTCTGCTACAAGCAGGCCTGACGCCTGCCCCACCACAGGGCTTTGTCCTGTGACTGTCCAGTGTCTTTTAATGTGCTGCTACTAGTACTACCACCCTTGCTGTCCGTTGGCTACCTCTACTACCACCGATACACCTCCACTGCCGTCCGCTACAAGCAGGCCTGAGGCCTGCCCCACCACAGGGCTTTGTCCTGTGACTGTCCAGTCTCTTTTAATTTGCCGTTGCTACTACTACTACTACCACCACCCTTGCTGTCCGTTGGCTGCCTCTACTACCACCAATGCACCTCCACTGCCGTCTGCTACAAGCAGGCCTGCCCCACCACAATCTTTTTTTAATGTCCTCTTTTTATCTTGGGGATTGTAAAATTCTGCCACAGTTTATTTTCCACATGTTTTGTTCCAAAGGAAGCCTTGGCTTGATCTTCCATGTTGTCTGTGTCTGCCTAGTAACCGACGCCGATCGTCATACACAGCACAGCACCATCCGCAGTACCTCTGACAAGTCTCAGAAAAATAACCACAGGGTTTTGTCCTATCCACTCTTTTTTAATGTGCTGCTGTGCTGTTGATGCAGCTACTACTACCACCACCACTACTACCAGTCAACCACCACCAATCCACCCCCAGTGCCATCTGCTACAAGCAGGCCTGCCCCACCACAGTGCTTTGTCCTGTGACTGTCCAATGTCTTTTAATGTGCTGCTACTACTACTACTACTACCACCCTTGCTGTCCGTTGGCTACCTCTACTATTACCAATACACCTCCACTGCCGTCTGCTACAAGAAGGCCTGCCCCACCACAGGGCTTTGACCTGTGACTGTCCAGTGTCTTTTAATGTGCTCTTACTACTACTACCACCACCCTTGCTGTCCGTTGGCTACCTCTACTACCACCAATACACCTCCACTGCCGTCTGCTACAAGCAGGCCTGGAGGGCTTGTGAAAAGCCATTGCTTGTTGCTTTTACATCCATGTATGGATGAACCCCGGCAGGCATCTGCCAATAAAAAGGGTACATTTTTGGAGGGCTTGTGAAAAGCCATTGTTTGTTGCTTTTACATCCATGTATGGATGAACCCCGGCAGGCATCTGCCAATAAAAAGGCTACGTTTTTGGAGGGCTTGTCAAAAGCCATTGCTTGTTGCTTTTACATCCATGTATGGATGAACCCCGGCAGGCATCTGTCAATAAAAAGGGTAAATTTTTGGAGGGCTTGTCAAAAGCCATTGCTTCTTCTTTTACCACCTTATATGTATGAACCCTGGCAGGCATCAGCCGCCTAAAATGGTTAATTTTTGTACCTTTTTTAACAATGCATTAAGCATACAACATGCACCAGTGCAGTGGTTTCTGTTAGTTATCACCATGTCCCATCCGTTTTCCTATAGCCATACATGTTGGCGAAACTTTGACACTGACTTTGCCTTAAAGACAGCTCAAAAGTACTTGGATACACTCATGGGTGACCTAAGAGTGTTATACAGGGCTTCTAGGGCTTTTAAACCGTGTTATACACGATTTTTAGGGGCTTTCTTGTATTACAGGTTCGGTCAGAACTAGTTCGGTCCGAATCGAACTTTTTCATGAAATTCGGCGAACCAGCCGAACCGAACTTTTCATAAGTTCGCTCATCTCTAGTTATTAGCATTATATATATATATATATATATATATATATATATATATATATATATATATATACATAATAACATTTAACGGTTGTTAAAAATATCAATTAGCGACTTTACCGTAACTACTTATTTTTAGCCTGTTATTACAGGCTATTATCAGTTATATAATATATACAATCGCCTCTACAAACTCCTAAATGACAAGTTAAATATTTGTAGCATTTAAACCGCACACTGTTGGGTTTATACATTGAAAACTAACCCCCATCATCTAGCTTGTAAGTCTAAGCATATCTACAACCTGAATAATACAGCAATAACACCTTTTAAAACTTTTAAGCGAAAGTCACAAAAAAAGACACTATTAGTAAAAGCAATAACTTTGTGCCACATAGTATAAAAATTATAGAACTGTAATCAAGAGCCGCTACAAAATTTGTCATTGAAAATAATATTGAGGAGCAATGTTTGCAGTAAGCACCAGGAGGCCGAGAATATGCTTTACTAGGGCACTAGATAAATAGTTATCAACAAGGAAAAGTCCTACAATGACTGTGAAGCCCATACCTGCCATTGGTCAGCGCACAAAATCCAGTAAATATCAATGCCATGTGTATACTATGCAGACATAAAAAGTTTGTAACCGCTTATAAAATTTAAAAAACATATGCAATTAAATGTAATGAAAAACCACACTTTACAATCATTTACTATTAAAAATGGATTACTAACATTAAAAACATTTGTAACACCTAACAAAGGCTGGTAGAGGCATAATTAAAAAAATAAGAACATGACACATATCTTACCTTGTCCATTGTGCTTTCTAGATTTTTGTGTAACACATTCTAACACCATGCGTCTTTTATAGTCTTTTATATATTAAAGGAACAGTGTCATCACAAATTATTTTTTTATATGTTAAAGATGTTAGTGCTTTATTAAAAACGTTTATATTTATTTGTGTGTTTGTGTTTTACTTTTTCTTATTTTTACACTTTTTCTTCCCTATGGGGGCTGCCATTTTTTGTTCCATTTCTGTATGTGTCGATTAACGACACATACAGACATGGAATACGGCAGCCACAGTCCCATAGGGACTGCAAACGGCTCCCGTCCCATTCACTTGTGTGTACGGCGTCTGTGTGGGAACTACGCATGAGCCGCTCCCACACAGTCCAATTTGAAATTGGCGCCGTCCGGCGCCATTTTCCTGTGGACCGGAAGTCGCGGCCGGACAGTAATATTACTACTTCCGGTCGCGGCTTCCGGACTTGTGCACTTGGACCAGCGGCAGCAGACGGAGCGGACGGGCCGGAGGGAGCCGCGGCGGCAGGAGCAGGTAAGAGATTTCAATGTATGTTCGTGTTTCTGTGTGTTTACTACTGTATGTAAACCTACTACACTGTGCGTTAGCTCAAAAAATGGCGACACACAGTGTAGGAGGTTACACCGTTCAAACCCCTCGTTTATCCCGGCACTAGCCAGGATAAAGGAGGGGGGATGCTGAGAGCTCACTAGAGCGAGGGCTTTTTACCCAATTTTGCAATGCTGCAATTTTGGGAATAGCTCCATCTAGTGACCAGAAATGGGAAATTTTATAAATTAGAATTAATTTATAATATTTCCTGACTCGTGAAAAAAATAAAAAAAATTTGAACAATGTTTAATCACCCACACACTAAATGTTTAATTTAAAAAAAAAACAACATGTTTTTCTGGCAACATCCTGTCTGTCACGAAGCGGGTTAGTGGACCTACTAAGCCGTACCGCCGTAGCGGGGAGACAGCTGGTCAAACAACAGGACACCCCAGAAATACAATGTCCCGCATAAGGGTACCTGAATAGTCCAGATGGTGGCCGCAGCTCTGGCACAGATGGGATGGGTGCAGCAGATGGCGCCAAACGGGGTGGATGACACAGGAGCCGCAAGTTGCGACAGACGTGGCGGACTCCTCCGGACGTGGCAGAAGACACAGGACGTGGCGGATTCCTCCGGGTGTGGCAGATGACACAGGACGTGGCGGATTCCTCCGGACGTAGCAGATGACACAGGACGTGGTGGATTCCTCCGGACGTGGCAGAAGACACAGGACGTGGCACGACTCGATACTAAGGCACAGCACGGGAAACAGGAACGGGTAACAAGGCACGGGTAACAATTGGAACGAGAAACACTAAGGGATCATTTGCAAGACAGACTGGGAAAACTAACAACGCTCAGGCAAGGATTAGAAGGCCTGGGGCCTTCTTATAGACCCGGAAATCATGGCAGTTGATGATGATGACGACTTCCTATTTGTGCGCGCTGGCCCTTTAAGGCCGGGCGCGAGCGTGCGTGCGCACCCTACGGGACACAGCCGAACGGAGTGGAAGTGAGCGCTGGCGTCTCTTAGGAGGGAGACGGCCGCGGTGTCGGGAGTGAACCCGACGGCCCGCGGCCATGGAAGCTACACCGTCATTCATCCTGTTTCAACAATTAACAATGGGCCATAGAAAAAAACACCAGTCTGTTGATGTGATTAATTATTAAATATAAAATGTTTATTACACATATTCAGTTTATAAGACATGGGTCATCATTTTATAACAACTGTCACACGTTTGCATTATCCTCCGTGATACAATTATATTAGTTATACGTCGCTGATAATTTAGCACAAAACTTTCCACTAAATTGTCATTCCGTTTTAACGATTCGTTGAAATAATTTAATATATTTTTAAATGACAAACCTTTACACATTTGAATGACAAAAAATATGCAATATTGTCCGCATACAGATGAGAGAGTGCTCTGAAATTGTGTGTGTTGAAACACAACCTTGGTAGAATTTTTATGTAAAAATGTCAGTATTTCTTTAGGGTATATCAAACTTTCAGGGGAAAGTCTGTATGAGTAAAACAAAATACCCTGTTTTTCGGCGGTGATGTAAAGCGCCACCCAGTACTCGCCCGGTCTTCTAGACTCATGGGTATTTACAATAAAGGCGGCAGGCAATGAGTCCAGTTTACGGTCTGGTAGCAAGTCATAAGGCAGCACACCTCTAAATATTCCATGAGTGTGGGGGTTCCTGTTTAAAATACGTGTAATCTCCAGCGTGTTCATTCTTTTTGTATTTTAACCCCTTAAAGGGAACCTGTCACCAGCATTTCACCTATTGAACTTTACTTATCCCTCACTGGCCGCTGCTATCAAAAGTTCATTGCCGTTATCCCCTCTCCTAAACTCCTTCTCCGACTGTAAATAACGGCCTGCAAACATTTTGAGCCTTTTATCGTAATAATCCGGTGTCCCTTTGTGCGCACATACCAGAAGAGGACATTAATGCACAAGCGCGGGATTTTGTGTGCTGGGGTAAGGCAAAGAGCTGTCAATCAAAAGTAAGGAGGTGGGGTAAACTCTGAAAGACTTGAGGAATGAAGATCTGACTCTTTTCAAATGAAGATCTGACTCTTTTCAAATGAAGATCTGACTCTTTTCTGCTCATTAGCATACGGTTAGAGAACACTAAAAAACTGAATACTAAAGCTACAGAGCTGACTAAGAAGACAATTATAGGTTATATAGGAATGATTTTTCACCCTCTACCACCAGGTAGTGCTGGTTTAATAGGTGAAATGCTGGTGACAGGTTCCCTTTAAGGACGCAGCCTAGTTTGGGCCTTAAGGCTCAGAGCCCATTTTTCCAATCTGACATATTTCACTTTATGTGGTAATAACGTCGGAATGCTTAAACCTACCCAAGCGATTCTGAGATTGTTTTCTCGTGACACTTTGGGCTTTATGTTCGTGGTAAAATTTGGTCGATATATTCAGTCTTTATTTGTGAAAACTTGCAAAATTTAGAGAAAATTTACAAAAAATAGCATTTTTCAGAATTTAAATGCATCTGCTTGAAAAACAGACGGTTATACCACCCAAAATAGTTACTAGTTCACATTTCCCATATGTCTACTTTGGATTGGCATTGTTTTTTGAACATTCTTTTATTTTTCTCATTTCTCATATTTTTAAGAAAATTTCAAAAAACTTTTTTTGAAGGTACCAGTTCAGTTCTGAAGTGGATTTGAGGGGCCTATGTATTAGAAACCCCCATAAAACACCCCATTTTGAAAACTAGACCCCTCAAAGTATTCAAAACAGCATATAGAAAGTTTTTTAACCCTTCAGGCATTTCACAGGAATTAAAGCAAAGTGGAAATGAAATTTGCAAATTTCATTTTTTCTGCGGAATTTCAAATTTATTCATTTTTTTTCTGTAACAGAGAAGGTTTTACCAGAGAAATACTACTAAATATGCATTGTCCAGATTCTGCAGTTTTTAGAAATGTCCCACATGTGGCTCTAGTGCGCTTGTGGACTAAAACACAAGCCCCAGAAGCAAAGAAGCACCTAGTGCATTTTGAGGCCTCTTTTTTATTAGAATATATTTTAGGCAGCATGCCAGGTTTGAAGAGGTGTTGAGGTATCAAAACAATGGAAACCCACCAGAAGTGACCCCATTTTGGAAACTACACCCCTCAAGGAATTCATTTATGGTTTTTGTTATCATTTTGACCGCACAGTTTTTTCACAGCACCTATTTTAATTGGGCTGTGAAATGAAAAAAATGATATTTTTTCCAATAAGATGTCATTTTTGATCAAATTTTCTTATTTTCACAGGGAACAACATACCTCATTTTGTTGCCCAATTTGTCCTTAGTGCGGCAATTCCCCATTTGTGGTGATAAACTGCCGTTTGGGCCCATGGGAGGGCTCAGAAGGAAAGGACCACCATTTGGCCTACTGAAGCTTTTCTGGTGCTAAGTCATGTATGCAGAAGCCCCTGAGGTACCAGTACAGTTGAAACCCCCGAGAAGTGACCCCATTTTAAAAACTACACCCCTTAAGACATTCATCTAGAGGTGTAGTGAGCATTTTGACCCCACAGGTACTGTGTAAAAGATAATGCGCAGCAGATGGTGCAGAGTGAGATTTGCAATTTTATATATATATATATGGCATGTCAGTGTCCGATATAGTGTGCCCAGCATGCGCCACCGGAGATATACACCCCTTAAATTGTAATGTGGGTTCTCCTGGGTACGGCAATACCCTACATGTGGCTGTTATCAGCTGCCTGGGCATACGGCAGGGCTCAGAAGGGAAAGATGAGGGGGATAAGCTGTGCTGAGTGCATCAGGGTAAATTAAAAATCAAGGGATGTATGATACATTTTAAAACAATCTTTTATACAGAGCCCTGGTTTTTCGGGACACGTGTCACATTGGTATATTGTGTTCTTCCTTATCCCCCTCTTATAGCAGACTTTGCACCTCTTTTGACTTTTTCCCTTCTTGCCAGTTTGGGGAACTTCTGGAAAGTGTTGCCGACCTGGTACGATGTGTGTGGCCTCGCTTCCAGAAGTACTGGGTGCCCCCCCTTCCTGGTCCCTAAAGATTAGATTTTTGATAACCACCTCTTGAAATTCCAGGAAAGTTCCCCTCTGGCCTGCACATCGACGTAGCACGTACGCATTGTACAAAGCCATCTGTATGATGTGCCCGGCCAGCTTCTGATACCACACCGCATGGCGCTGTAGGGCTTCAGGACTTGATCTGACAAGTCCATCCCTCCCATGTACCTATTGTAGTCCAGGATGCAGTCTGGTTTGGGGGTGGCCTTTCCTTCATATATCCTAAACCTGTAGGTATACCCTGAAGCACTCTCGCACAGCTTATTCATCCTCACGCCATACCTTGCCCTCTTACCCGGCAGGTACTCGCGGAATTGAACCCTCCCTTTAAAATGTACCAGGGACTCATCAATAGAAATACACTTCTCGGGGGTGTATGCTTGGGAAAACCGGGCACTGAAACGGTCTAATAGGGGTCTCCGTTTATACAAACGGTCAAAACTGGGGTCATCTCGGGGTGGGCACGGCTCATTATCAGTATAATGTAAGAAGCGAAGTATTGCCTCCTTTATTTATTTTTTTAGGTTCCAGTTCAGTTCTGAAGTTGCTTTGAGAGGCCCATATATTAGAAACCCCTATCAAACACCCCATTTTAGAAACTAGACCCCTCAAAGTATTCACAACAGCATGTAGAAAGTTTATGAACCCTTTAGGTTTTTCACAGAAATTTAGAGCAAAGTAGAGGTGAAATTTAAATTTTTTTTTTTGTCAGAAAATCCTTTTTATACCATTTTTTTTATAACACAAAAGGTTTTACTAGAGAAACACAACTCAAAATTTATTTCCCAGATTCTGCAGATTGTAGAAATATCCCACATGTGGCCCTAGTGCGGTAATGGACTGAAGCGCCGGCCTCCGAAGCAAAGGAGCACCTAGTGGATTTTGAGCCCTCCTTTTTATTAGGCACCATGTCCGGTTTGAAGAGGTCTTGTGGTGCCAAAACAGTGAAAACCCCCCAAAAGTGACCCCATTTTGGAAACTAGACCCCTTGAGGAATCCATTGTAGTTTTCTTGGGGTGCATGCGGCTTTTTGATCAGTTTTTATTCTATTTTTATGTGGCGTGGTGACTAAAAAATAGCAATTCTACTATTGTTTTTTTGTTCTATTTTTTTTACAGCGTTCACCGTGCGCTATAAATGACATATTCACTTTATTCTGCGGGGCGATACGATTACGGCGATACCAGATGTTTATAGTTTTTTTTATGTCTTATGGCGTTTGCACAATAAAATACTTGTTGTAATAAATCATTTACTTTTTGTGTTACCTTATTCTAAGAGCCATAACGTTTTTATTTTTCCTTCAAGAAAGCCGTGCGAGGACTTATTTTTTGCGTAACGAACTGTAGTTTCCATCAGTATCATTTTTAGGTACATGCGACTTTTTGATCTCTTTTTATTCCATTTTTTAGGCGGTGAAGTGACCAAACAATTGTGATTCTGGTACGGTTTATTATTTTATTTTTTTACGGCGTTCACCGCGCGGGATAAATAACGAAATCATTTTGTAGTTCAGGCCGTTACGGACGCGGCGATACCAATTATGTATAGTTTATTTGTTTATTTATTTATTTGTTTTAATAATAAAGACTGATAACGGAAAAGGGGGGATTTTTACTTTTATTACTTTTAAAACTTTTATTTTCTTATTTTTACACAACTTTTTTTTACTTTTTTTTTTCTTTTTTACTTTGTCCCACTAGGGGACTTGAGGGCAGGAGGCCCTGATCGCTATTCTAATACACTGCACTACATGCGTAGTGCAGTGTATTAGAACTGTCAGCTACTCACTGACAGCAAGCATAGTGGGTCCTGACTCTGTCAGGACCCACTAGGCTTCCGTCAATGGCATAGCCAGACGCCATTTTTTGGTGTCCGGTTGCCATAGTCACCATCGCCGGCCGCTATCATGTAGCAGGCCGGCGATGGCGGATTAACCCCTTAGAAGCCGCGATCGCTATTGAACGTGGCTTCTGAGGGGTTAAATCTGCGGGGACCACCGCGATCGGTCCCTGCACATTGAGCTGTGATAGCCTGCTGTCGGAAACAGCAGCTATCACAGCTCATGAACGCGCCCCGCGCGAACGGCGCCGTGTTTACTCCATGACATACTATTATGTCATGGAGCGCGAACGATGCACTTACCATGACATAATAGTATGTCCTGGAGCGTTAAGGGGTTAAAGAAAATCATAAACAACTTCACGTCTTTGAGTGATTTCTATGATGTTATCAAATATTCCATAGATTATCATATTAACGGTTCTTACCAAGGATCTTGAAAAGCGTATTTCTACTCTTAGATTTCCATTACATATGAGTGAAAAATGTCTGGCACCTTCCTGATCGGTTGACAAATCAAAAGCCAATAGTGTGTAGCCGTTCAGAAATTCTTCTCTGTCGATCAGTAGCCCGCTATCTGCATTTTGCTTCCTCGCTATATGAACCAGTGACATGTATTCTCTAACGGCGTTACCATTCTCACAATCTAGCTGGAAGGGTTTTGTGGGTATTTGCTCACCATCCACATAGAGAGCCGCAAAGTTCATGTGATTATGTTTGAAACACAGAGGGTTTTGATCATAGGCCCCGGAAAACGCGTTATTATCAACAAATCCGATAATAACTGTTCTCGGTAACTGTCCCAGAAATAGATTTTCCTGGCTGCATACACGACTGCCGACAGGGACGATGAAGACATTCATGCTTACACGGTCAATAGCGTACTTTGCATTACTGCTTAAAAGTCCTTGCGCGTGCCCTAGGCGCACTGCGTGAGATATCTGCACTCTTTTGACAAAGAGCGAGGCGTTCAGAATCTGTATCTTGAAAGGTTCAGCTTCAGCCGACATTAGACAAAATTCCTCCTTACAACGGGTAAATTTTATCTTCAGATCATCGCCATTTAAAATCAACTTTTCTTGGAAAAATAAATTGCTATGAAGATGGCCCAGAACTTAAACAACTTTACTGTGATCGGTCATTAGCGCCCGCTTTGTGAACCCTGTGTTAGCACCACCAATAGCGCGTACCTGGTGCTGTCCCGCAGTGTCCTTGTAAAACAAGCCGGTTGTGAACTGCGTGGATAAAGCGTCCGAGCTGTAGTTAAGGATTGTTTCTATATAGGCTCTATATGGATGCAGACTGTTAGATTGAGATATAAGTCTGTCACCTAGTGAAACATCTAATTGGTTAAACAACGTGGCTATAGGATAATTGGTCAGGCTCACACGGGCTCCATCAGCGATTGGTGTCTTGTCGTATTTAACAATTCGGAGCGTTAAGTAGAGTAGCGTGTTGTTTCGGTCTAAATTGTGTACACTGATGCCGGCTATGTAGAATTAGAGCGGTGCGGCTTCTGCTATGGCGGCTAGCGGTTGAACCTCGACGTACAGGCTTTTTCAATGCTGGTCTGTGTAGGCTGTATTTCAAATAGGTCCAGTTCTGATTTGGCGCATTCATCGGACGCTGTATGAATGAAAGCCATGTCTGCTAGAGTTCTTGCCATAATGTTCAAACTATGTTATGCGCTTCACAACGTGTGTTTTTTTTCTTTTTATTCCTTTTGGGTCCTCCCCTGTTGCTGTGGTGTTGGGTTGCTCTCCGTTGTCTCGCCTCTTTGCGTTTCCATTTCCTTTTAGGTTTGTTCTTAGCGATGTAAACTAATCCAGAGCCTTCCTGTGGCTCGCCGGCTATTTTGTTCATCATAGCTGCTGAAACACGACCCACAACATCTTGAGCTAAACCCCTCACAGCAGTTTTCACGTGAGGTTTTACTATTTCTAAACCTCGTCTAAACAACGCCACGGCTTTCCTGAATAAACTTCGAAAGACACCACCTAAACCGCGACCAGACATGTATGCGTTACCGTGAAATCCTGGTAAGTCATGCCCAGCCTGTGCCTTATAGTAGCTGGCGTAAATATGCGACTCCCCATAGTTTTTCATGATTACCATGCCGCCTTTTTAATTAGTACGTGCCTCTTAGCGGGCGAAAGTGTAGTTTAACGATCGACTTAAATGTCACATTTCTGTTTGGATCGCTCTTTATTTGAATAGTAATACGATCAAAGTGGTTTTTACTGACGTTGACGTAATCAGGTTTGACATAATGCTGTGTGATCATTTTGCTGTCATTGCCTGTAATTTCAACCGTTTGTAATAAGGGTACAAAACTATCCTCGACTCTTTGATGTTCGATTATATCTGTATAGACGTATAGCGTGTAAAACCCGCTTTTTATATCGGCACATTTTGTGCCAATGCCGGCTGCATTGGTTTTATTAGAGTCTAACCCCAATATGTTTGTCAGTCTATCGCTGAGTATGAAAGGATGCAGCCCTGTTACAGTCACTATTCTTTCAATGGCGTCATATGACAATTTTACATCAATAGGCGGATGCTTGTAATTCTCAATCCTCTCGTTGACGCTTTTTACCAGTTCTTTAACAGAATTGTAATATCCTGACTTCACGTTGACTTGCTTAAGTGCACCGCCTGGCAGACCTAAATATATGTAGCCTTCATCCGTTTCAAATGTATTCCAAGTGTGTGGGTACTGTATCTCTGTAAGCCCGACTTCCCAGGGTCCAATTAATGTGACCGGTTTAGAAAGTTTTATTGTGTAATTAGATATCTAATTTTGTGGATATGTACGGTATGATTGCATTGCTTGGAAGCGTTATATAAAACGGTGCCGTCTCCATCTTTCAGCGTTTTTAAATATTTGTTAGCTGCCGCTTTTCAATCCAACTCTTGAATGATGTTGGGTACCCGCGCCACTTCACGTAATATAATGTTTCACCTCTGACACGCTTTTTAAAAAAAAACAAAAAACGTTTTCAATTCTGTACACCCGATCGTGGTTTTCCGGTATTATTTGTAATTCTTCGGCGTAGAAAGAGCCTTCAATCGGGTCCCCAGAGGCGTCCTTTAACTTCTACAGAGGCTTCAAGCCTTTAGTGTTTACCGCCTGCACAGTAAACATTTCATCCGTGAACATCTGTTCATAGCCTTTGCTGAAAAGATCCTTAAATTTCGAAATCCTGACCTGGTCGCCGTCTTTAAACAAGGGTTTAACTTTTTTAGCTTTGAAATATTCGCTGTAAATATTCTTCCAAATGTCTAGCGAATTTGCGTTTGTGACGTCCACCGGTCGACAGCGTATTGTCCTGTGTCCTGTGTGGTTATAACTGAACATTAAATCCTGCAGAACATCTATATAATGGAAAGGGTTGTGCGCTGTAAAATAGCGCTTCATTTTAGATTTTAATGTCCGGTTAAATCGCTCTACTACGGCGGCTTTAACGTTGTTGTTGGTTAGAAAACGGTGTATATTGTTAATCTTTAGTACTTTTTTTTACATTTGTATTCAAAAACTCTTTGCCTCTATCGTTGTGCAATTTTTGGGGCATACGTCCATCGAGTAAAATGGTCTGAAAGGCGCCTGCCTGTTTTCGCCTGTAAAACGGTCGCCCAGGCATATTTTGAAAATACATTGATAACTGTGAGAATATATTTTCTGCCTTCGTTGAAATTGGCAACATCAATCATGGAAACGAGATCGGCCTGCCACTGGGCATCTACCCTCGATACACAAATCATATTTCTTTTAAAATTATGCCTTAATCTCTTATGAATTGAATAGGCAAATGAATGGGCAGATGTTTGCCGACGTATTGTAGCCCTATTTTCAGGCGTAAATCGAGGCATAATACGCCTCGTTTACGCCTGAAAATAGGTCGTGTGAACCCAGCCTAATGGTTGACTACGTCAAATGTACATTGTTCGCAATGTTAGCTACGCCTGAACTAAAATTCCATCTGAATCATCTCCTTAATACACTTCTTCATATTATTCTATTTCCACATAACCCATCCTATACCAGGGTGGCCGAGTGCTTTAAGGTGTTGGACTTAAAAATCCAATCGACATATAAGATGCGTGGGTTCGAATCCCACCCCAGGTGATCCTTTTAAACATTGTTTTATTTTTTATTAAAATTTTTTACAATAAATTTACCCAGCAATTTTATGTGTTTATACAAAATGAACAAATTGAGCTTTTATTCAAATAATTTGTGAATAACTTGTTCAGATATAACCCTGGTCATGCCTCAGTTACAGCAATCACCAATCACAATCATTATTCAAAATGTAACCCTGTCATGCGCACAGGTATACTCATAGATTCAGAAAACCGCAGAAAACATGTTCGGATGCGTTCCAGGCATGTCAGGGCATGCTTCTGTTCAATGAACCTCTGCCCACAACTCGGTATGCACCAATCACATCTTGGCTTCAGCAAGCACCAATCACAATCCTTCTACGTGCGCGTCATATGATGCTGTTCCGGAAAGGGCGGGGTCATCTACCGGACCCGGAAAGGGGTGTTCGACGGATGCTGAAGAGACGGGTCAATATTCAGCCGGAACCAGAAGGGTGTGGTCTGGGAAATGCAGTTTCTGGAAGAGGCGTGTCACGGAAACGGAAGGGTGTGGTCTGGGGAACCCGGGTTCCGGAAGAGGCGTGTCATTATTTCAGCCGGAACCGGACGTGCGTGGCCTGGGGGAGGCGCCTAATAGCAAAGATCAATATAGCCACGCCCTAGCCATGCCCCTGAAGGGGCGTGGTACCTGCCAAAACTAGTTTGACGACAAATAGCTCTATACTACTTGCAGTATATCGTGATTCTGACAGTTTCCTTTGAAGCTCTGCCTCTGGCAGGGCAGTACGAAGATGGCCGACCTTTGTTAGGCTCCTAGGCTGCCATAACAACCGTTGTCAATGGCCGATCGTGCTGCAGGGGGGCGCGATGGCTTTTTTCACAGGGCGCCCCCCTGATTCTAACACTTTAAATGCTGTGGTTGCGATTGACCATGGCATTTAAGGTGTTAAACTGGCGTAATAAAAGTGAGCTTTGATTCCACCCGTTGCATTGAGGTGTCGGCTGTATAGCACAGCCGTCACCTGCTTTCTATGGAGCAAGCTCAGCCCGTGAGCTCGCTACATACTTCCCCTTAAACCTTAACGTGATATTGCGTTAAGGATTTTATCATGACTCGGTCTGTACCACAGAACTGGCGCATAGCCAATATGGTTCCAATATTCAATAAGGGTTCAAAAAGTGAGCACAGAAACTATAGACCTGTAAGTTTAACCTTCATTGTGGGTAAAATGTTTTAGGGTTTTCTAAGAGATGCTATTCTCAAATATCTTAATGAAAATAAACTGTTAACGCAGCATCAGCGTGGGTTTATGAGGGATCTGTCCTGTCAAACTAGTCTGATCAGCTTCTATGAGGAGGTAATTTCTAGACTGGACCTGGGTAAGGCTGTGGATGTGGTGTATCTAGACTTTCAAGGGCATTTAATACTGTGCCGCATAAAAGGTAGGTATATAAAATGAAAATGCTGGGACTGGGGGAAAATATGTGTAATTGGGTTAACAACTGGCTCAGTGATAGAAAACAGAGTGGTTATTAACCCCTAGGCGCACCACGACGCAACTGTACATCCTAGTGGCCAGTGTCTTAGCGCACGAGGACGTACAGTTACTGCGCGGTCGGCAGACAGTGTGCACTGGGAATCAGGAGGCCAGCTGTTCCTCCAGGACTGCCATGTATGGAAGCCTACGAGGACCAGCCTTTAAGCTGGTCCTCGTAGACTTACTGTCAGAGTGACTGTGACGTCACACTGACAGTTGGAATACATTACACTACCTAGGTAGTGTAATGTATTCTAGCAGCGATCAGAGCTGCAGGTCAAAAAAGAAAGTGTAAGGCTGGGTTCACACGTGGCGGAATTTCACTTAAATTCCGCTGCGGACACTCCGCAGCGTTAATCCGCAGCGGAGCCGTTTGTCCATTGACTTACACTTTAATTTAGCAGTGTTCGTTTAGACGAGGCATAAAATTCCGCTGCGGAGCATAGGCTGCGGAGCGGAATTTGGTGTCCGCAGCATGCTCTGTCTGTTGCGGAGCAGTGGCGGACTCATGGCGGAATTTCTCCATTGACTTCAATGGAGATTCTAATTTCCGCAATGAAGTCCGCAGCTGTCATGCACATGTTATGTGTGCTGCGGATCCGTCTTGCTTTTTTAACTTGACATTTCTTCATTCTGGCTGGACCTATGTATTTCTAGGTCTACAGCCAGACTGAGGAAGTCAATGGGGCTCCCGTAATGACGGGAGCGTTGCTAGGAGACGTCAGTAAATAGTCACTGTCCAGGGTGCTGAAAGAGTTAAGCGATCGGCAGTAACTGTTTCTGCACCCGGGACAGTGACTACCGATCCCAATATACATGTATCTGTAAAAAAAAATGAAGTTCGTACTTACCGAGAACTCCCTGCTTCTGTCTCCAGTCCGGCCTCCCAGGATGACGTTTCAGTCTAAGTGACGGCTGCAGCCAATCACAGGCCAATAACAGGCTGCAGCGGTCACATGGACTGGCGCGTCATCCAGGGAGGTCGGGCTGGATGCCGAAAGAGGGACGCGTCACCAAGACAACGGGCGGTAAGTATGAATTTCTTTGACTTTCACAAGGGAAAGTGCTGTCCCTTCTCTCTATCCTGCACTGATAGGGAGAAGGGAAGTACTTTTACCGCAGTCCGCAGCAGCTAGTCCGCATCAATTTACTGCACATTTTGTGCAGATCCGCTGCAGAATCTGCAACGCAGATTCTGTGCGGCATTGATGCGGACAGTTGCGGAGGAAATCCGCCACGTGTGGTCATGCCCTAAAAAGTTTAAAAAAAATTTAAAAAGTTAATAAAAATGTTTCACAAAAGTGTAAAAATAAAAGATTTTTTTCCTATAATAAGTCTCTTATTATTGGAAAAAAAATTGAACCGTTAAAAAACAGTACCTGGGCAATAAATATCACCGCGTACGTAACAACCCAAACTATAAAACTATAATGTTATTTTTCCCGCATGGTGAACACCGCATAAAAAATATACTAAAAACAATGCCAGAATCACTATTTTTTGGTCACCTCCCCTCTCAAATATAGAATAAAAAGTGATCAAAAAGTCGCATGTACCCCAAAATAAAATCAATAAAAACTACAACCCGCCCGCAAAAACAAGCCCTTACACCGCTTTTTTGACTGAAAACTAAAAAAGTTGTGGCTCTCAGAATATGGTGACACAGAAAATAAATTATTTTATAAACAAGTGATTTTATTTAGCAAAATCTGCAAAACATAGAAAAACGACATACATATGGTATCGCCGTAATCCTACCAACCCCCAGAATAAAGTAAAGCTGTATTTTTTAGCGCATAATGAACGCTGTAAGAAATAAAGAATTTAAAACACCAAATTCACAGTCACCTTAGCTCTAAATAAAATGTTATAAAAAGTGATCAGAAAGTTGTAAATAAAAAATAGGTACCAATAACAACTACAGCTTGTCTCGCCAAAAATAAGCCGTCACACCTCTCAATCCACCAAAAAATACAAAGGTTATGGCTCTCAGAATGTGTTGATACAAAACAATACAAAGTGATACAAAGTGATACAAAGTGATACAAAGTGAAAGCGGTAAAAACGAAACCCAAAACACAATGCAGGAATCGCAGTTTTTTCCAATTTCACCCCGCAAAGAATTTTATTTTCGGTTTCCCAGTACATTATATGGTACTTTAAATGGTGTCAATAGAAACTACAACTTTTCCCACAAAAAAATAAGCCCTCACACCGCTCTATTGATGGAAAAATAAAAAGGTTATGGCGTTTGCAAGGCGGGGAGTGAAAAACGAAAATGGAAAACCAAAAAAGGATCAGTCCTGCAAAGATTAATTAATTTCTATTTTAAAAAAAACAATTATCACCACATGTGCGGTATAGCCGTACTCGGGAGAGATTGTGTTGCAAATCTTTGGTGACTTTTTATCCTTTATCCCTTGTGAAAATGAAAAAATTCAACATTTTAGTGGACAAAATTGTTGATATTCATTTTCACTGCCTAATTCCACTAAATTCTGCAAAAACCCTGTGTGGTCTAAATGCTCACTATACACCAAGAAAAATTCCTTGAGGGGTGTAGTTTCCCAAATGGGGTCACTTTTGGGGTGTTTCCACTGTTTTGGTCGCTTCAGGGCATTGCAAACGCGACATGGAACTGAAAACCAATCCAGCAAAATCTGTGCTCCAAAATCCAAATGGTGCTTCTTCCCTTCTGAGCTCTGCCAAGGGTCCAAACAGCAGTTTATTACCACATATGGGGTATTTCCATAATTGGGAGAAAATGCTTTACAAATCTTGGGGTGCATTTTCTTCTTTAATCCTTGAAATATTAAAAATTTCTATGTTTGTTGTTTTAGAAAAACAGTAGATTTTCATTTTCACAGACTAAGGCTTTATTCAGACGAACGTGAATTACGTCCGTGCAACGCGCGTGATTTGCACGCGCGTTGCACGGACCTATATGTGTCTATGGGGCCGTGCAGACATGTCCGTGATTTTTGCTCAGCGTGAGTCCGCTGAAAAAAAGTCACGACATGTCCGTTCTTTGGGCGTTTTGCACGCATCACGCACCCATTGAAGTCAATGGGTGCGTGAAAACCACGCATGCCGCACGGAAGCACTTCCGTGCGAACTGCGTGATTCGCGCAAGAGCTGTCAAAAGGATGAATGTAAACAGAAAAGCACCACGTGCTTTTTTATTTACAAACATCCAAACGGTGTGTCTTTGAGAAGAGCGAACCCGGACAACCGAACCGAACTTCACCGGGTTCGGCGGAACTCGTTTTCGCCGAACCCGGCAAAAAAATTTCCGGTACGCGACGTCAGGAGATAGTCACTGTCCATGGTGCTGAAAGAGTTAAACTGTTTCAGCACCATGGACAGTGACTTCCGATCCCAATATACATGAACCTGTAGAAAAAAAAACGAAGTTCTGACTTACCGACAACTCCCGGCTTCTTCCTCCAGTCTGACCTCCCGGGATGACAATTCAGGCCACGTGACAGCTCCAGCCAATCACAGGCCAAGCACAGGCTGCAGCGGTCACATGGACTGCCGCGTCATCCAGGGAGGTGGGGCCAGATGTCAAGAGAGGCGCGTCACCAAGGACGCGTCACCAAGGCAACGGCCGGGAAGTCCTCGGTAAGTACGAACCTCTTTTTTTTTTTTAACAGGTTGCTAGATATGGTGATCGGAATTCACTGTCGAGGGTGCTAAAAGAGTTACTGCCGATCAGTTAACTCTTTCAACACCTTGGACAGTGACTGACGTCGGCTAGCCTCATCTCTATGATGGCGGCTGCGCGAAAATCACGCAGCCGCGCATCATACACGGATGACACACGGAGCTGGCAAGTGATTTTTGCGCGCGCAAAACGCCGCGTTTTTGCGTCCGCAAAAACGCCACGTTCGTGTGAATCCAGCCTTACTCCAATAAATATAGCAAAATACCTGTGGGGTCAAAATGCTTACCATACCCCTAAATAAATTCCTTGAGGGGTGTAGTTTCCAAAATGGGGTCACATTTGGGAAGTTTACACTTTTTTGGCACCACAAGACCTCTTCAAACCTGACATGGTTCCTAAAATATAATCTAAAAAAAAAAGCAGATCCCAAAATTCACTATTTGCTCCTTTGCTACTGAGTCCTGTGTTTCGGTCCATTAGGACACTAGTGCCACGTGTGATATTTCTAAAAACTGCAGAACCTGGGCAATAAGTTAATTTCGGCAAAAAAAAAAATTTAATTTGTAAATTTCCCCTCTACATTGCTTTATTTTCTGTGAAACGCCTAATGGGTAAAGAAACTTTCTGAATGGTGTTTAGAATACTTTCAGGGGTGGTTTTTAAAATTGTGATTTATTGGGGGATTCTAATATATAAGGCCCTCAAAACCACTTCAGAACTAAACTGGTACCTGTAAAAATAGCCTTTTGAAATTTTCTCGAAAATGTGAGCAATTGCTGCTAAAGTTCTAAGCCTTGTAAGGTCCGCGAAAAAAAAAGGACGTTCAAAAAACAATGCAAACATAAAGTAGACATATGGGAAATGTTAACTAGTGACTATTTTGTGTGGTATTACTATCTGTCTTACAAGCAAACACATTTAAATTGATAAAAATGCACATTTTTGCACATTTTCAAAAATTTTGGTGTTTTTGACTAATAAATATTGAATTTATCGACCAAAGTTTTCCACTATCATAAAGTACAATATGTCACGAGAAAAAAAATCTCAGAATCACTTGGATAGATAAAGAATTCCCAAGTTATTACCACATAAAGTGACACGTCAGATTTTAAAAAAATCCTCAAAGTGGGTCACAGTTACCAGTGAGGATCCATAGGGGTCAGTACTGGGCCCTCTTCATTTAATGTGTTTATAAATGACCTTTTTGAGAATTTACAGAGTATAATTTCAGTATTTGCCGATAATACTAAGCTTTGTAAAGTAATCAACACAGAGGATGAAAATGTAATACTACAGAGGGATTTGGAGAAGCTGGAGGTTTGTGCAGAGGAAGGGCAAATGGAGTTTAACCCCTACCCGCACGAGTAAGTAACTATACGTCGTTGCGGGAGGTTACTTCCCGCACGAGGACGTATAGTTACTGAGTTGTTTCCGGTGCACACTGTCGCCGACAGCTGACACTCTACTCTTGCCGGCCAGCGGTCCTTTGCCGCTGATTTCGGCAAATTAACCCCTTACATTCGGCGATCGGTTGCAATCTCCGAATTTTAGGGGTTTCTAGCATATTGCCAGACCCCAGTCCGAAATCGCTGGGTTTGCTGATAGCATGCAAACGGAAGCCAAACAATGGCCTCCATGTCTGCCATGGACGGAAGCCCAACAGGACCAACCTTCGGCTGGTCCTGATAGGCTTCCTGTCAGAGTGACAGGAAGTCACTGTGTCGTTCCCGATGCACACTGTTGGCGACAAGGTGTGCATCGGGAACTGGGAGGTCAGCTGTCCCCGAAAGCTGACACTCCAGTGTTGCCGATCAGCGGCTCATCGCCGCTGATTTTGGCAATTAACCCGTTAAATGTGGTGCTCGATTGCGATTGCCACATTTAGGGGGTTTGTAGCACATCAGCAGCCCACATGCAATTGTGGGCATTGCAGATGCTTCTGCTGGCATCCGGAGGCCAGGCAACGACCTCCGGGTCTGCCATGTATGGAAGCCTATGAGGACCCGCCTCTGGCTGGTCCTCGTAGACTTACTGTCAGAGTGACTGTGACGTCACACTGACAGTTGGCATACATTACACTACTTGTTAGTGTAATGTATTCTAGCAGCGATCAGAGCTGCAGGTAAAAAAAATAAAGTGTAAAAAGTAAAAAAAAGTTAATAAAAATGTTTTATAAATGTGTAAATATAAAAGTTTTTGTTTTCCTATAATAAGTCATTTATTATAGGAAAAAAATGAAACCGTTAAATAAAAGTACACATATTTGGTATCACAGTGTTCGTAATGACCCAAACTATGAAACCATAATCTTATTTTTTCCGCACGGTGAACGCCGCAAACAAAATAAATGGTAAACTATGTCAGCATCGCTATTTTTTGGTCACCACCCCTCCAGAGATATAGATTAAAAGGTTATCAAAAAGTCGCATTTACCCCAAAATAGTACCAATAAAAACGACAACTCGTCCCACAAAAAACAAGACCTCCCACAGCATTTTTGACTAAAAAATAAAATAGTTACAGCTCAGAATATGCTGTCTCAGAAAATGAATTATTTTAATAGAAACTTAATTTTATTGTGCAAACGCTGCAAAACGTAAAAAAAACTATATACATATGGTATCGCCGTAATCATACCGACCCACAGAATAAAGTAAAACGTAATTTATTGCGGACCGTGAACGCTGTAAGAAATAAAAAATGTAAACCGCCAAAATCGCAGTTTTTTGGTCACCTTAGCTCTAAAAAAGATGTAATAAAAAGTGATCAGGAAGATGTATCTACCTTAAAATGGTACCAATGAAAGCTACAGCTCGTCCCGCCAAAAATAAGCCCCCAGACTGCTCAATCATCCAAAAAATAAAAAAAGTTCTAGATGTCAGAATGTAATGATACAAAACAACTAAATTTTTTTAACAAAGTCTTTTCTTTGTAAAAGTAGTAAAATATAAAAAAAAACTATATAAATTTGGTATCACCATAATCGTATTGAGACACAGAATAAAACTAAACTTGTTGTATTTATCGCACAGTGAAAGACATAAAAACAAAACCCCAAAAACAATGGAGGAATGTGGCTTGAATAACAAGTGGTTTGTATATTAAGTGGAGTTCCAAAAACCGGATTGATTTACTGTGTTGTGTGTGACAAAGTGGGGGGCCATTGTATGTGATATATGTATTGATTGCTTGCTTGCTACAAAGTTTGCAAAAGTGACATAATTTGTAACCATTTTTCCTTTGCAGTTTCCTGAGTAGCTGAGTAAGGGGGAGGGGTTAGCTGCTACCTGGTGCTATAAATCAGGCCTCACTACTCTGTAGAGCCTGCTCTGTGGCTTGAATAACTAGTGGTTTGTATATTAAGTGGAGTTCCAAAAACCGGAGTTCAAAAGAGGAGTTAAAGCCCAAGTAAGTGCTCTTCTACTTCTTTATCTTTTTGATTAACACCTGTTCGCTGTTTTTTTGTAACTGGGATAATGGACAGCAAGATTGGAGGTTTTCTTCAGTGCACAGTTTGCCATATGTATGCACAACTGGAGCCGGAGTTCCAGGGTGAATATCTCTGTGGCAGATGTGAGCATATTGTTCACCTGGAAGCTCGTATTAGAGATCTGGAGGAGCAGAATGCAACACTGAGGAGGATAGACAATTTTGAACGGAGCTTGCTACTCACAGAGCATGCAGTTAGTGGGTTACAACTGGAGGGTGAAGACATGGGTGAGCAGGATCAGGTAAGTAGCTGGGTTAATGTAGTTAGGGGCAGTAGAAAGGGGTCAAAGACAAGGAAGGCCGATCCGGTTTCTGACATTCCAGGCAAAATTGCCAAGTTGGGTGATGATGCGAGGGTGTCAGTCTCAGAAATGGCAGCCCTAGTGGATACTGATCTCCCTAACAGCCGGGAGAACAGCCCAGCTAGTAGTCGGCGGGATGGTAATGCAGGTAAGCCAAGACAATTGATAGTCGTAGGGGATTCTATAATCAGGAAGACGGATAGAATTATTTGTCGCCAAGACCACCTCAACCGAATGGTTTGCTGTCTCCCTGGTGCCAGGGTTCGGCATGTGGTGGAACGGGTGGACAAATTGCTGGGAGGGGCTGGTGATGATCCAGCTGTCGAGGACCATGTCGGTACCAATGACAGAATAAATGGTAGGTGGAGGAGCCTTAAGAATAATTTTAAAGAACTAGGCTACAAGCTGAAGGGAAGGACCTCCAAGTTTGTATTCTCAGGAATACTGCCTGTGCCATGCGCATCACAGGAAAGACAGCGGGAGCTTAGGGAGTTAAATGCATGGCTGAAGTCTTGGTGTAGAGGAGAAGGATTTGGGTTCCTAGAGCACTGGGCTGACTTTTCATTGGGGTACAAACTGTATTCTGCAGATGATTTGCACCTAAATGGAAGGGGGTCCGCTGTGCTGGGGGAGAGAATTCTAGCTGGGGTGGCGGAGTATTTAAACTAGGGCTGAGGAGGGAGGTCAATGTAGAAAAAAAAAGGGGTAGCCAGGTTAGAGAGGGGTCAGACTATATTGGTGGGGGGAGAAACAGAATACTAAATGGGTTCTTTAGCTCTGTATATACAACTGAAGAAAGAGCAGCTGATGTAGCCGGTGCCAGTGTTGTTAATATATCAGTTGATATACTGAATTGGATGAATGTAGAGATGGTCCAAGCTAAATTAAATAAAATAAATGTGCACAAGGCCCCGGGACCAGATGGGTTACACCCTAGAATTCTTAAAGAGCTTAGTTCAGTTATTTCTGTCCCCCTTTTCATAATATTCAGAGAATCTCTAGTGACTGGTATAGTGCCAAGGGACTGGCGCAGGGCAAATGTGGTGCCTATTTTCAAAAAGGGCTCTAGGTCTTCCCCGGGTAATTATAGACCAGTAAGCTTAACATCCATCGTGGGGAAAATGTTTGAGGGGCTATTGAGGGACTATATACAGGATTATGTGACAATAAATAGCATTATAAGTGACAGCCAGCACGGTTTTACTAAGGACAGAAGTTGTCAAACTAACCTAATCTGTTTTTATGAAGAGGTGAGCAGAAGTCTAGACAGAGGGGCCGCTGTGGATTTAGTGTTTTTGGACTTTGCAAAGGCATTTGACACTGTCCCCCATAGACGCCTAATGGATAAATTAAGGACTATAGGTTTAGAAAATATAGTTTGTAATTGGATTGAGAATTGGCTCAAGGACCGTATCCAGAGAGTTGTGGTCAATGATTCCTTCTCTGAATGGTCACCGGTTATAAGTGGTGTACCCCAGGGTTCAGTGCTGGGACCACTATTATTCAACTTATTTATTAATGATATAGAGGAAGGGATTAATAGCACTATTTCTATTTTTGCAGATGACACCAAGCTATGTAATATAGTTCAGACTATGGAAGATGTTCATGAATTACAGGCAGATTTAAACAAACTAAGTGTTTGGGCGTCCACTTGGCAGATGAAGTTTAATGTAGATAAATGTAAAGTTATGCATCTGGGTACCAACAACCTGCATGCATCATATGTCCTAGGGGGCGCTACACTGGCGGATTCACTTGTTGAGAAGGATCTGGGTGTACTTGTAAATCATAAACTCAATAACAGCATGCAGTGTCAATCAGCTGCTTCAAAGGCCAGCAGGATATTGTCGTGTATTAAAAGAGGCATGGACTCACGGGACAGGGATGTAATAATGCCACTTTACAAAGCATTAGTGAGGCCTCATCTAGAATATGCAGTTCAGTTCTGGGCTCCAGTTCATAGAAAGGATGCCCTGGAGTTGGAAAAAATACAAAGAAGAGCAACGAAGCTAATAAGGGGCATGGAGAATTTAAGTTATGAGGAAAGATTGAAAGAATTAAACCTATTTAGCCTTGAAAAAAGACGACTAAGGGGGGACATGATTAACTTATATAAATATATTAATGGCACATACAAAAAATATGGTGAAATCCTGTTCCTTGTAAAACCCCCTCAAAAAACAAGGGGGCACTCCCTCCGTCTGGAGAAAAAAAAAGGTTCAAGCTGCAGAGGCGACAAGGCTTCTTTACAGTAAGAACGGTGAATTTATGGAATAGCCTACCGCAGGAGCTGGTCACAGCAGGGACAGTAGATGGCTTTAAAAAAGGGTTAGATAATTTCCTAGAACAAAAAAATATTAGCTCCTATGTGTAGACATTTTTCCTTCCCTTTTCCCTTCCCTTGGTTGAACTTGATGGACATGTGTCTTTTTTCAGCCGTACTAACTATGTAACTATGTAACAGTTTTTTCGTATTTCAGCCCGCAAATTATTTTTTTTCAGTTTCCCAGTAAATTTTCTGGTACTTTAAATGGTGTTAATAGAAACTACAACTCTTCCCGCAAAAAGTACGCCCGCACACCGCTCTATTGACGGAAAAATAAAAAAAAATTATGACCCTTGGAAGGCGGGGAGTGAAAAACGAAAATGAAAAAGCAAAAAAAGGATCAGTCCTGAAAGGGTTAATTCATTTTAATTTAAAAAAAAAAAACATTTATGACCACATATGGGGTATTGCCGTAATCGGGAGAAATTGCTTTAAAAATGCTGGGGTGCTTTTCTTCTTTTATCCCTTGTGAAAATTACAAAATTCAACATTTTAGTGGACAAAAATGTTGATATTCAGTTTCATGGCCTAATTCCACGAAATTCTACAAAAAACCTGTCGGGTCAAAATGCTCACTATACCCCTAGAAAAATTCCTTGAGGGGTGTAGTTTTCAAAATAGGGTCACTTTTAAGGGGTTTCCACTGTTTTGGTCCCTCCGGGGCATTGCAAACCCGACATGGCACTGAAAACCAATCCAGCAAAATCTGCGCACCAAAATCCAAAAGGCGTATATCTTCTTACTATACCATAAATGTCACTTTGGGAATACCGCTTTAATTCGCCCTCTTTCCCACACTGCTGCTCCGTTTCTCTATGTTTACAAGGTAACATAACACCATGTCTTGTGAGTGGGGCAGCCGATCTCCATTATGTGATTTGATATCACATCATTGCCTTGTATACAGAGATAGACCGATAACCACTTTTAGGTAAACTGACAAAGCTAAATTTACCATACTGCGAGTATAACAAAAAAGATATACACAGTGAGGAAAAAACTCTTTATTAAAAGGAAAAATTCTAACATCACATCAACGTTACACATAATATTTAGAGCAGGATGAGGGGAGATCATTGTGCGGCTTTGTCAGGAAAGGAGAGCTGGTTCATGCAAAAACCCTGTTCTGTGGATAATAACACAACTATAAAAAATTTCCATGTGTAAAGTAGAATGCCAATGTTGTTTTAGGTTTACTTACATTCATTCTCCCATTCTCAAAATTACAAATTTATAGAGCCTATTAGTGTCTCCGACTACAGTCATGTAAAAACATAAGAACACCCCATGTAAAATTTTTGGGACTTTTTAACACATGTGGACATACCAGTATTTGATCTTAAAGGGGTTATTTAGCCCCTAAAAATGTATGGCCTATCCACAGGATAGGCCATGAATAGCTGATGGGTCGGGCTCCGACTGTTGGGACCCCCGCCGATCAGCTGTTTTGAAGGGGGTGCAGCCCTTGTACGAGTGCTGCCTCCCTCTCATTTCTACTTGCTCACTGTGAATTGACAACACGGAAGTAGCGGCGATTCACAGGTATTGCAGCCTTTTCTCCCATTCACTTCAATGGAAGAAGACTGCATTACTGTGGGCAGTCAGTCTTTCACTGTGCGAATATAGCCTTAGAGAGGATCTAGAAGAAACAGTGGGAGAAATGATCGCGGACGCAGGATGTGCGACCATGTCTAGAGGGTAAGTGGGCCTGTGAGCCCTGGGCTTCTGTGCGAGTGCCACTTAGTACACTATGGCGGAGCATAGAGCCATTCGCTCCCTGCCCCATTACTAACTCTAGTAAGCCACAGGCTATTTTATGCCTGTGGCCTACTAGAGGTTTCTGAGGACGTCAGAGTCTTGGTACAGGCGGCGCTGCAAGGAGACCCTACACTCTAGCTTTTACCATCCGAAGACGCAGCAGCTCATCATGGGAACAAGGTTAGGTGAGTTTACATGTTTTATTTTAATTGGCGCGAAAGGAGGCACTTGGGGTCTTGACTACTAAATGGAATCACCTATCTACTATAAAAAAAGTTTTTCCAGCACAACAGTGTCCAGAGTCTATACTAATGCAGTACACAGACTCTCCCTGCCTTAGGCATCTTTCATGGCACCAAGAGTATGTATGATCCAGCACTTCATGAAGCAGTGTTAGGACTATATTGTAAAAACATTAAAAATCCACCCAACACGCAGAGAAGGACAAGTACGCTTAGGTGTTCTTAGTCATAGCCTATGCCTAAGCCGAAAGATGTCTGTGCTTTAAATTCTGCAGAGACAAGTCGTGGTTTGAAGAAGTCGACATGGTGCTCTGTCTCGGATGGAGAAGAAAAGGGAAAGTGAACAACTCCAGTCTGAGAAGAAGTCACCTATAAGTCACTGGATATACAGTTGCTGTACTGTAATCACTTATATGGTCAACATAGTGCTGTGTAAAACTGGTAGCTACCATTATATGGTGGTAATATTAGTCTTTGTATATTGGATTTTATTCAGTAAAAGTATGAAAGTATTATTCAGTCACTTTGTAGTGGTAATATGTGGTCATGGTGGGGAGGTATTATTCAGCAACAGTATGGTGGTATTATTCAGTCACTATGTGGTGGTAATATGTGGTCATGGTGTGAAGTTATTTGGCCACAAGACGAATAGTCATGTTTGTCAAAAATTAAAGACAGAATTACACCAGAAATACCGGATACTGATTTGAGAGTATGATGGTGGAAATGTTATCGTTTAGGACTGCGTTACTGCATCAGTCTGGGCAGCTTATCAACATAGAACCCACTATGAGTTCTTCATTATACCAGAGGCTGCTTGAGGATAATGTAAGACCAACTGTCAGTAAGATTAAAGCTCAGATTAAACTAAATTTAACAACATGTCAATTACCCTAAACATACTAGTAAACCTAGTAAGCAATGGCTAAGAAAAAGAAACGGAAGGTTCTTCATAGACCAAGTTAACGTCTGGTTCTAAATCCCATCTAGAAGCTTTTTTTCTCCTCTTATTGCATTTCCCATATTCCAAACAAAACATGATTTCTTCTCTATGTGATCTACATTGGAGAAACAATACAAAAAACTACAAACCAGGATGAATCTTCACAGACATACAATAAAACAGGAGGTGAATACACCCGTGGGAAAGCACTTCTCTGGACCTGATGACAGTTTGGCAGATTTAAAGGTACTAATTCTGAAGGGTAATTTTAACCCCTTCAGGACTGAGCCTGTTTTGGCCTTCAGGACGAAGCCGATT
Source organism: Rhinoderma darwinii (assembly GCF_050947455.1). Lineage (NCBI taxonomy): Eukaryota > Metazoa > Chordata > Amphibia > Anura > Rhinodermatidae > Rhinoderma > Rhinoderma darwinii. The sequence continues at coordinate 41,514,413 of NC_134690.1, read as the reverse complement.
TTTCAAATCTGACATGTGTCACTTTATGTGGTAATAACTCCGGAATGCTTTTACCTATCCAAGCGATTCTGAGATTGTTTTCTCGTGACATATTGTACTTTATGTTAGTGAAAAAATTTGGTTGATAAATTCAATATTTATTTGTAAAAAACACCAAGATTTGGAGAAAATTTGCAAAAATTAGCATTTTTCTCAATTTAAATGTATCTGCTTGTAAAACAGATAGTAATACCACACAAAATAGTTACTAGTTAACATCACCCATATGTCCACTTTATGTTTGCATCGTTTTTTGAACATTCTTTTATTTTTCTAGGACGTTACAAGACTTAGAACTTTAGCAGCGATTTCTCATATTTTCAAGAAAATTTCAAAAGGTGATTTTTACAAGGACCAGTTCAGTTCTGAAGTGGCTTTGAGGACCTTATATATTAGAAAGTCCCCATAAATCACCCCATTTTGAAAACTGGACCCCTCAAAGTATTCAAAACAGCATTCAGAAAGTGTATTAACCCTTTAGGCGTTTCACAGGAATTAAAGCAAAGTAGAGGTGAAAGTTACAAATTTCATTTTTTTTTTACAAAATTCATTTGTAATACATTTTTTTCTGCACCACAGGAGGTTTTACCCGAGAAATTTAACTTATTATTTATTGCCCAGATTCTGCAGTTTTTAGAAATACCCCACATGTGGCCCTAGTGCGGTCATGGACTGAAACACCGGCCTCAGAAGCAAAGGAGCACCTAGTGGATTTTGGGGCCTCCTTTTTTTTAGCATATATTTTAGGTACCATGTCAGGTTTGAAGAGGTCTTGTGGGGCCAAAACAATAAAGACCCCCAAAAGTGACCTCATTTTGGAAACTACACCCCTCAGGGAATTTATCTAGGGGTATAATTAGCATTTTGAACCCACAGTTTTTTTTGCTAAATTTATTTGAATTAGTTTGTGAAGGTGAAAATCTACTTTTTTTCTGAAAAAACGTAGAAATTTGTAATTTTTTCAAGGAATAAAAGAGAAAAAACACCCCAACATATGTAAAGCAATTTCTCCTGATTATAGCAATACCCCATATGTGGTAATAAACTGCTGTTTGGACCCACAGCAGGACTCAGAAGGGAAGGAGCACCATTTGGATTTTGAAATTCTGATTTTGCTGGTATAGTTTTCAGTGCCATGTCGCGTTTGAATTGCACTGGAGGGAACAAAATAGTGGAATCCCCCGGAAAGTGACCCCATTTTGGAAACTACACTCATCAAGGAATTTTTCTAGGGGTAAAGTTAGCATTTTGACCGCACGGTTGTTTTGCTGAATTCATTGGAATTATTCTGTAAAGGTAAAAATCGACTTTTTTTCTGAAAAAAGGTAGCCATTTTTAATTTTTACAAGGAATAAAGGCGAAAAAGCACCCAAACATTTGTAAAACCATTTCTCCCGATTACGTAAATACGCCATATGTGGTAATAAAGTGCTGTTTGGACCCACAGCGGGGCTTAGAAGGCAAGGAGCGCTATTTGGCTTTGGGAGCTCAAATTTAGCTGAAATGGTTTTTGGGTGCCATGTCGCATTTGCAAAGCCCCTGAGAGGCCAAAACAGGGGAAACCCACCAAAAGTGGAAATTACACCACTTAAAGAATCTATCTAGGGATATAGTGAGCATTTAGACCCCACAAGTCTTTTGCAGGATTTATTAGAATTGGGCCATGAAAATGAATATCAACATTTCTTCCACTAAAATGTTGCATTTTTTTCAATTTTACAAAGGATAAAGGGGGTAAAAGCACCCCAACATTTGTAAAGCAATTTCTCCCGAGTACGGCTATACCCCACGTGTGGTCATAAATGGTTTTTCATTAGAAAGTAATTAACCCTTTCTGGACTGATCCATTTTTTTCTTTTCCTTTTTAGTTTTTTCCTCCCCGCGTTCCAAGAGCCACAACTTTTTTATTTTTCAGTCAATAGAGCGGTATGAGGGCTTATTTATTGAGGGACGAGCGGTCGTTTTTATTGGTACCATTTTTTGGTACATACAACTGTTTGAGCACTTTTTATTACATTTTTAGCTAGAGCGAAGGTGACCAAAAAAACAGCGATTTTGCCGTTTTAAATTCTTTATTTTTCACGTGAGACGCTCGATACATCACCCCCCACACTAAGACATGCTATGTTGTGGTGCGCGAAGGGGTTAATGCGCAGCGCATGGTGCGGAGTGAAAATTACAATTTTCCACTCATATGCCACTTTAGTGCACTATATGTTATGCCCAGTTTGTGCCACTGAAGACAAATACCTCATAAAATATTAACCGGGTTCTCCCGGGTATGGCGATGCCATATCTGTGGACGTAAACTGGTGTTTGGGCAGGCTGCAGGGCTCAGAAGGGAGGGAGCGTCATTTGGCTTTTGGGGCGCAGATGTAGCTTGGTAGTTGTTCTGTTTGGGGTTTTACTGGTGTTTCAGTTTGTAATGTGGGGGCATATGTAATCTGTGCGGGGTACATCAGGGTACATGTTATCTGTGCGGAGTACATCAGGGTATATGTTATCTGTGCGGGGTACATCAGGGTATAATAATGCAGTAAATAAATAATAATCCGCAGATATGTGACCGGTGTCGCACTGGTAAATGGCGCCCAATCTTATCTGCTTTTGGAACACTCCGCACATTTTGCATCGCCATATTCTGAGAGCCAGAACGGTTTTATTTTTTCTCCACCGGAGCTGTGTGAGGATTTATTCTTTGCGGGACAATCTGTAGTTTTCATTGGTACCATTTTGGGGTACCAGAAATTTTTTTGATCACGTTTTATTCCATTTTTTGGCAAGCAAGGTGACCAAAAACCATCAATTCTGACAATGATTTTTATTCGTTTTTTTATGGCCTTCACCCTGGGCTATAAATGACCATTATACTTTATTCTGCGGGTCGATACGATTACAGCGATACCAGATGTATATAATTTTGTTATGTTTTGCAGCGTTTGTGCAATAAAATCACTTATTTATAAAATAAATACATTTTTGTGTCACCCTATTCTGAGAGCCATAACGTTTTTATTTTTCAGTCAAAAAAGCGATGTAAGGGCTTGTTTTTTTGCGGGACGGGATGTAGTTTGTATTGGTACCATTTTGGCGTACGTGCGACTTTTTGATCACTTTTTATTGTATATTTTGGGAGGGTTGGTAACCAAAAAATTGTGATTCGGGCACTGTTTTTTGTTTATTTTTTTCGCGCTGTTCACCGTGCGGGAAAAATAATATTACAGTTTTATAGTTGGGGTCGTTACGAACGCGGCGATACCAAATATGTGTACTTTTTTTAACGTGTTAATTTTTTTCCTATAATAAAAGACTTATTATAGGAAAAAAAGCATTCTTTGTTTATGTCACTTATAACTTTTATTTTTACACTTTTTAAAATCTCTCTAAAATCTCTTTAAAATCTCTCTAAAAGCTCTGATCGCTGCTAGAACACATTACACTACACACGTAGTGTAATGTGTTCTAACTGTCATTGTGACGTAACTGTCACACTGACAGGAAGCAGAGGAGGAACGGCCGGGGGCTGATCCTCCGAGGCTTCCGTACATGGCAACCCGGAGGTCATTGTCTGGCCTCTGGTTGCCATGATAAGGATCGCCAGCCCCCGCAAATACATGTGGGGGGCTGCCGATCCGCTGTAAACCTCTTCGATGTGGTGATCGCAATCGACCACCGCATCGAAGGGGTTAATTGCCGATTTCAGCGGCGACAGGCCGCTGATCGGCAATGGGGAGAGCAGGGCTGACACCCTGCACAGTTAACCGCCGCTGCGGTGTAGCGCCGCGCTGCGATTAACTGTTAAAGCGCGGACGTAACTGTACGCCAAGGTGCGCAAAGTTACTGCTCACCTGGACGTACAGTTACGTCCAGGTGCGGGAAGGGGTTAAAAACAACAGAAAAAGAAAAATGTGGGAACTCAAGCTGATGATAAAATTCCAGTCATTGACACAAGGCCTCAATCTAACACCTGGATTTATGAGCCACTATATGGACACACATCACATCCCCCATTAGACTGACTCCAGATGCTGTCATGTCCGTGGCTGCCGGCCGTCAGGTTCACTCTCAGCCTGACGGCCGCAGCCATAGGTCGGCGAGCGCTGGCCCCAGTTTCCTACTCAGGAGACGCCACCTCGGCCGGATTCATGACTTTAATGAGTATCAGCCCATGAGTGCCCTGGACTAAAAGAGGGGGCCAGCCCCTTGATTCGATGCCTGAGCGTTGTTTGTCATATCCTAGTTTGTCTATGCAAATGGTCTCCTAGAGTTTTCCAGTTCCAGTGTTCCCTGTTCCTGTATCCTGTGCTATCCTTGTCAAATGCCATGCTGTATCTACGCCTGTCCTGCTACTCCACGCCTGTCGTCTACCTGCTGCCTAGTCCCAGCCGAGCCTGCCTTGCTACTGTCCGAGCTGCCACAGGTACCCTATACGAACTATAGACTTTAACCTGCGCCCTGTTGGCCAGCTGCCATACCGCCAAGGCGGTACGGCCCAGTGGGTCCACGAAACCTATGTGACAGATGCCTTAACTCCTAAGTCATCACCCCTATAACCTCAGTTTTATGGGCCCTACTTATCTTAATGATGTATCACCTAATGTACTAATTGTCTTTGTGTAACAATTAAATGTTGTGCTTTTTTTTTCTCAGTCATTCTTTTGTAAATTAAGACAACCTAACCAAAAACCTTGCACCAAAGAAATGGCATGTAATGGGGTCCCCTATAGAAATTAAACCTAGAAACGAACCAATTGGGACATATCCCTAAAAAGAATATTGTACTCAATGTAAAAAGCACAAAAAATATCTTTATTAAATATAATGACAAAATAACACAATAATAGAAAAGGAGAAATGATACAACATATACGGAGACATATACAGCAGGGTCAGATGTAAGAGACCATGACCGACAGAATCAACCGTCCACTGATAACCTCAGACATGCTCAAATAATATTAAATAGTACACAAGCCCAGGGGTATGTGATGTAAATCCCACATATAACAAAGTGCTATCGGCTAAAAAATAGCAATACAATGATAACCTATAAACTATCAAAGCCTGCACAAAATATGATAATGCGTGGGAAGGGCGATATATATATAGCAAAAAGCAGCATAAATATAATACTAATACGTCAGAGCCAGCACAGTATATGAAGATACATAGAAGGTGCAGCTAAATAAATATGCATATAGTAATGCGTTTGAAGTCAGCACGATGCAGCTAAATGAATAATACATTTGAGTCAGCACAGGTAAAAGGTGCAGCTATTGACGTATATCAGGAGGTATTACGGCTCAGTTAGCCAGAAAAAAGTATAGCTGCCATAGCTAGACAGTATGGCCCAAAGGTTAATACAAGTTTAACAAAAACACATGCACATACCCTGAGACATGTTTAGAGAGCGTGGAGTATCAGAAGAACTGGGTGAACAGGCGCCTCGACGCGCGTTTCGCCCGATAGACCGGCTTCGTCAGGAGGCTAATTTTAAGTGGTGCTCAAGGGTTATAAATAGGTAAAAGAAAGTTAGGCTCACCTGTGATGAGCGCAAATCGGCGCTCGGAACCCACGCCCAGTGACGCCCACATAACGGGACGCGCCGCGCGTCAGATGGAGAGACGCCGCATGATGAAAAATCACCATGGCGACGTAGGACGCAGAGCGGCACTCCCGGATGTAAGCCACACTGCGCATGCGCAGCCAAGCGTCTGTGCGGACACCACAGGGGAGACAACATAAGAAAGAACTATCACTATGACAGTTTAGAGTGGGAAATAACTACGAAAAAAATGGAATAGATAAAACGGGATCTAATAATAGAGGATGGATACAAATAGGGCAAGATATTTCTAAAAATGAAAACAATACAATATGATGAGAAAAGGGGAAGTGCGCACGTGACAGGAAAAAACCATGCACAATAAGAAAAAGTGACAAATAATAATAAGCTATGATCGAATAGGTATAATAGACCGGTGAAAAAAAGGGCATATTTATATAATACATAGTGTAAAAAGTGTATTTATGACTAAATATAAATAAATATACATAATGTGAATATGCAATACCAAACACCATGTAAAAATAAGTGTGTATTATAAGATTAAATTGTGTATCAAGTGAATCCATATACATATATAAATATATATACATAAAACAGGCATAAAAAAGTGAAAAACAAAAATATATATGAATAAAATAAATCAATATAATCCATCCAATTATATACAAAAAATAACAAATACTATGAGACCCAATATATGATAATAAAATAGAATCAATAGTACCATCAATAAATACATATATATAGATATATTAGTGGATGTATAAAACGCTGCAACAGAAATAAATATAAATATAATTAGAAAATACTGTATAGTGTATAAAAAATATATACTTTATACCTTTCCCATCCCACTTCCCCTTTCCCATCCCTTGGTTGAACTTGATGGACATGTGTCTTTTTTCAACCGTACAAACTATGTAACTATGTAACTATGTAACTTTAACATTAATAGTTAATTATCCATATCGCAGCACTCACTCCACATATTTGAAAAATACATATATTAGCAGCAATAGCAATACAGAAGGTACACAATGCATCGAAATCAAATTCAATATAGGGACAACAAATGAAAATCTTCTCCACTTCTGGTTTACACAAACGACCAGATGCGATCTTCGTAGATACATAGAGAAGTAGACCCACTCACCGGACAGGATAGACTGAAACATATGTCTCCGTATATGTTGTATCATTTCTCCTTTTCTATTATTGTGTTATTTTGTCATTATATTTAATAAAGATATTTTTTGTGCTTTTTACATTGAGTACAATATTCTTTTTAGGGATATGTCCCAATTGGTTCGTTTCTAGGTTTAATTCATTTGTAAATTGCCTGACGAAGGGGCCTTTGTGCTCTGAAAGCCGCATATAGCACTTTTATAGTTAGCCAATAGAGGTATCATACCTGCTATACTTTTGTCTTTTTTGACACAAAAGTATTTGACATTGCATGCTGAATAGTTTAAAAATTGGATTTCTTTGTATAACACTTTCCTCATATAGAACATTAAAAATACTTTTCCCTGTGTGACTTCTCTCATGTCTAACAATATGTGTTTTACTTGTAAAACATTTCCCACATTCTGAACATGGAAACGGCTTCTATCTTGTGTGACTTCTCTCATGTGTAATAAGATTTGATTTAATTGTAAAACATTTCTTACATTCTGAACATGAATATGGTTTCTCTCCTATGTGAATTCTCTCATGTGCAATAAGAGCTGATTTACTTGTAAAACATTTCCCACATTCTGAACATGAATACGGCTTCTCTCCTGTGTGAATTCTCTTGTGTAATAAGATATGATTTACTTGCAAAACATTCTCCACATTGTGAACATGGAAACTGCTTCTATCCTGTGTGACTTCTCCAATGTGTAATAAGATTTGATTTACTTGTAAAACATTTCCCACATTCTGAACATGAATATGGCTTCTCTCCTGTGTGAATTCTCTCATGTGCAATAAGAGCTGAGTTACGTGCAAAACATTTGTCACATTCCGAACATGAATATGGCTTCTCTCCTGTGTGAATTCTCTCATGTGTAATAAGATATGATTTACAAGTAAAACATTTCTCACATCCTGAGCAGGAATACGGCTTCTCACTTGTGTGAATTCTCTTATGTATAACCAGATTTAATTTACTTGCAAAACATTCCTCACATTCTGAACATGAATATGGCTTCTCTCCTGTGTGACTTCTCCCATGTCTAATAAGAGCTGATTTACTTGTAAAACATTTCCCACATTCTGAACATGAATATGGCTTCTCTCCTGTGTGACTTCTCTCATGTGTAATAAGATATGATTTACTTGTAAAACATTTCCCACATTCTGAACATGAATGCGGCTTCTCTCCTGTGTGAATTCTGTCATGTGTAATAAGATATGATTTACTTGTAAAACATCTCTCACATTCTGAACATGAATATGGCTTCTCTCCTGTGTGAGTTCTCTCATGTATAATAAGATGTGATTTAAGTGTGAAACATTTCCCACATTCTGAACAGGAGTATGGCTTTTCTCCTGTGTGAAATCTCTCATGTGTAATAAGATATGATTTACGTGCAAAACATTTCCCACATTCTGAACAGCAATATGGCTTCTCTCCTGTGTGACTTCTCTTATCTGTAATAAGATATGATTTACTTATAAAACATTTCCCACATTCTGAACAGGAATGCGGCTTCTCTCCTGTGTGACTTCTCTCATGGGTAATAAGATATGATTTACTTGTAAAACATTTCTCACATTCTAAACAGGAATATGGCTTCTCTCCTGTGTGAATTCTCTCATGTATAACAAGATTTGATTTACTTGTAAAACATTTCCCACATTCTGAACAGGAATATGGCTTCTCTCCTGTGGGATTTCTTTCATGCGTAATAAGACTTGATTTTAATGTTAAACATTTCCCACATTCTGAACAGGAATATGGCTTCTCTCCTGTGGGACTTCTTTCATGCGTAATAAGATTTGATTTTAATGTTAAACATTTCCAACATTCTAAACATGTAAATGTTTTCTCTCCTGTGGGAATTCTTTCGTGTAAAAAAAGACCTAAGTTTCTTGTAAACTGTTTACCACATTCACTACATTGAAACCTTTCATCCTCTTTGGAACCTGTACTTGTGGTAACAATCCGTGATTGTATAGGAGACAGTTCATCATGGTTAGGGGTATTATATGACAGGTCTGTGCTGTGATTTCCATGTACATTAAGGGTAATGAGGTTTCCTCCTGAAGAGTGCTGCATGCTACCTTCATCTTCTACTTTATTTTTTAGCGATAATATGACGTTTCCCTCAGAGTTCTTACTGGTATTTTCTGTTAGGATTAAAAATGGATTTTTTGATTATTCTTTTTGCCAAACCACAAAGTCGACAAATTTAAAACATTCCACTTAGGTGTGAAACACACATGACGTTTTTGATGCAGTTCAATGTGCAGTTTTTAATGCAGTTTTTTGAGCCAAAGGCAGAAGTAAATCTTGCAGGAAGGAGAAGTAATTGTCCTTCAATTATAGTTCTCATAACCTTTGACTTAATTCCTGGCTTTGGCTAAAGAAACTGCATAAAAAACAACTTCACCAATAACTGCCACAGAAAGTGCACATGTGATTCTAGCCTTATAAAGCTTTCTATAACACTTTAACCTGTATCAATGACGAAGTCCAGGAGTCTGGTTTAAACTCTGTGAACGTTTTTTTTCTTCATAAATCTAGACTTGATATAACTCAAAAATTTGAAAAGCTCATTCTTGTCTGACAAACAAACCTGTCCTCTGCCAACACATTTGTCCCTTTAAAACCAATTGGTCTTCACTTTCCTTAATAAACCAGCTGAACCACATGTTTACTGCTGCACAATCATATATGTCAAAGCGGTAAGATGTAATCTACAAACCGAAGTATATCTAGGACGGCTGCTCTCCATATGTGCGGGCGGCGGGTAGCACTGCAGATCTTGTGACCGCAATGTCACTAGACAGCTGCGGTCACAGGGCAGACCCATAGAACAATTTAAGGTTGACTCCGGGCAGGTGACGACTGTGACAGCCTGTCACATTCATCACTTTAGAAAGTTTCTAAATAAAAAAAATATATAAAGCCAGCCTTATCTCTGTCCCTTGAGAGTGTTTTGCTGCTTGGTGTGAAAGAGATTGTGCACAGTATATAGCATACACTACATACACTGTAAGAAATCCCTTTCTGTTAACCTCTTCTTGCCCTGACTGTGTATATACACACACATATACATGTATATAAATATATATATATAATTTTCTATTTGTCTGCCTATTTATACACTAATTGTCTTGTGTGTGTAAAACATATACATACACTAGTTTTTTCGTTCATAAAAAAACAAAAAAACAAAAAAAAAAACTGTTTCAGCTAATTTAGTTAGTATAGCGGTCCTTTGTGTGTGTAATATACACTCATATAAAGTCATGAAAAAAAAGCAAAGCACACTCTCTTTGAATTCTAAGGTGTTACATATCATGTCATAATAAAAATCATCTGGTCCTTAAAAAATAAAAGCGTTTTTATTGTGCAAAGTGTAAAAAACCATATAAATATGGTATCAACATAAAGACCTTCAGAACAAATGTATAATCTCATTTATATCGCACAGTGAATTTTATATAAAACAAAAATCAAAATAAATACATGTTGTGGAATTTTCGTGTTTGTAAATTGAACTGCAGTTTAGACTTTTAGGCCACGTTCACTCGTGGTGAAATATTTCCGCTGCAAATGTTGGTGCATATTCGGGGGAATTACGCAACTAATCTGCACCAACATTCGAATATTTGACAGGTAAATAAAACGTTGCATATATAACAGCGAACTTGCCCCAGATTTCAGCCTTTGCATTGCAAAGGCTGAAATCCGGAGTGAAATTCCGCTGCTTCTCCGCAACATAATGTGCATGTAAAGGATCTGCCAGGCACAACTTCTGTGTATACGCCCATAGGCAATCAGTGTGCACCTGAGTCTATGTCTCTGAGACTGACTCCAGCTTCCACCACTCAGGCTGGCAGGCTTAGGAGTGGGAGAGCCTATCGCAGCCTGGCCAGACGGAGCTAGCTCGATGGGCGTTATTTTTTACCAGATTCAACTTTTTGGTTACCTATAGGGCTGGGTCTAAAAATATTAAGGCCGATGCACTGTCGCGTAGCTTCATGGCCAGCCCTCCTTCGGAGGAAGATCCTGCTTGTATTTTGCCTCCTGGTATAATCATTTCTTCTATTGATTCTGATTTAGTCTCTGAAATTGCGGCTGATCAAGGTTCAGCTCCCGGGAACCTTCCTGAGGACAAGCTGTTTGTTCCCCTGCAATTCCGGCTAAGGGTACTTAGGGAAAATCATGACTCCGCACAATCTGGTCATCCAGGCGTCCTGGGTACCAAACACCTTATTGCCAGAAACTATTGGTGCCCTGGGTTGCCTAAAGACGTTAAGGCCTACGTCGCCGCTTGTGAGGTTTGTGCTAGGTCCAAGACTCCCAGGTCCCGACCAGCGGGCTTACTACGTTCTTTGCCCATTCCCCAGAGACCTTGGACCCATATCTCCATGGATTTTATCACCGATTTGCCTCCATCTCAAGGCAAGTCGGTGGTGTGGGTTGTAGTAGACCGCTTCAGTAAGATGTGCCACTTTGTGCCCCTCAAGAAACTACCCAATGCCAAGACGTTAGCTACCTTGTTTGTCAAACACATCCTGCGTCTCCATGGGGTCCCTGTCAATATTGTTTCGGACAGAGGGGTACAATTTGTTTCATTGTTTTGGAGAGCCTTCTGTAAAAAGTTGGAGATTGATCTGTCCTTCTCCTCTGCCTTCCATCCTGAAACTAATGGCCAAACTGAGAGGACTAATCAATCTCTAGAACAATATTTAAGGTGTTTTATCTCTGACTGTCAATATGATTGGTTCTCATTCATTCCCCTCGCCGAATTTTCCCTTAATAACCGGGTCAGTAACTCGTCAGGGGTCTCCCCCTTTTTCTGTAATTTTGGGTTTAATCCACGGTTCTCCTCCGTTTCACCTGGTAGTTCCAACAATCCCAAGGTAGAGGTCGTTCATCGGGAACTGTGCACAGTCTGGGCCCAGGTTCAGAAGAACCTAGAGGCGTCCCAGAGCATACAAAAGACTCCGGCAGATAGAAGACATTCTGCTAACCCCTTGTTTGTGGTCGGGGATCTGGTGTGGCTATCGTCTAAAAATTTGCGCCTTAAAGTCCCGTCCAAGAAGTTTGCTCCCCGGTTTATAGGGCCATACAAGGTCATTGAAGTCCTTAACCCTGTCTCCTTCCGACTGGAGTTGCCCCCGTCTTTTCGAGTACACGACGTGTTTCATGCCTCCCTCCTTAAACACTGCTCCCCGTCCTTGGCTCCCTCGAGGAAACCTCTGGTCCCTGTTCTCACCCCTGAGGGGGTAGAATTCGAGGTGGCCAAGATTGTGGACAGCAGGATGGTCCAAGGCTCCCTCCAGTACCTGGTCCATTGGAGGGGATACGGGCCTGAGAAGAGGACTTTGGTACCCGCCCGGGATGTTCACACTGGGGTATTGCTCAGGAGGTTCCACCTTCGTTTCCCCAATAAACCAGGTCCACCTAGAAAGGGTCTGGTGGCCCCTCATAAAAGGGGGGGTACTGTAAAGGATCTGCCAGACACAACTTCTGTGTCGACGCCCATAGGTAATCAGTCTGCACCTGCTTCTATGTCTGTGAGACTGACTCCATCTTCCACCACCCAGGATGGCAGGCTTAGGAGTGGGAGAGCCTATCACAGCCAGGCCAGACGGAGCTAGCTCCCGCCCTCTGTCTATTTATACCTGCCTTTCCTGTTCCTCCTTTGCTTGTGATTCTTCTCTGTTGGTTTCCTGGCCCTGCTGCAGCTTCTTGAACTACTGATCCTCTGCTTGTGATTGACCTTGGCTTTTCTGACCACTCTTCTGCTCTGCGTTTTTGTACCTCGCTCATCTCCTGGTTTGACTCGGCTCGTTCACCTCGCTTGTTGCTCACGGTGTTCCCGTGGGCAACTTCCCCATTTCCCTGGCTTCTTTGTACCCTTGTCTGTTTGTCTGTCGTGCACCTATTGAGTGTAGGGACCGTCGTCCAGTTGTACCCCGTCGACTAGGGCGGGTCGTTGCAAATAGGCAGGGACTGAGTGGCGGGTAGATTAGGGCTCACTTGTCTGTTTCCCTACCCCGACATTACAAAAACAATGGTTCTTTTATGTATGTTTGTTAATAAACTGGCTGCTGTGGCCAATTTTATCCAACCCAATGTCTCGGAGTGTTTACTGGAAGGGGTGAGTTGAGTTGGGATAATAAAGGGTTTGGGCCATAGTAACAGGGATAAGATATCAACATACAGACTGGACGAGCTATGGAATCCCATGGTCAAGAGCGGAGGAGCAGTGCGAGCTCCTCCACTCGTTGAGGGCTCCCCGGGCACAGAGCTACTTTAAGCGCTGATCCCGGGGAAGCCCTTGATGTCACTGTCCATATATGGACAGTGATGTCGGGCTTTCAACTTTTCTAGGGCAGAGCATCTGGTCGGGGACACCTGCCTTGGGAAAGCCCTTGACGTCATTGTCCATATATGGATAATGACAACAGTCGCTCCTCCAGGAGCCGAATTCCGTAATCTCAAAGTCCTTAACATCGCATTGCAGAAGCTCTGGCTGGGGATTCTGCTCATAGAGGGAGGCTCGATAGCACTATCTACAGGGGGTAGTGCTATCTACATGGGGGTGGCACTATCTTCAAGGGGGTGGCACTATATATATGGGCACTTTGGCACTATATGGGCACTTTATACAGGAGACACTGTGACACTATCTACATGGGCACTGTGTGTGACACTATCTACATTGACACTGTGGCACTATCTACGTGGGCACTAGCACTTTATATGTAAGCACTGGCACTAGGGGCAGCTAAGGGGGCATTATACGATATGGGGGCAATATACTATATAGGGAAGCTATGGGGCATTTTACTGCATGGGAGCAGATCAGGAGACAATATACCGTATTGTGGCAGCAAAGAGGGGGCATTATACTGTATGGGGGCTGCTATGGGGGCATTAAACTGTATGGGTCTGCTATAGGGGCATTATACTGTATGGGAAAGCTGTGGGGTCATTATACTGTATGGGGACAGCTATGGGGAATTATACTGTGGGGGCAGCTAGCATTATACTGTATTGGGTTGCTATAGGGGCATTATACTGTATGGGGGTCAGATATGGGGGGCATTATGCTGTATGGGAAAGCTACGGGCATTAAACAGGTAAAACACAGTGATAACTCTCTGATTACAGATAATGTATTAGTGTTACCTGCAGTCCTATGGAACACCGCAGATAACACACAGTGGCACGTGCAATATTGTTGGGGCAATACCGTAGTCGACTGCGCTTTTCATTCCATCAAAACGACAGAACCCTTGTACAACGGAGACAAACGGAAACCATTTGCACCGCATCCGTCACCATTGAAATCAATGGTGATAAAAATGGAAACTATGGTTTCCGTTTGTTTCAGTCAGGGTTCCGTTCTCACGGAAAGCTCAGACGGAACACATGAACGGAGTCCCAGCGCAGTTGTGAACGAAGCCTCAAATGTAATTACAAAGTTGCACCAAACACACTGATTTTTATTTAAAAAAGGTGTACATAGCTTTTACCGTAATCTGAACAGGGTTTAAAAAGGCAACAAATGGTAAATGTGCACTATGAGGGCTGAATTCTGTGCCCATTTCACATTTATTAACAAATGGTGCCCATTCGCCACTTATTTCCCCTTCAGCGGCCTTCTGCTTGGGGCCCCTTGATGCCCATTTGCCATTTACTGCCCCTGTAGCCTTTAGCATCTTTTGTGACAGAACAATAAAGGGGCAACAATATGGCAAATGGACACCAAGGTGGCACTGAATCCTCTGTCCATTTGCCATTAGTGCCCTTTTCAGACCGCCATTAGTGCCCCCATTCAAACAAAACCCACAGTCAGTGATTGACATGCTGGGCTTCTGAGAAGCACTGCCTGCTGGAGCTGGTGCTGGCCGCAGAAAACATTTCCTCGGTGTCCGCACGAGCCCTGGAAAAACATAGGAAGCGCCGTGTCTCCTCCCCGACTTGCGTCCTGAATGATGTCATCACGCCTGTCTCCTTATTCAGGACGCAGGACAGGGTGGACGGATGAGCGGTGGGCAGGGTGCGGGGCAGCCAGTATTGGGGTTGGTGCAGTAAGTGAGTACCACGTGACTTGCTGACTCCCCTTACAGTGCAGTGGGTGGCGTTCTGTGCGAACGCACTGGTCGCATGTACCTAAGGCCGGCCATGAATAGAGCTATTATTAGAAAAACAGAAAAATCTCACAGAACCCACAGTACAATCAGTACGGTGCCACCCAGGAATAGATAAATGTATATAGGGGTGAAGCAAGGAGCAGGAAAGACCCTGGGAATCAGTGGCGTAGCTATAGGGGTCGCAGCGATCACAGTTGCGACCGGGCCCGTAAGCCAGGGGGGCCCGTAGGCCCCCCTCGCCACACTAACGCTGACTGCAGGGCCGGGCAGCCTATCTGGCAAATGCCAGATGCCGGTGTATGTAGTGGGCTGCTGCTACCCGCCCACCTCTTTATCCCCAGCGGCGGGCCCTGCTCTGTAGTGTGACACATTTCCCCTCCCTGAGCAGCACACAGCCAACTTGCTGGATGCTATACTACGCAGCCTGCTGCAGTCCAGCAAATTAGTGTGGGTCATACTGATTGGCTGGGCTGCACTAGACTGTGTACTACAGCGGCCTGCATGTAGACTGTACACTGCATAGGGGGGAATTGTCGTTGTCCTAGCAGCAGGAGGTGCCTCATGAGTCGTCGACTGACCTTTACCACTTCCACTCCCCCTCTCCCGGCCCTATCATATTACATCTTGTACCTGCTCTGCATAAAAGGAGGTATGTCCAGCCACACGCCCACATTCATCCTCGGGGGACAGAGTGCCGGCTACATCATGGCTCACAGAGCTGAGCAGAGACATAGTCAGTCTCAAAGGTAAGAGCCAGGCAGCACTGCAGCAGCTTATAAGAAAAAAGTGTGTCCCCAGTACTTTGCAAAGAAACTACTGTCTGTTATGCCCTTCCCCTGCATGGGGAACTATAACTCTAATCCGATCATGTGTGATACTGTCTGCTCAGCCACTGTATCTAATCCTATCATGTGTGATACTGTCTACTGGGCCCTGTATCTAATCCTATCATGTGTGATACTGTCTGCTGAGCTGTGTATCTAATCCTATCATGTGTGATACTGTCTGCTCAGCCACTGTATCTAATCCTATCATGTGTGATACTGTCTGCTGGGCCCTATATCTAATCTTATCATGTGTGATACTGTCTGCTGGGCCCTATATCTAATCTTATCACGTGTGATACTGTCTGCTGAGCTGTGTATGTAATCCTATCATGTGTAATGCTGTCTGCTGAGCCAGTGTATCTAATCCTATCATGTGTAATACTGTCTGCTCAGCCACTGTATCTAATCCTATCATGTGTGATACTGTCTGCTGGGCCCTGTGTCTAATCCTATCATGTGTGATACTGTCTGCTGAGCTGTGTATGTAATCCCATCATGTGTGAAACTGTCTGTTGGGCCTTATATCTAATCCTATCATGTGTGATACTGTCTGCTGACCTGTGTATCTAATCCTATCCATAGTTTATAGGGTCATAGTGCTATAGATATGCTATGCTGTCTCCTATACACACACATTGTTTTTTAGGCGGACACATATGTATTGGGGCTATTTCCCCTGACATTTTAAGTCCTTAGTGACGCCCCCGGCTGCTAGTGCTGCATCGTTGGGTCACTTAGGTGACCCAGCGATGCAGCTGAAAGCTGCGGACCGTCCGCCATGAGAAGTTTGCGGGGGGGGGGGGGCCCAATAGGAATTTTTGCATCGGGGCCCATGAGCCTTTAGCTACGCCCCTGCTGGGAATCAAAGGGCACTCGACTCCAGGGTGATTAAAAATATCAAAATTTATTCACAAAATATAAAATATGTATAGAGAAAATGACAAAAATATAGCATCATAGGTGATCCTGCATCACTATAAGGACGTCACATACCTGGCCGGGTAGAAATGTAGCAGCATCCTAACAAGAGAAAGATAGTGCTTATAAACCCAATATAGGTAAGGACATATGATGACATTTAAATTATGTACAAAGACATATGTATGAGTATGATAATGTATCTATAAACATACAATGCAATTAATGTATGTAAACCTAAGGGTATGTTCACACGCTGAGAGGCAGTTACGTGTGAAAAGACAGACTGTTAACAGCTGCCTCGTTTCACACGTAAAAGCTCCTCCTCGTAATTTACGAGGCGTCTGAGACGCTCTTAAACCTTGAGCCGTGCTTCATTGATTTCAATGAAGAACGGCTCAAATTACGTGGCAAAGAAGTGCCCTGCACTTCTTTGCCGAGGCAGTAAATTTACGGGTCGTCGTTTGACAGCTGTCAAACGACGACTCGTAAATAACAGGTCGTCTGCACAGTACGTCGGCAAACCCATTCAAATGAATGGGCAGATGTTTGCCGACGTATTGTAGCCATATTTTCAGACGTAAAACGAGGCATAATACGCCTCGTATACGTCTGAAATTTGGCCGTGTGAACATACCCTTAGGGTATTCGTCGTATAAATTGTGAGACATGTAAGCACATAGAGCTCCAATGGAAAGCTAAAAAGTTAATTTAGCAGGTCAGTGACCTTGGGATGGTGAATTGCCACATACCAGTCCTCCTCAATGAATTAGAATATCATCAAAAAGTTTATTTATTTCAGTGCGCTTGAGCATGATCCCGCTCGTTTAACTCGTTAAATGCCATGGTCAATAGCGACCACGGCATTTAAATCGTTAGAAAGAGGGGTGCGACCCCCACTAACAGCTCATCGCGCCCCCCGCAATGCAATCGCGGGGTGGCAATGGTTGCTATGGCTGCCTGAGGGCCTAATGAAGGCCCTCAGGTCCGCCATCTTTGTGCTCCTATTAAGCCCTGTTTAATAGAATTCTGTCAGCCTGGATTCACACGAGCATTTTCAGTCCGTAAAGGACGGAACGTATTTCGGCCGCAAGTCCCGGACCGAACACAGTGCAGGGAGCTGGGCTCCTAGCATCATAGTTATGTACGATGCTAGGTGTCCCTGCCTCTCCGTGGAACTACTGTCCCGTACTGAAAACATAATTATAGTACGGGACAGTTGTCCCGCAGCGAGGCAGGGACTCCTAGCGTCGTACATAACTATGATACATTAGTATTGCAGTATATAGTGCAAGTCCCCTAGGGGGACTAAAAAAAAAGGAAAAATTTGTAAAATAAAGTTTTTTTATGTAAAAAAATAAATAAATATTAAAAGTTAAAAAAAAAAAAAAATTCCCATTTCCCCCCTATAGAAAAGTAAAAAAATAACTAAATAAACATAATTGGTGTCGCGGCATCTAGAAAAGTCTGAACTATTACAATATATCATTATTGTACGCCATAAAATTATTTTCAATGTAAACGCCAGTATTGCTATTTTGCGGTCACCTCATCTCCCACAAAAAATAAAATAAAAAGTGATCAAAACGTTGCATGTACCCCAAAATGGTATCATTCAAATTTACAGCTTATCCCACAAAAAATAAGCCCTCATACCACTTAATCGACGGAAAAATAAAAAAGTTATGGCTCTCAAAATTTGGTGACACAAAATAAATTTTATTTTTTACACTTAGGTTTTTACTTGTAAAAGTAGTAAAATATAGAAAAATATATATATATATTTAGTATCACCGTAATCGTATTGACCCACAGAATAAAGTTAACATGTTGTTTTAATTGCACAGTGAATTCTGTAAAAACGAAGCGCAAAAAACAATGGAGGAATCGCTTTTTTCTTCATTTTCTACCCCACAAATATTTTTTTTCCAGTTTCCTAGTACTTTATATGCCACAATAAATGGTGCTACGATAAACTATCGCAAAAATCAAGCCCTCCTAGGACTATATCGACTACTAGCGCTCTGTCCAGGGACTATGATGCTGTTCCTGATGTCCATATACGTATAGTGATGTCCGAAGCTTTGCAAAGCCTGAGTACACGGCCGGAGGGTCGGCAACGCTCTTGCCAGGGATTCCGCCCCTGGAGAATCCCCTGATGTCACTTTACATATATGGACAGCGATGTCAGGAGCTTTCCCAGGGACAATGTCCACGGGTAGAGCACTTGTGATGCTCTGCCTGGGGACTCCAGCATTGGAAAGCTCCTGACATCCTTGTCCACATACTAATGACAGGAGCAGTATACGTTTTTTTGTGCAATCTCTCAGGATGGAATAGCAAAGTCTACTCTGCCCTTCAAAAATAAGGTATATTGACGTCTACCAGCTCGACGTAGGCTAAAAGGACATAATGGAGCCCTGTGAATTATTGTCTACGTTGTTTATAGTGTACGTTAGGAGATTTTCTGACCTACACGATAAACTTAGGGCAACAGCATGATGTGAAGGGGCCTTAAGGGAGGAGGAAGCGCTTGTGAGGATGTAAGGAGAACCAATTCTCCGTTCTTGCATTGCCATTAAAGTTCACAGTGTTTTTCAAAAGCAAAAATCGGAGGCTTTCCCTTTGATTTTTGACGCAGATGTGCCACAAGCATGTAGCAGATCGGCACGAGAATAAGGCCCTGTTCACACAGAGTTTTTTTGCCGTATTTTTTGCAGCGGAAACCACGTTGGAAACTGCTTAAAAAAACAGCTGAAATCGCCTCCAATTAATTTCAACGGGAGATGAAGGCATTTATTTCCTGCGAGAGGAAAAAAACGCTCGCAGGAAAGAGAAGCAGCATGCGCTTTCTTCGAGCATTTCCGCCTCTGACCTCCCATTAACATCAATGGGAGGCAGAAAAAGCCTGAAGGAATTTCGAGGCAGATTTTTCTGTCTGCAAAAAACTGTGTGAACAAGGCCTAAGTCCCATAGTCATTCACAGTTGCTTATCCTCGGCTTTTCCATGTAATATAAGTCGCATGCTACTTATTGCTGTGGTGAAATTTATTTTCACGGTGCGGTCAAAAATACACGTGTACATTTTTTCGCAGCATGTGAACTGGGTTGCGGAAACCTCATATGCATGGGATGCAGAATGATCGGCATGTCATCGGATTCCGTATCAAATCTAACATGTGCGAACCGGGCCTTAGGGTGAGTTAAAAAAAAACGCACACGATACTTATTACATGCAAATTTGTTGCAGATATTTTCGTACGGCAAATCCGCAGTGTAGTAAAATACCAGCAAAGTAAATAAGATCAAAAAATCTCATCTACATGTCGCATTTTCTGCACAAAAATTGACCTGCGGTGTGTATTTGAAAATATGCTACATGTAAATTTATCTTGCTTTTCCGCTTGTGAATTATTTCTGACTAGTTTAAAAGAAAAATACAAGATCTGCAGCATAAAACCTGCACCTATTTCCGCATCAAAATGTAAAAACCGCACCTAAAAGTGTATCAAAAATCGCACTATTAGGCCTGATTTACACGAGCGTGTGCGTTTTGCGCGCGCAAAAAATGCTGCGTTTTGCGCGCGCAAAAGGCATTTGACAGCTCCGTGTGTCATCCGTGTATGATGCGCGGCTGCGTGATTTTCGCGCAGCCGCCATCATAGAGATGAGGCTAGTCGACGCCCGTCACTGTCCAAGGTGCTGAAAGAGCTAACTGATCGGCAGTAACTCTTTCAGCACCCTCGACACTGAGTTCCGATCACAATATACACCAACCTGTGAATCAAAAAAAGACGTTCATACTTACCATGAACTTCCTGCTTCCTCCAGTCCGGTCTCCCGGCCGTTGCCTTGGTGACGCGTCCCTCTCTTGTCATCCGGCCCCACCTCCCAGGATGACGCGGCAGTCCATGAGACCGCTGCAGCCTGTAATTAGCTGCAGGCTGTGCTTGGCCTGTGATTGGCTGCAGCTGTCACTTGGACTGAATTGTCATCCCGGTAGGTCGGACTGGAGGAAGAAGCCGGGAGTTCTCGGTAAGTCAGAACCTTTTGTTTTTTTACACGTATATGTATATTGTGATCGGAAGTCACTGTCCATGGTGCTGAACCAGTTTAACTCTTTCAGCACCGTGGACAGTGACTGTCTCCTGCCGTCGCGTACCCGAACATTTTTTGCCGGGTTCGGTCAAAACGAGTTCGGCCAAACCCGGTGAAGTTCGGTGCGCTCATCTCTAATTTGACACTCCGTTTGGATGTTTGTAAACAGAAAAGCACGTGGTGCTTTTCTGTTTACATTCATCCTTTTGACAGCTCTTGCGCGAATCACGCAGTTCGCACAGAAGTGCTTCCGTGCGGCATGCGTGGTTTTCACGCACCCATTGCCTTCAATGGGTGCGTGATGCGCGAAAAACGCACGATTATAGAACATGTCGTGAGTTTTACGCAACGCACTCGCGCTGCGCAAAATTCACGCATCGTCTACACTGCCCCATAGACTAATATAGGTGAGTACGACACGCGTGAAAAGCACGCGCGTCGCACGCGCGTATATTACGCTCGTGTAAATGAGGCCTTAGGTGCAGATTTTACCTGCGGAATTACCTGCGGTTTTGATGCGGATTTTGTGCACCAAATTCCTCAATTTGAGCGTTAAAGAATTTACAGCAAATTAACCTTTTACATTGTAAAGGATGAAATATGTTACAATTCTGCAACATAATAGGCATGCAGCTGATTTAACCCATTCCCTCCTCCATTTTTCTGATTTTCAAGTTTGTTTATTCCTCCCCACATTCCAAAAGCTATCATTTTTTTTTTTTTACGTCTATATAGCGATATGAGGGTTTTTTTTTTGTGGGACAATTTGTAGTTTTCCATGGCACCATTTATTGTACTGCATAATGTACTGGGAAACTGAAAACAAATTTGTAGGGATAAATGGGGAAAAAAGAGCGATTACGCCAATTTTTTGCAGGTTTTGTTCTTACGGCATCCATCAGGTGGTAAAAACTACATATTCACCTTGTTCTACAGGCTGATACGATTATCGCGATACCAAATTTATATATTTTATTTTATGTTTTACCATTTTTAAAAAAAATAAAACTATTTGCTAAATTAAAAAAATGTTTTGTGCCGCCATATTCTGAGAGCCATAACTTTTTCATTTTTCCATAAATGTAGCGATGTGTGGGCTTAAATTTTGCGGGGCGAGCTGTAGTTTTCACTGATACTATTTTGGGGTATATGTGGCTTTTTGATCAATATTTATTTAATTTTTTTTTAGCACTAAGGTGACTAAAAACCAGCAATTTGTGTGTTTTATATATTTTTTTTTTTTTACGGCATTCACCGAGCGGGTTAAGCAATGTTATATTGTGATAGTTCGGACTTTTACGGACGCGGCGATACCAGTTATGTTAACTTTTATTTTTATAAACATTGATTTAGTGAAAACATTTAAAAAGAGGTTTTTTTTTTAACTTTTAATACTTAATTTTTTTTGTAACATAAAAAAAAACTTTATTTAACTGTTTTTTTTATTTTATTATTAGTCCCCCTAGGAGACTTGAAGCAGCGATCGTTGGATCACTTGCGTAATATACTGCAATACTAATGTATTGCAGTATATTGTGATATCGACAGTTTCCCTTGAAGCCCTGCCGTACCTTGTGGTACGCTTAGATACAGGATCCCACAGACCGTATCACACATGGGCTCTGTATCTAAGCCTAACACATGTGTTACTAATCAGGTTTTTTTGTGTGTTTTCTTACAGGTTCGGTTGTTGAACTACGTTGGATTCCAGGACTACAAAGATGACGGCTTTTTTATTATCAATAAAATGGTTAAAGGAACAGTGTCATCACAAATTATTTTTTTATATGTTAAAGATGTTAGTGCTTTATTAAAAACGTTTATATTCATTTGTGTGTTTGTGTTTTACTTTTTCTTATTTTTACACTTTTTCTTCCCTATGGGGGCTGCCATTTTTTGTTCCATTTCTGTGTGTGTCGATTAACGACACATACAGACATGGAATACGGCAGCCACAGTCCCATAGGGACTGCGAACGGCTCCCGTCCCATTGACTGCAGTGTACGGCGTCTGTGTGGGAACTGCGCATGCGCCGCTCCCACACAGTCCTATTCGAAATTGGCGCCGTCCGGCGCCATTTTCCTGTGGACCGGAAGTCGCGGCCGGACAGTAATATTACTACTTCCGGTCGCGGCTTCCGGATTTGTGCACTTGCACCAGCGGCAGCAAACGGAGCGGACGGGCCGGAGGGAGCCGCGGCGGCAGGAGCAGGTAAGAGATTTCAATGTATGTTCGTGTTTGTGTGTGTTTACTACTGTATGTAAACCTACTACACTGTGGGTTAGCTCAAAAAATGGCGACACACAGTGTAGGAGGTTACATCGTTCAAACCCCTCGTTTATCCCGGCACTAGCCAGGATAAAGGAGGGGGGGAAGCTGAGAGCTCACTAGAGCGAGGGCTTTTAACCCAATGTTGCAATGCTGCAATTTTGGGAACAGCTCCATCTAGTGACCAAAAATGGGTAGTATTATAAATTAGAAATAATTTATAATATTACCTGGTCTCGTGCAAAAAAATAAAAAAAATTTGAACAGTGTTTAATCACCCACACACTAAATGTTTAATTTTTTAAAAAAAAACATGTTTTTCTGGCAACACATTCCCTTTAATGAGGGTTGTGTGTTTTTTTTTTATTTCAATAATATTTTTTCTATGTCTTTTTGTTTTTTTTTAAAACTATATTACTACTGCATTGTGAGAAACTAGACATGGACCGCACAATCCACAGTATATACGTTGATCTGAGCCACTAGGCATTATTTAGAAACATGAACATGAGGTTCTTTGTAAACATTTTGATCAAACTGTATAAGCCCACTTGCCACTTCACGGCGACCTCTTTAAAGTGGGTCCCTACTCTAGCGGTTGCAGCACCGCATGGCGGCTACCGCCACCGCAGCACCGCTCCTGCAGAGGTTGCAACCCAGGGGCCCAAAAGCACCCATGCCTTCAGACCGTGCCAAGCCTCCTTGGCTCTGGGCCACGTCCCCCCACAAGTGCAGCACTACAGCAACAGACACCACCATACAGCACCACAACATGGGAACAGATGGAATTAGCTCACCTTGCCATGCGCCCCCAGTAGCCGACTGAGAGCACAAGCAAGAGCAGGAACACTTTTGAGGTCATTCCTGAATTAAAATCAGCTGGGTATTGTTTCAAATGCGTGGAGTGCTGGTACCAAGTAAAACAAAGGAAATTAGGAGGATACACTATACAATATCAGCATTGTGAGAAACTAGACATGGACCGCACAATCCACAGTATATAATTTAGAAACATGAACATGAGGTTCTTTGTAAACATTCTCCCCTTTGATATATTACTACTGCCTTAGTAATGACCGTCGGGTGATTGACAGCATCCATTGCTAAGGCGGGGCTTAGTGTTAGCCGGTGCAGAGGCTAACACTAAACCCCTTTATTACCACCAGGGGTGTGGGAAGAGCCGGGTACCATCCAGTACTTGACCATCTGTAGTGATGGTCGGCCACTGGGGCGGCCGCAGGCTGGTATTATCAGGAGGGGAAAGGCCAAAAACAGTGGCCTTTCCCACCCTGGTGATGCTAGGTTGCTGCTGCTTTATTGTATCTGGCTGGTTATAAAAAATTGGGGGGAGCCACGTCATTTAAAAAATAAAAAAAAATTGGAAAGAACGATGTGGGGTCCCCCCCAATTTTCATAACCAGCCAGATACAACACAGCAGCAGCAGGCAGCATTACCAGGGTGGGAGGTGCCACTGTTTTTGGCCTTCCCCAGCCTGATTCTACCAGCCTGCGGCCGCCCCAGTGCCTGCCCATCACTACAGATGGTCGGGTACTGGTTCGTACCCGGCTCTTCCTAGTACCCCTGGTGGCAGTGGGTACCGGGGTAATAATGGGGGTTAGTGTTGGCCTTTGCACCGGCTAACATTAAGCCCCGCCTTAGTAATGGAGATTGCCAATCAGCCAGCGGCCATTACTAAGGCGGTGATAATAAAGTTTAAAAAGATACAAGCACATAGAAAAAGATTTTATTGAAATAAAAAAACACAACCCCCATTAACCATTTTATTGACAATGAAAAAACGCTGTCATTGAAATCCACGAATCCGAAGTAGTCCAACAACCGAACCTGTAAAAAAACACAAACACAAAAAAATAATCAGTAAGACATAAAGAAGCAAAATTATTATTCTTACCTTTCCTGGGTCCAGCGCTGGAGCTGCAATGTCAGCGAGCTGAGTCCTGTATCTAATCCTATCATGTGTGATACTGTCTGCTGGGCCCTATATCTAATCCAATCATGTGTGATACTGTCTGCTGAGCCACTGTATCTAATCCTATCATGAGTGATACTGTCTGCTGAGCCACTGTATCTAATCATATCATGTGTGATACGATCTGCTGGCCCCTATATCGAATCCTATCATGTGTGATACTGTCTGCTGAGCCACTGTATCTAATCCTATCATGTGTGATACTGTCTGCTGAGCCACTGTATCTAATCCTATCATGTGTGATACTATCTGCTGGACCCTATATCTAATCCTATCATGTGTGATACTGTCTGCTTAGCCACTGTATCTAATCCTATCATGTGTGATTCTGTCTGCTGAGCCATTGTATCTAATCCTATCAAGTGTGATACTGTCTGCTGAGCCATTGTACCTAATCCTATCATGTGTGATACTGTCTGCTGAGCCATTGTATCTAATCCTATCATGTGTGATACTGTCTGCTGAGCCATTGTATCTAATCCTATCATGTGTGATACTGTCTGCTGAGCCACTGTATCTAATCATATCTATAGTTGATAGGGTCGTAGTGCTATAGATATGCTATGCTGTCTCATATACACACATACATTTTTTTTTGGGGGGGACACATCTGTATTGGGGCTATTTCCCCTGACATTTTAAGACCTTAGTGACGCCCCTGGCTGCTAGTGCTGCATTGTTGTCACTTAGGAGACTCAGCGATGCAGCTGAAAGCTGCGGACCGTCGGCCATGAGAAGTTTGCGGGGGGGGGCCCAATAAGAACTTTTGCATCGGGGCCCATGAGCCTTTAGCTACGCCCCTGCTGGTTCTCATAGACTTACTGTCAGTGACTGTGACGTCACACTGACAGTTGGAATACATTACACTACCTAGGTAGTGTAATGTGTTCTAGCAGCGATCAGAGCTGCAGGTCAAAAAAGAAAGTGGAAAAAGTTTTTAAAAATGTTAAAAAAAGTTAATAAAAATGTTTCACAAAAGTGTAAAAATAAAAGATTTTTTTTTCCTATAATAAGTCTCTTATTATTGGAAAAAATTAAAACGTTAAAAAACAGTACCTGGGCAATAAATATCACTGCGTTCGTAACGACCCAAACTATAAAACTATAATGTTATTTTTCCCACACGATGAACACCGCAAAAAAAATAAATGAAAAAACAATGCCAGAATCACTATTTTTTGGTCACCACCCCACTCAAATATAGAATAAAAAGTGATGAAAAAGTCGCATGTACCCCAAAATAAAATCAATAAAAACTACAACCTGTCCCACAAAAAACAAGCCCTTACACCGCTTTTTGGACTGAAAACTAAAAAAGTTATGGCTCTCAGAATATGGTGACACAGAAAATTAATTATTTTATAAACAAGTGATTTTATTGTGCAAACGCTGCAAAAAACTACATACATATTGTATCGCCGTAATCGTACCGACCCCCAGAATAAAGTAAAACTGTAATTTTTGGCGCATAATGAACACCGTAAGAAATATAGAATTTAAAACGCCAAAATCACACTTTTTTTGGTCACCTTAGCTTTAAATAAAATGTAATAAAAAGTGATCAGAAAGTTGTAAATAAAAAAAAGGGTACCAATAAAAACTACAGCTCGTCTCGCCAAAAATAAGCCGTCACACCGCTCAATCAACCAAAAAATACAAAGGTTATGGCTCTCAGAATGTGTTGATAAATTTTTTTTTTTTTTTAACAAATAGTGTTTTCTTTGTAAAAGTATTAAAATATAGCAAAAACGATATTCATTTTGTATCACCGTAATCGTATTGACCTGCAGAATAAAGTTAAGTTGATGTTTTTACCGCACAGTGAAAGCGCTAAAAACGAAACCCAAAAAACAATGCAGGAATCACAGTTTTTTCCAATTTCACCCAGCAAAGAATTTTTTTTTCGGTTTCCCAGTACATTATATGGTACTTTAATCCCTTAATGACCGGGCCATTTTGCACGTTAATGACCAAGCATTATTTTTTGTTTTTTCACGGTCGCATTCCAAGAGTCGTAACTATTTTTTTATTCCATCGATATAGCCGTACAAGGGCTTGTTTTTTGCGGGACGAGTTGTATTTTGTAATTGTACCATTTTTAGATGCTTATAACATATTGATTAACTTTTATTAACTTTATTTTAGGAGAGAATTGAAAATAAGCAGCTATTCCAGCATTGATTTTCACGTTATAAATTTACGCCGTTTACTATGCAGCGTAAATAACATGTTAACTTTATTCTATGGGTCAGCACGATTACGGGGATACCAAATATGTAAAGGTTTTATATGTTTTTTCTACGTTTGCACAATAAAAACCCTTTTCGAAAAAAATTACTTGTTTTTGTATCGCCGCATTCCAAGAGCCGTCATTTTTTTATTTTTCCGTTGATGTGGCCGTACGTGGGCTTGATTTTTGCGGGACAATGTGTAGTTTTCATTAGTACTATTTTGGGGTACATAGGACTTATAGATTAACTTTTATTTTATTTTTTATGGGGGGAATGGGAGAAAAGAGAGAATTTTGACGATGTTTTTTGCGTTTTCTTTGGACGCCGTTCATCCGGCGGTTTAATTAATGTGTTCATTTTATTGGTCAACTTGTTGCGATCGCTGGGATACCATATATGTGTGTGTGATTTGTTTTGACCGTTTTACTAAATAAAACCACTTTTTGGGCCAAAAAAGTAGTTTTATTTGACTTTGACTGTAATTTTTATTTTATTTTTTCACAAACTTTATTAAACTGTTTTACATTTATTTTTTTTGTCCCACTAGGGGACTTCACTATGCGATGTGCCGATCGCATATATAATGCTTTGGTATACTTGGTATACCAAAGCATTATTGCCTGTCAGTGTAAAACTGACAGGCAACCTGTTAGGTCATGCCTCCGGCATCGCCTAACAGGCAGATGCTGAAGACAGACCTGGGGGTCTTTGTTAGACCCCCGGCTGTCATGGAAACCCGACGGCGACCCGCGATTTGTTTGCGGGGGCGCCGATCGGGTGACAGAAGGAGCTCCCACCCTCTGTCAAACACATTAGATGCCGCTGTCACTATTGACAGCGGCATTTAATGGGTTAAACTGCCGGAATCGGAGCGCGCTTCAATTCCGGCAGTTTCAGGAGGAGCCAGGCTGTGTATAACAGCCGTGCTCCTGCCGCTGATCGCGTGGGTAAACTGTCAGTACCCGCGCGATCACAGGACGGATATATCCGTCCTCCTGTGTGAACTAGCAGCTGCTGAGGACGGATATATCCGTCCTCCGGCGTTAAGGAGTTAAATGGTGTCAATAGAAACTACAACTCTTCCAGCAAAAAATAAGCCCCCACGCCACTCTATTGATGGAAAAATAAGGATCAGTCCTGCAAAGGATAATTAATTTCTATTAAAAAAAAACAATTATCACCACATGTGGGGTATAGCCGTACTCGGGAGAGATTGCGTTACAAATTTTGGCTGACTTTTTCTCCTTTATCTCTTGTGAAAATGAAAAAATTCAACATTTTAGTGGCCAAAAATGTTGATATTCATTTTCACGGCCTAATTCCACTAAATTCTGCAAAAAACCTGTGTGGTCTAAATGCTCATTATACACCTAGAAAAATTCCTTATAGGCTGTAGTTTTCCAAAATGGGGTCACTTTTGGGGTGTTTCCACTGTTTTGGTCGCTTCAGGGCATTGCAAACGTGACATGGCACTGAAAACTAATCCAGCAAAATCTGCGCTCCAAAATCCAAATGGCGCTCCTTCCCTTCTAAGCTCTGCAGTTTATTGCCACATATGGGGTATTTCTGTAATCAGGAGAAGATGCTTTACAAATGTTGGGGTGCATTTTCTTCTTTATTCCTTAGAAATATTAAAATTGTCTAAGTTTTTTCAGAAAAAAAAGTTGATTTTCATTTTGACAGACTAACTCCAATAAATATAGCAAAATACCTGTGGGGTCAAAATACTAACGATACCCCTAGATAAATTCTTTAAGGGGTGTAGTTTCCAAAATGGGGTCACATTTGGGAAGTTTACACTTTTTTGGCACCACAAGACCTCTTCAAACATGACATGGTTCCTAAAATATAATCTAAATAAAAGCAGACCCCAAAATCCACTAGGTGCTCCTTTGCTTCTGAGGCTTGTGTTTCGGTCCATTAGGACACTAGGGCCACATGTGTGATATTTCTAAAAACTGCAGAACCTGGGCAATAAATATTGATTGCGTTTCTCCGGTATAACCTTCTGTGTTACAGAAAAAAATGTATTACAAATGAATTTCGGCAAAAAAAAAAAAGGGTAAATTTCCCCTCTACATTTCTTTATTTTCTGTGAAATGCCTAAAGGGTTAAGAAACTTTCTGAATGGTGTTTTCAATACTTTGAAGAGTATAATTTCAGTATTTGCAGATTATACTAAGCTCTGTAAAGAGGAGGATAATGTAATACTACAGAGGGATTTGGAAAAGGTGGCGGTTTGTGCAGAGAAATGGCAAATGGAGTTTAATGTGATAAATGTAACGTTATGCACTTGGGCAGGGGAAACAAATTCTACAATTATGCATTAAATGGTAAAACACTGGGTAAAACTACTACTGAAAAAGTCTTGGGGATTTTGGTGGGCAGTACATTTACCTTTAGCAACCAGTGCCAGGCAGCTGCTGCCAATGCAAATAAAATCATTGGATCCATAAAAAGGGTCATGGATGCTCAAGAACATAGTTTTGCCTCTATAGAAATCACTAGTCAGACCACACATGAAATATTGTGTACAATTTTTGGCACCTGTATATAAGAAGGATATGGCTAAACTAGAACGGGTGCAAACTAACTAAGGGAATGGGTGGATTGCAGTACCAAGAAAGGTTATCAAATTTGGGGCTATTCAGTTTAGAAAAAAGATGGCTTAGGGGCAATCTAATAACAATGTATAAATATGTAATTGGACAGTACAGAGCACTTTCTAATGATGTTTTTATAGCTAGGCCTGTAACAAGGACAAGGGGGCATCCTCTATGTCTGGAGGAGAAAAGGTTTCATCATCATCACAGATGGGGATTCTTTACTGTGAGAGCAGTGACACTATGAAACTCTCTGCCACAGGATGTTGTGATGGTTGATTCATTAAGCAAGTTCAAGAAGGGCCTTAATGCTTTTATTAAAAAATATAATATTACAGGTTATGAGTAGTAAATTCTGGAGATGGGACACTGATCCAGAGATTTATTCTGATTGCCATATTTGGAGTCGGGGAGAAATTTTTTGCCTAATGAGAAAATTGGCATCCACCTCATGGGGGTTTTGGCCTTCCTCTGGATCAACACGGTAGAATTATAGGTTGGACTTGTGTCTTTTTTCAACCTTAGCAACTATGTAACATGCGCCTCCTCCCCCTCCATCAGAATCCGGTGCCAGCTCAGTAGGTGAGTTGGGATACCCCCATTCTCCAAAGAGGAGTGGGTCCCAATGGTGGGACCCGCATCTATCAGACATTTATGGCATATCTTATTAATATGCCATAAATGTCACTTTGGGAATACCCCTTTAATTCTCCCTCTTTCCCACACTGCTGCTCCCTGTTTCTCTATGTTTACAAGGTAACATAACACCATGTCTTGTGGGTGGGGCAGCCGATCTCCATTATGTGATTTGATATCACGTCATTGCCTTGTATACAGAGATAGACCGATAGCCACTTTTAGGTAAACTGAGAAAGCTAAATTTACCATATGGCGAGTATAATAGAAAATATATACACAGTGAGAAAAAAACTCTTTATTAAAAGTAAAAATTCTAACATCACATCAACGTTACACATAATATTTAGAGCAGGATGAGGGGAGATCATTGTGCGGTTTTGTCAGGAAAGGAGAGCTGGCTCATGCAAAATCCCTGTTCTGTGGATGATAACACAACTATAAAAAAATGTTTTTGTGTAAAGTAGAATGCCAATGTCTTTTAGGATTACTTACACTCATTCTCCCACCCTTCAAAATTACAAATTTATAGAGCCTATAAGTGTCTCCGACTACAGACATGTAAAAACATACGAACGCCCCATGTAAAATTTTTGGGGCTTTTTAACACATCTGGACATATTAATATTTGATCTTAAAGGGGTTATCCAGCCCCAAAAAATTGATGGCCTATCCTCAGGATAGGCCATGAATAGCTGATGGGTCGGGCTCCGCCGATCAGCTGTTTTGAAGGGGGTGCAGCAATCATACGAGCACTGCTTTATCCTCATTTCTTCTTGCTCACTGTGAATCGTTGACATGAAAGTAGCCATGTCTAGAGGGTAAGTTCGCCCGTGAGCCCTGGGTACTGTGCGGGTACCACTTAGTACACTATGGCCATTGGCTCCCTGCCCCATTACTAACTCTAGTAAGCCACAAGAGGTTTCTGAGGACATCAGAGTCTCGGCGCAGGCGACGCAGCAAGGAGAACCTACACTCTAGCTTTTATCAACCTAAAGACGCAGCAGCTCATTGTGGGAACAAGGTTAGGTGAGTTTACATGTTTTATTTTTATTTTAATTGGCGCAAAAGGAGTCATTATTAATGGAGGTTGGGATCCTCACTACTATATGGGATCACCTATCTACTCTAGGGGGATCACCTATCTGATTACCTATCTACTGTAAAAAAAAAGTTTTTCCAGCACAACTGTGTCCAGAGTATTTACTAATGCAGTACACAAACTCTCTCTGCCTTAGGCATCTTTCACGGCAGCAAGAATATGTATGATCCAGCGCTTCATGAAGCAGTGTTAAGACTATATTAGCCTATGCAATAGCCAAGATGCTCTGTCCCCGATGAAGAAGAAAAGGGAAAGTGAACAACTCCAGTCTGAGAAGAAGTCACCTATAAGTCACTGGATATACAGTAGCTGTACTGAAATCACTTATATAGTCAACATAGTGCTGTGTAAAACTAGTATCTACCAGGATATGGTGGTAATATTTGTCTTTGTATATTGGGTTTTATTCAGTAAAAGTATGAAAGTATTATTCAGTCACTTTGTAGTGGTAATATGTGGTCATGGTGGGGAGGTATTATTTAGTAACAGTATAGTGGTATTATTCCATCAATATGTGGTGGTAATATGTGATCATAATGTGGAGGTATCATTCAGCAACAGTATGGTGGTATTATTCAGTCACTATGTGGTGGTAATATGTGGTATGGTGTGGAGTTATTTGCCCACAAGACGAATAGACACGTTTGTCAAAAATTAAAGACAGCATTACACTAGAAATTCCAGACACTGACTTGAGAGTATGGTGGTGAAAATGTTATAATTTAGGACTGCGTTACTGCATCAGGGTCTGGGCAGCTTATCAACATAGAACCACTATGAATTCTTCATTATACTAGAGGCTGCTTGAGGATAATGTAAGACCAACTGTCAGTAAGATTGAAGCTCAGATTAAACCAAATCTTACAACATGTTAATTACCCTAAACATACCAGTAAACCCATCAAACAATGGCTAAGAAAAAAAAATGCAAGGTTGTTCAAAGACCAAGTCAACGTCTAGTTCTAAATCGCATCCAGAAGCTTTTTTTCTCCTCTTATTGCATTTCCCACATTCCAAACAAAACATGATTTCTTTGGATTTCATTGTATAACACTTTCCTCATATAGAACATCAAAAAGACTTTTCCCCTGTGTGACTTCTCTCATGTCTAACAATAGGTGTTTTTTTGCTTGTAAAACATTTCCCACATTCTAAACATGGAAACGGCTTCTATCCTGTGTGCCTGCTCTCATGTGTAATAAGATATGACTTACTTGCAAAACATTTCCCACATTGTGAACATGAATACGGCTTCTCTCCTGCGTGACTTCTCACATGTGTAATAAGATATGATTTACTTGCAAAACATTTCCCACATTGTGAACATGAATACGGCTTCT
Organism: Rhinoderma darwinii; assembly: GCF_050947455.1. NCBI lineage: Eukaryota > Metazoa > Chordata > Amphibia > Anura > Rhinodermatidae > Rhinoderma > Rhinoderma darwinii. The sequence continues at coordinate 41,481,464 of NC_134690.1, read as the reverse complement.
CTCCTGTGTGACTTCTCTCATGTGTAATAAGATATGATTTACTTGCAAAACATTTCCCACATTGTGAACATGAATACGGCTTCTCTCCTGCGTGACTTTTCTCATGTGTAATAAGTTCTGATTTAGTTGTAAAACATTTGTCACATTCTGAACATGAATACGGCTTCTCTCCTGTGTGACTTCTCTCATGTGTAATAAGATGTGATTTACATGTAAAACATTTCCCACATTCTGAACATGAATATGGCTTCTCTCCTGTGTGACATCTCTTATGTGTAATAAGGGATGATTTACTTGTAAAACATTTGTCACATTCTGTACATGAATATGGCTTCTCTCCTGTGTGTCTTCTCTCATGTGCAATAAGATATGATTTTCTTGTAAAACATTCCTCACATTCTGAACATGAATATGGCTTCTCTCCTGTGTGAGTTCTCTCATGCATAATAAGAGATGATTTTTTTGAAAAACATTTCTCACATTCTGAACATGAATATGGTTTCTCTCCTATGTGAATTTTCTCATGTGCAATTACAGATGATTTAGTTGCAAAACATTTGTCACATTTCGAACATGAATATGGCTTCTCTCCTGTGTGACTTCTCTCATGTGTAATAAGATCTGATTTACTTGTAAAACATTTCGCACATTCTGAACATGAATACGGCTTTTCTCCTGTGTGAATTCTCTTATGTCTGACTAAATGTGATTTAGTGGTAAAACATTTCCCACATTCTGAACATGAATATGGCTCCTCTCCTGTGTGACTTCTCTCATGTATAATAAGTTGTGATTTACTTGCAAAATATTTTCCACATTCTGAGCATGAATATGGCTTCTCTCCTGTGTGACTTCTCTTATGTCTGACAAGATTTGATTTAAATGTAAAACATTTCCCACATTCTGAACATGAATAAAGCTTCTCTCCTGTGTGACTTCTCTCATGTTTAATGAGATCTGATTTACTTGTAAAACATTTGTCACATTCTGAACATGAATATGGCTTTTCTCCTGTGTGACTTCTCTCATGTGTAATAAGACTTGATTTTCTTGTAAAACATACCTCACATTCTGAACATGCATATGGCTTCTCTCCTGTGTGACTTCTCTCATGTGCAATAAGATTTGATTTACTTGTAAAACATTTCCTACATTCTGAACATGAATACGGCTTTTCTCCTGTGTGACTTCTCTCATGTGCAATAAGATTTGATTTACTTGTAAAACATTTCCTACATTCTGAACATGAATACAGCTTCTCCCCTGTGTGAATTTTCTTATGTCTAATGAAATGTGATCTACTTGTAAAACATTTGTCACATTCTGAACATGAATATGGCTTCTCTCCTGTGTGACTTCTCTCATGTGTAATAAGATATGATTTACTTGTAAAACATTTCCTACATTCTGAACAGGAATATGGCTTCTCTCCTGTGTGACTTCTCTCATGTATAATAAGACTTAATCTACTTGTAAAACATTCCTCACATTCTGAACATGAATATGGCTTCTCTCCTGTGTGAATTCTCTTATGTATAATAAGACTTAATCTACTTGTAAAACATTCATCACATTCTGAACATGAATATGGCTTCTCTCCTGTGTGAATTCTCTTATGTGTGACAAGACTTGATTGAACTGTAAAACATTTACCACATTCTGAACATGAATATGGCTTCTCTCCTGTGTGACATCTCACATGTCTAATAAGATATGATTTACTTGTAAAACATTTGTCACATTCTGAACATGAATATGGCTTCTCTCCTGTGTGACTTCTCTCATGTGTAATAAGATATGATTTACTTGTAAAACATTTCTCACATTCTGAACATGAATATGGCTTCTCTCCTGTGTGAATTCTCTCATGTGTAATAAGATCTGATTTATTCGTAAAACGTTTCTCACATTCTGAACATGGATACGGTTTCTCTCCTGTGTGAATTCTCTCATGTATAATAAGACATGATTTATTTGTAAAACGTTTCCCAGATTCTGAACAGGAATATGGCTTCTCTCCTGTGTGACTTTTCTCATGTGTAACAAGATATCTTTTACTTGTAAAACATTTCCCACATTCTGAACAGGAATACGGCTTCTCTCCTGTGTGACTTCTCTCATGTGTAACAAGATTTGATTTATTTGTAAAACATTTCTCACATTCTGAACATGAATATGGCTTCTCTCCTGTGTGAATTCTTTCATGTAAAAAAAGACCTGAGTTTTTTGTAAACTGTTTTCCACATTCACCGCATTGAAACCTTTCATCCTCTTTGGAACCTGTACTTGTGGTAACAATCCGTGATCGGTTAGGAGACAGTTCATCATGGTTAGGGGTATTATATGACAGGTCTGTGCTGTGAAGTCCATGTACATTAAGGTTAATGAGGTTTCCTCCTGAAGAGTGCTGCATGCTGTCTTCATCTTCTACTTTATAATTAAGCGATAATTTGACGTTTCCCTCAGAGTTCTTACTGGTATTTTCTGTTAGGATTAAAATAGATCTTTTGATTATTGTTTTTTTCAAAACCACAAAGATAACAAATCTAAAACATTCCAATTAGGTGGGAAAAACACATGAAGTTTTTGATGCAGTTTTTTGAGCCAAAGGTAGAAGAAAAAAATCTAGCAGGAAGGAGAAATAATCATTCTTCAATTATAGCTCCCATAACTTTTGAATTAATTCCTGGCTTTGGCTAAAGAAACTGCATAAAAAACAACTCCATCAATAACTGCCACAGAAAGGGCCCATGTGATTCTAGCCTTATAAAGCTTTCTATAACACTTTAACCTGTATCAATGAAAAAGTCCAGGAGTCTGATTAACATTTCGTTAAAGTTTCTTTTTTTCATAAATCTAGACTTGATAGAACTCAATAATTTGAAAAGCTCATCCTTGTCTGACAAACAAACCTGTCCTCTGCCAACACATTTGGCCCTTTAAAACCAATTGGTCTTCACTTTCTGTAATAAACCAGCTGAACCACATGTCTACTGCTGCACAAGCATATATGTCACAGCAGTAAGATGTAAACTACAAACCGACATATATCTATGGCTTCTGTGTGGGCAATGGGTAGCATGCAGATCTTGTGACCGCAATGTTACTAGATAGCTGCAGTCACAGGGCAGACCCATAGACCAACTTCATGTGAACTCCGGGCACGTGATGACTGTGACAGCCTGTTAAAGTCATCACTTTACAAAGTTTCTAAATAAAACAAATTATACAAAGCCAGCCTTATCTCTGTCCCATGAGAGTGTTTTGCTGCTTGGTGTGAGAGAGATTGTGCACAGTATATAGCATACACTACATACATGGTAGCAATCCCCTTCTTTTAACCTCTTCCTGCCCTGACTGTGTGTATATACACAAAACTCACACACACATATATATATATATATATATATATATATATATATTTTTTTTATATTTTTTTTATTTTCTCTATTTATCTGTCTACTTATACACTGATTGTTCATATAATTCATAGATATATATGTGGTCTTGTGTATGTAAAACATATACATATACACTGTGACGATCACCGATCTCTGGTCACGTCACAGGGGTGAACTACACTACTGAGTTTATTAATTTACCTCATAAATCCACGCCCACCTACTCTAGATGACAGGATTATGCTAAATTACTCCCGTAGTTTCCAACACCCCAATAATTTATACCACAGTATGCTACCACCACCTATACTTATCTAGGCAATAGGGGCCTAAGTCTCTATGTTCCCTTAACCCCAGTTCCTATAACACAGGTTATCTAAATTGAACATAAAATACAGGTAACGTTCCTCACCTTCGGAAGATTAAGTTCTGTAAGACTACAAGGAAGAGACTTATAAATATTTCAGATTTAATACACAATAGTGCAGTGCAATACATAAAATAGTTGTCAGAATAAAAGATAAAAAATATACATACAGTTACAATGCAATCAAACAGTTTATGAAAATAAAAGGGATAAAAGAAACAGAACAAAACCTTACTGATGTACAGCGGCGATATCCTGGCTGTGGGGACAGCTGAAAATATGGGCAGTCACTCCAACCGAGATATGGATCCCCAACGACTGACACTGACCCTCACTTCTCATGGCATTTTAAACCCAGTTTTTTCCCTCCAGTTCACTGGCTGATGATGTCACTGAGAGGAGGCTGTTCATATGATAATGAAGGGTACTCCTCCCATTACACAGTTGTATTTCTATAGAGAAACATAAAAGTGATCATGTGTCCAAGCAGGAATCCCCTAGAAATATAATATTACCTGCATTCACCTGTGCAGACATTTACCAACCAGGGCATATCAAACACCACTATAATAGGCCCATGTTTTTAGCCAATAGCCAATCCCAGGTAGTTCCTCTGAGTGTAGGGATCTGAATTTGACATATATATGAGGGCTATTTTCCCTGATCATAACTAGCTATGTGGGTCATTACAAATATAAATTATGACGGGGTTTGCCTTGATGTATCATACTTTCTTTGAACACCATGCCATTCTCCCATGTTTCTCCTGGTCCACAGACAGACACACCACAGGCATCCATTTGCATAGCTTTAGATGTTTGGTCAGGATGTTTGGTCAGCCCTAGTGACAAATCCTTAATCAGCACATCTCGCACCTTGGTGAGGAAAGAGCCAATTAAACATTTGTCAGACAGTGGACATCCTTTGATGGCCAAAGATCTGCATTTCCTATGCAAATCAGATGTATCTTCTGTGTCAGAGGGAGTTATGAAATTACCTCCTAGTAACCTACTTTTGATTCTCTTACCTATAACACCACACCTCCCCCCTTAAGACATGGCATGGGATCATTGATATAGCCATCAATATCCCAAGCCGATTTCCGCAGCTTCCCCCTGGCGCGATAACCCATCTGCGTTGCCATGCTCACTGCCCTTTTTGTGCTGGATAGTGAAATCATATTGTTGCAAGACTAAACTCCATCTCAGCAGCTTCCCGTTATCACCTGCTACCCTGTGCAACCAACTAAGTGGGTTGTGGTCGGTCACTACGGTAAATCTGCGCCCATAGAGGTATGCCTGTAATTTCTGCAAGGCCCATACAATGGCCAAACATTCCTTCTCTACAGTGGCATACGCAACCTCCCTCGGTAGAAGCTTTCTGCTCAAATACATTATTGGATGTTCATGCCCTTCTGGATTTACCTGGCTGAGAACTGCGCCTAGCCCATAGGCGCTGGCGTCAGTCTGCACCACAAACTTACGAGTGAAATCCGGGCTTTGCAAGACTGGGGAGCTAGCAAGGGCAGCTTTTAAAGCTGACAGAGAACTCTCGCAGTCGGCAGTCCAATTAACTATTTGAAGCTGTTTCTTCTTTGTGAGGTCTGTCAAAGGTTTTGCTAGGGAACTATAGTTAGGAACAAACTTTCTATAGTATCCTGCGGTCCCCAAAAAGGACATAACCTGTTTTTTGGTCTTAGGTGTGGGCCAGGCAGAAATTGCATCAACCTTTCCTGGCTCTGGCTTTAGTGTCCCTCCACCCACCTTGTGCCCGAGGTACTGCACTTCGGTCATGCCGATTTGACACTTTCCAGGCTTGATGGTCAGTCCTGCATCCTGGATACGCCTGAGCACCTGTGACAGGTGGGTCAGGTGATCCTCCCAGGTCTGACTGAATACAGCAATGTCATCCAGGTAAGCGACAGCAAACCCTTCAAACTTCTCTAACAGCTTGTTCACCAAGCGCTGGAATGTGGCAGGAGCATTTTTCATACCAAAGGGCATTACCTTGGACTCATAGAGTCCAAAGGGGGTGATGAAAGCGGACCTCTCCTGCGCTTCCACGGACATAGGGATTTGCCAATACCCCCGACTTAAATCCATAATTGTTAGGTACCGGGCACCGGCTAGCTGATCCAAAAGCTCATCTATGCGGGGCATTGGATACGCATCAAACACAGTGATGGTATTCAACTTCCTGTAGTCCACGCAAAATCGTGTTGTCTTGTCCTTTTTGGGGACAAGCACTACAGGTGATGCCCAGGCACTTTGAGACTCCTGGATCACGCCCAGCCCTAACATTTCCTCTATTTCTTTCTTCATGTCAGCCCTCACTTCTAGGGAAACTCTATAAGCTGCTTGCCTAACAGGTTGGTGATGCCCCGTGTCTACATGGTGAGTTGCTAGCGGAGTTCTCCCAGGTCTCCCTGTAAAAGTGGCAAGGAAGGGGTTAAGTACCTCCTGCAGCTGGAACTTCTGACCCTCAGACAGCTGTGAATTGACTACGGCATCCTCAATGGATCCTATCTCCTTTGCGGAAGCCACTAAATCCAGCAGTGTTTCACTTTCTCCCTCCTCTGGCAAACTGCAGACTGGCAGAGCGCACATATCCCGGTCATAATGCGCCTTGATCATATTCACATGAAAAACTTTGTGTTTCTTGCGAACATGATCGATCGTGACTACGTAGTCCACATCGTTGAGGCGTTGATGAATTGGATATGGGCCTTCCCATGCTGCCTGGAGTTTGTTTTGGGTCATAGGGACCAGTACCCATACCTTCTGACCCACCGCATACACTCTCTCTCGGGCATTCCTATCATACCACCTCTTCTGACTTGCCTGTGCCTGCACCATATTCTCATGTACTAGGCCTGTCAGTTCCTGCATCCTCTCTCTGAATTTCAAGACATAATCTATCACAGAGACCTCTGGTGTAACCAATTCTCCCTCCCATGCTTCTTTCATGAGATCTAGGGGTCCCCGTACCCTCCTTCCATACAGGAGCTCAAAGGGTGAGAAACCGGTTGATGCCTGCGGTACCTCTCTGTAAGCAAATAGCAGGTGCGGGAGATAACGCTCCCAGTCTCGCCCTTGGGACGCCACAAGCATTCGTAGCATCTGCTTGAGGGTCCCGTTAAACCTTTCACACAGACCATTAGTCTGAGGATGGTAAGGGCTGGCCACCAGGTGTTGCACCAGTATTTTCTTACAGAGGCACTGCATCAAATTTGACCTAAACTGGGTCCCCTGATCTGTGAGCATCTCCCTGGGAAATCCTACACGGGAAAATATGGTCAGAAGGGCGTCTGCTACCTTATCAGCCTTGATGGAGGATAATGCTATGGCTTCTGGGTAACGTGTGGCATAATCCACTACCGTCAGGATAAAGCGCTTTCCAGAACTGCTGGGTATGGCCAAGGGCCCTACCAGATCCACAGCAATCCGTCGAAAAGGCTCATCAATTATGGGCAAAGGAATGAGGGGGGCCCGGTGCACAGGTCCCGACTTCCCCATCCTTTGGCACACAATACAGGAACGGCAGTAATCTGTCACATCATTCCCCAGGCCAGGCCAGTAAAAATTGTGTTTTAAACGACTCTTAGTCTTACTTATCCCTAGGTGACCAGCTAGTGGTATCTCATGAGCCACCCGCAGGAGTTGTTCCCTGAACTGACGTGGCACCACTAGTTGCCTGTCTTTTAATGCATCCTGCTGGGGGTCAGTGGAAATACTTTGTCTATACAGTCTCCCCTGGTCCCAGGTTATTTTTTCAGTGTCCCCCTCCTCTGGGGTCCGATCAGCCAGCTGTCGCAGCTTCTGCAGACTATCGTCAGTGCGTAGGGCCGTCTGAAACAACTGACATTCTGCGTCTGTACTGGCTGATAGCAACACATTCTGACTAACTTCTGCCGCTGGCTGCGGGCTGTCAGCTGTCCCCACTTCCTCTGTAGCAGACACAGTAGGGGGCCCAGAACCCAGACACAGGTTTGTGTTACAGGCACCCTGACTGCGTGTCACAGGAGAAATGGACACAACATTCTCCCCGTCTTGGTGTACTGGTGTGTGTGTGGATGTGACAGGGATTTCATGCATGTTTATGACGTTTTCCGCTACTAAATCTACACACAAATCATTATCTGATGCTATACAATCCCCACATCCTACATCATTGCTAGTTATACAGTCTATATCCAATGCATTGTTAGATGAGTCTAGGCTATCACTAAGCACAGTAGCATTATGTAAGTCTATAACATTGCTGGACACAGGGTCATCACATTCCATAGTATTGACAGTTTCATTATTATCATATACTACCTGCGGTGACACACATGGGGCAGCAAGTACGCTAGAGTCCTCCTCAAGGTCTGAAGAAATATATCTGGAGACTAAACGTCCCAGATTGGTTCCTAGTAACACATTAGTGGGGATTTTATCCGTCACTCCCACATCCATCATCCCTCTTCCCGCCCCCCAATCCAGGTAAACTCGTGCCATGGGTAAGGCCGGGATCAGACCACCAACTCCAGAAACAGTTAGAGTTTTTCCTGGGATAATGTCTTCTGAAGAAACAAGCTCTGGGTGGACAAGAGTCATTTCGGCACCAGTGTCCCTCAGTCCCATGGTAACCGTCTTGCCCACAGTGACCGCTTGTAAATTGTCACAAGATGCCCTCTCCCTCCCACCCACAAACAAAACTGCTGGGGACAAAATAGATGGTTTGGGCAAAGGGGTAGTTTTCCTCTTCTCTGGGCAAGCAGTGCTGATATGCCCCACTTGGTTGCATCCAAAACACCTGCGATTATCAACAGCAGGCCTGGGAAGTGGGGCAGGGGCAACACCTCCTGGTGATCTGCGAGTAGGGGCAAAAGTGTTAATAGGGGGCTTTCCCCCTTTCCAGCCTGGAACAGCAGGCTTTCGCGCCTCTGGCGCTCTGTTGGCGGCATATACATCCGCTATCTGGGCAGCTTTATCCAGGGTCTTGGGCTCACGGTCCAAAATAAACTGTCGTACTTCCATAGGACAGGTGTGGAGAAACTGGTCCAGGATCATCAGATCCTCCAAATCTTCAAAGGTGTTGACAGCTAATCCCTGCGTCCACTGCCTGAAGTGGTTCTTTAGTCCATCGGCCAGGTCTGAGTAACTGTCAGTACCCGTGCGCTGCAAAGCCCGAAATCGTTTCCTGTATACCTCTGGGGTGAGGTTAAATCGTTGGATTAAGGCCTTTTTAATAGCCTCATAATCTTGATCGATAGTTGTGGGCAGGGCTGCAAACACCTCCAGAGCTTTGCCTTTCAGCCCTGGAGTCAGATACTTAGCCCAGTCTGCAGGTGGCAGTTGGAATTGTCTGCAGACCTTTTCAAAACCTTTCAAATAAACATCCAGATCGCCGTCTTTCTCCATGACAGGGAAACGCTCTAGACGGGGTTTAAGGTTGATTGTGCCTGTGGACTCACTCTGAGGTGAGGATGAAGCACTTGGCAGCTGCATTTGGGTCAACTTGAGCTGGTACTCCCGCTCTGCCTGGCGTTCTTCTCGCTCCGCTTGACGTTCTGCAAACTCTGCTTGGCGTTGTGCAAACTCTGCTTGGCGTTGTGCAGCTTCTCGCTCTGCTTGGCGTTCTTGCATCACCAGTTGCATCCGCATATTCGGATCACAGTTGCCAATCTGCTGGAGGATTAGAGAAAGAGAAGACTCCATACCGTTTTGAGACCTGGTACTGCTGGTACCGCCATGCCCAGCCAGTTCCTGACTGGAGTCTCCTGTCCGTTCCTCTGAGGCTGAAGTTTCCTGCTCTGGTCCCTCGGAATGGTGGAGCTGTGTATCATCTGCCACCAACGCTTGGATCAGATCCGCTTTACTTTTGTTCGTTCCGTCCAGCCTTCTCTCCTCACAGAGGACTAGCAGTTCATCTTTCCTCTTATTTCTATACACCTCTGCCATCTTATCAGCGGTTTTCAAAATAAAAGAAAGAAAAGAAAAAACAAGAAGGGGAAGGGAAACTGTTTTGCACGTATGTATGTTAGCTGACAAATAGTATGCACTGAGTTCTTCCTTGTGGACTGTTGTATTCTTTTCAAGGATACTCCAGCCCTTAAGTGTAAAGGTTAATTTCTTAAACAAAACACTTAACGTCTTTAACAGTGTAAATGACAATAACACTATCCCACCGCTGCCACCAATCTGTGACGATCACCGATCTCTGGTCACGTCACAGGGGTGAACTACACTACTGAGTTTATTAATTTACCTCATAAATCCACGCCCACCTACTCTAGATGACAGGATTATGCTAAATTACTCCCGTAGTTTCCAACACCCCAATAATTTATACCACAGTATGCTACCACCACCTATACTTATCTAGGCAATAGGGGCCTAAGTCTCTATGTTCCCTTAACCCCAGTTCCTATAACACAGGTTATCTAAATTGAACATAAAATACAGGTAACGTTCCTCACCTTCGGAAGATTAAGTTCTGTAAGACTACAAGGAAGAGACTTATAAATATTTCAGATTTAATACACAATAGTGCAGTGCAATACATAAAATAGTTGTCAGAATAAAAGATAAAAAATATACATACAGTTACAATGCAATCAAACAGTTTATGAAAATAAAAGGGATAAAAGAAACAGAACAAAACCTTACTGATGTACAGCGGCGATATCCTGGCTGTGGGGACAGCTGAAAATATGGGCAGTCACTCCAACCGAGATATGGATCCCCAACGACTGACACTGACCCTCACTTCTCATGGCATTTTAAACCCAGTTTTTTCCCTCCAGTTCACTGGCTGATGATGTCACTGAGAGGAGGCTGTTCATATGATAATGAAGGGTACTCCTCCCATTACACAGTTGTATTTCTATAGAGAAACATAAAAGTGATCATGTGTCCAAGCAGGAATCCCCTAGAAATATAATATTACCTGCATTCACCTGTGCAGACATTTACCAACCAGGGCATATCAAACACCACTATAATAGGCCCATGTTTTTAGCCAATAGCCAATCCCAGGTAGTTCCTCTGAGTGTAGGGATCTGAATTTGACATATATATGAGGGCTATTTTCCCTGATCATAACTAGCTATGTGGGTCATTACAAATATAAATTATGACGGGGTTTGCCTTGATGTATCATACTTTCTTTGAACACCATGCCATTCTCCCATGTTTCTCCTGGTCCACAGACAGACACACCACAGGCATCCATTTGCATAGCTTTAGATGTTTGGTCAGGATGTTTGGTCAGCCCTAGTGACAAATCCTTAATCAGCACATCTCGCACCTTGGTGAGGAAAGAGCCAATTAAACATTTGTCAGACAGTGGACATCCTTTGATGGCCAAAGATCTGCATTTCCTATGCAAATCAGATGTATCTTCTGTGTCAGAGGGAGTTATGAAATTACCTCCTAGTAACCTACTTTTGATTCTCTTACCTATAACACCACATACACGTTTTTTCATTCATAAAAAAAAAAAAACGAAATTTTTTTTTTTAGGTAATTTAGTTAGTAGAGCGGTCCTTTGTGTGCGTAATATACAGTCATATACAGTCATGAAAAAAAGCAAAGCACACTCTCTTTGAATTCTATGGTTTTACGTATCAAGTCATAATAAAAATTATCTGGTCCTTAAAATTAGGTAAATAAAAACTGAGATGAACAACAACATATGACAAATTACAGTGTCATTATTTTTTGTATAAAAACTAGATTTTTTTACACTTTTTATAACTGATGAACCTCTGGAAGAAGATTGTACATCAGACAGATTTATATGCTCAATAATACTTGGCAAACAAACAATCTAATCGCCTTTGCAAACCCCCAATATTGGAAGTTAACTAATGTTCCAGAAATTAAAAAATTCCTTGCCCTATCCTTCAACATGGGAATTACCAAAAACTCAGAGTTGACACCACATAAGTCTACACATCCTATTCAAGACATGTCAATTTTTTCTTCTATGACGACCAGGTCACAATACAAAATTTTAAGGCGATTTTTGCATTTTAATGACAACTCCATGTGTTGCAGAGATTACAAAATTGTGAAAATCACGCACGTCGCACGGACCTATGCAAGTCAACGGGGCCATTCAGACATTCTGTGTTTTTCACGCAGCGTGGGTCCGGTGCGTGAAACTCACTGCATGTCCTATACTTGAGCGTTTTTTATGCATCACGCATCCATTGAAGTCAATGGCTGCGTGATAATCACCGACAGCACACGGACGCACATCTGTGTGCTGTGCGTAATTCGCGCAACAGTTGCTCAAGAAATGAAGGGAAAAAGAAAACCACCTCCTGCATTTCATTTTGTAAATGTCAAAACCACGTGACATAAGGATGCATAAGGGTGCAAAAATGACGCAGACATCCACCGAACACTGATGACACGCAGAACTGCAGAGTGCGCAAAACGCTGCATTTTTTACGCGAGCAAAATGCACACGTTCGTGTAAATAAGGCCTAAACGTGACATTTCCCTGAAATTTTAGTCCAGCTCATAAAATGCAAAAGGCACTTTTTTCCTCTATATTGCCCAAAACGTCTGCCATTACTGAATGAATAATTAGTATATTGTAATGGAACATTTTTCTTCTTCTCCTATATGCCTAAATACAATTACAATAAATGCCAACACGTATCTCTCGTCTACAAGGAAGGGTGGGTAGGTGGTCGAGTTATTCTGGAGGTGCTATTGATATTTTGGCACTGCACAACATCTGTACTGGCCTCCGAAACCCATAATGCAATTTTCATTTTTTTCTCCTAATTCTATTCAATTTCGCCCAAAAAGGAAGAAGCCAAATTGTCCAAAATACCCCTAAACGAAGAGGATGGGATGGTGCGGGCACAGGAATAGTTCTTGCGTCATCACTTGCAGTTGCCGGCTGTATTATACAGTGCCGGCCGGGATTGGAGATAACTCTGGTTCTAGTTGTTTAAACCCTTAGATACCGTACCACCTAAGTGTATTTTCGTTGTTGTTTTTTGTTCTATTTTTAAAGTTATTATCAGTTACCTTACTCAAACAAAATCGGGATCTCTGCCCAACCCAATAATAACAAAAACCAAACATCAACGAAAGTAAAAGGTATCATAAACGTGGGTTCTTACACAGTATTATGCAATATTTGTGTACATTTTAATTATACAGGAGCATATCCAACAAAAGAGATATAAGATTTTCGGTCTGAGATTATTCACCTCTGGAAGATCAAACATACACTACCGTTCAAAAGTTTGGGGTCACCCAGACAACTTTGTGTTTTCCATGAAAACTCACACTTATATTTATCAAATGAGTTGCAACATGACTAGAAAATATAGTCAAGACATTAAAGGGGTTTTCCGGTAGTAAAAAATTACATTCATTTAAATTAAACAATGAAAAATATACAACTTTACAATGTACTTACGTTTCATCAGATGGCTGTAGCGTCGTATATCCTCTTCCGTCACCGCCCCCTTAGTAAAGCAAAATCTGCACTTCCTGTGCAGACCCGTCCATTTGGTCTGCTACCTTACTTCCAGTTTCCGGCTTTCACACTGTACGGTTACGTCACAAATGACGTAACCGTACCACGTGCTTCTTTATCTGATTAGAGCATGCAGGGTTAACACACTCCACCGCGCATGCTCTGTGAAATTAGCAGTGGAATATGAAGTTGCGGGAATAACGGCAGTTTCGGCCGTCTTCCCGACAGATGCAGGAGCTGTGACAGCTGCTGTCTCGTACAGCAGCTGCCGCAGCTCCTACAGCGGGGATCGATCGCTGTGTCCCCACTGTTTAACCCCTTAAAAGCTGCGTTCAATAGAGGTCGCGGCTTTTTAGGGGTTAAGTTACCATCGCCGGCCTGCTACACGATAGCGGCCGGCGATGGTTACTATGGCAACCGGACACCAAACAATGGCGTTCGGCTATGCCATAGACGGAAGCCTAGTGGGTCCTGACAACGTCAGGACCCACTATGCTTGCTGTCAGTGAGTAGCTGACAGTTCTAATACACTGCACTATGCATGTAGTGCAGTGTATTAGAATAGCGATCAGGGCCTCCTGCCCTCAAGTCCCCTAGTGGGACAAAGTAATAAAGTTAAAAAAAAGGTGTAAAAATAAGAAAATAAAAGTTTTAAAAGTCAAAAAATCCCCTTTTTTCCCCCTTATCAGTCATTTATTATTAATAAAAATATATAAATAAATAAACTATACATAATTGGTATCGCCGCGTCCGTAACGGCCTGAACTACAAAATTGTTTAGTTATTTATCCAGCGCGGTGAACACCGTAAAAGAAAATAATAATAAACCGTACCAAAATCACAATTGTTTGGTCACTTCACCTCCCCAAAAATTTATTAAAAATAGGTCAAAAAGTCGCATCTACCTAAAAATGGTAATGATGGAAACTACAGTTCGTTACGCAAAAAATAAGTCCTCGCACGGCTTTATTGATGGAAAAATAATAAAGTTCTGGCTCTTAGAATAAGGTAAAACAAAAAGTAAATAATTTTTTACAAAACGTATTTTATTGTGCAAACGCCATAAGACATAAAAAAAACTCTAAACATCTGGTGTCACCGTAAGGCCGGGTTTACACTAGCGTGAGCGTTTTGCGCAAGCAAAAAACGCTGCGTTTTGCGTGCGCAAAAGGCACTTAACAGCTCCGTGTGTCAGCCCTTTAAGATGCGCGGCTGCGTGGTTTTCGCGCAGCCGCCATCATTATGACACTCCGTTTGGATGTTTGTAAACAGAAAAGAACGTGGTGCTTTTCTGTTTTCATTCATCCTTTACAGTGCTGTTGCGCGAACCACGCTTGTCCCACGGAATTGCTTCCGTGCGACATGCGTGGTTTTCACACACCCATTGACTTCAATGGGTGCGTGATGCGCGAACAGCGCACAAATATAGGACGTCGTGCGTTTCACGGAGCGGACATACGCTGCGTGAAAATCACGCACCTGTCTGCACGGCCCCATAGACTAACATAGGTCCCTGCGGCGCGCGTTGCACGGACGTATAACACGCTCGTGTAAATGAGCCCTAATCGTATCGCACCATAGAATAAAGTGAATATGTCATTTATAGCGCACGTGAACGCTGTAACAAAAATAGAATAAAAAAACAATAGTAGAATTGCTGTTTTTTAGTCACCACGCCACTTAAAAATAGAATAAAAACTGATCAAAAAGCCGCATGCACCCCATGAAAACTACAATGAATTCCTCAAGGGGTCTAGTTTCCAAAATGGGGTCACCTTTTGGGGGTTTCCACTGTTTTGGTACCACAAGACCTCTTCAAACCGTTTATCCCCTTAATGACCAGGCCATTTTGCGCGTTAATGACCTTTGGATTATTTTTATTTTTTTAACGGTCGTATTCCAAGAGTCGTAACTTTTTTTTTATTCTGTCGACATCGCCGTATAAGGGCTTGTTTTTTGCGGGACGAGTTGTATTTTGTAATTGTACCATTTTTAGATGCTTATAATATATTGATTAACTTTTATTAACTTTATTTTCGGAGAGTATTGAAAATAAGCAGCTATTCCAGCATTGATTTTCACGTTATAAGTTTATGCCGTTTACTATGCAGCGTAAATAACATGTTAACTTCATTCTATGGGTCAGCACGATTACGGGGATACCAAATATGTAAAGGTTTTATATGTTTTCCTACGTTTGCACAATAAAAAGCCTTTTAGAAAAAAATTACTTGTTTTTGCATCGCCGCGTTCCAAGAGCCGTAACGTTTTTATTTTTCCGTCGATGTGGCCGTATGTGGGCTTGATTTTTGCGGGACAATGTGTAGTTTTCATTAGTACTATTTTGGGGTACATAGGACTTATAGATTAATTTTTATTTAATTTTTTATGGGGGGAATGGGAGAAAAGAGCGAATTTTGCCGTTGTTTTTTGCGTTTTTTTGGACGCCGTTCATTTGGCGGTTTAATTAATGTGTTAATTTTATTGTTCAAGTTGTTACGATCGCGGGGATACCATATATGTGTATGTGTGATTTGTTTTGACACTTTTACAAAATAAAACCACTTTTTGGGCAGTTTTATTTGATTTTCACTGTAATTTTTTATTTTTTTTCACCAACTTTATTTAACGGATTGACATTTTTTTTTTTAGTCCCACCAGGGGACTTCACTATGCGATGTGCTGATCGCATATATAATGCTTTGGTATACTTAGTATACCAAAGCATTATTGCCTGTCAGTGTAAAACTGACAGGCAATCTGTTAGGTCATGACTCCGGCATCGCCTAACAGGCAGATGCTGAAGACAGACCTGGGGGTCTTTGTTAGACCCCCGCTGCCATGAAAACTGGATGGCGACCCGCGATTTCTTTGCGGGGCGCCGATGAGGTGACAGAGGGAGCTCCCTCCCTCTGTCAAACACATTAGATGCCGCTGTCACTATTGACAGCGGCATTTAATGGGTTAAACTGCCGGAATCGGATACATGCCGCTGATCACGTGGGTAAAGTGACAGTACCCGCACGATTACAGGACGGATATATCCGTCCTCCTGCGCGAACTAGCAGCTGCTGAGGACAGATATATTCGTCCTTCGGCGTTAAGAGGTTAAAAATGCAGATATCCAGTGATTTCAGCTTGTGCTATCAGTAATAGAATGAGAGCACCAAAATGAAGACTGAGATTGCAGAAGTTAGTAGAGCTGGGTGTAGTAGGCGGAGCAAGTGCACTGCTGCATGCACATTGCATGCTGGGACTAGAGCAGTGCATGCAGGGAGGAGAAACACAGGAAGAGAAGAGGAATGAACTTACTGAGCAAAACAAACCTCTCAAGGTAAACAATAGGGAGTAGTGTTACTAAAACCATTTATTATCAAGAAAAAGATAGTCAGAGTGCACTAATATATTAATAGAGGAACATTGCATTGATTTAAAAAAAAATAAAAAAAAAGGATTGGAAAACCCCTTTAACAAGGTTAGAAATAATGATTTTTACTTGAAATAATAATTTTCTCCTTCAAACTTTGCTTTCGTCAAATAATGCTCCATTTGCAGCAATTACAGCATTGCAGACCTTTGGCATTCTAGCTGTTAATTTGCAGAGGTAATCAGGAGAAATTGCACCCCATGCTTCCAGAAGCCCCTCCCACAGGTTGGATTGGCTTGATGGGCACTTCTTGCGTACCATACGGTCAAGCTGCTCCCACAACAGCTCTATGGGGTTGAGATCTGGTGACTGCGCTGGCCACTCCATTACAGATAGAATACCAGCTGCCTGCTTCTTCCCTAAATAGTTCTTGCATAATTTGGAGGTGTGCTTTGGGTCAATGTCCTGTTGTAGGATGAAATTGGCTCCAATCAAGTGCTGTCCACAGGGTATGGCATGGCGTTGCAAAATGGAGTGATAGCCTTCCTTATTCAAAATCCCTTTTACCTTGTACAAATCTCCCACTTTACCAGCACCAAAGCAACTCAGACCATCACATTACCTCCACCATGCTTGACAGATGGCGTCAGGCACTCTTCCAGCATCTTTTCAGTTGTTCTGTGTTTCACAAATGTTCTTCTGTGTGATCCAAACACCTCAAACTTCGATTCGTCTGTCCATAACACTTTTGTTTCAATCTTCCTTTGTCCAATGTCTGTGTGCTTTTGCACATATTAAACTTTTCCTTTTATTAGCCAGTCTCAGATATGGCTTTTTCTTTGCCACTCTGCAATGAAGGCCAGCATCCCGGAGTCGCCTCTTCACTGTAGACGTTGACACTGGCGTTTTGCGGGTACTATTTAATGAAGCTGCCAGTTGAGGACCTGTGAGGCGTCTATTTCTCAAACTAGAGACTCTAATGTACTTGTCTTGTTGCTCAGTTGTGCGGCGGGGCCTCCCACTTCTCTTTCTACTCTGGTTAGAGCCTGTTTGTGCTGTCCTCTGAAGGGAGTAGTACACACCGTTGTAGGAAAGCTTCAGTTTCTTGGCAATTTCTCGCATGGAATAGCCTTCATTTCTAAGAACAAGAATAGACTGTCGAGTTTCACATGAAAGCTCTCTTTTTCTAGCCATTTTGAGAGTTTAATCGAACCCACAAATGTAATGCTCCAGATTCTCAACTAGCTCAAAGGAAGGTCAGTTTTATAGCTCCTCTAAACAGCAAAACTGTTTACAGCGGTGCTAACAAAATTGCACAAGTGTTTTAAAGTGTTTTCTAATCATCCATTAGCCTTCTAACACAGTTAGCAAACACAATGTACCATTAGAACACTGGAGTGATGGATGCTGGAAATGGGCCTCTATACACCTATGTAGATATTGCATTAAAAACCAGACGTTTGCAGCTAGAATAGTCATTTAGCACATTAACAATGTATAGAGTGTATTTCTGATTAATTTAATGTTATCTTCATTGAAAAAAACTGTGCTTTTCTTTCAAAAATAAGGAAATTTCTAAGTGACCCTAAACATTTGAACGGTAGTGTATGATGAGGAAGCCCCTATCGGGCCATAAGTGGTCTTCGTGATTCTTAGTCTATTCTAAACCTGCCCAATTTATTCTTTAGATTTTCTATTACATACCAATTGGTTAGTGTGGATGAGGGCATAAATTTCTTCTATTGAGCAGCATTTTATAATAAATATTACCCATTTCTCCTCTCTTGTGGCTATCCTAGGGATCAGCCAATTTTGTAATATTATCCTTTTCACTATATTATCCATTTCTGAGAGAACTTTTTTGTGAGCTTTTGTTGTTCAGCTATAATGTGCTCAATATGCAGCAGGTGTTTAAGTTGTTTCTCTATCTCATCTCTTGTCGATATCCTAAGGATCAGCCAATTTTGTAATATTATCTATTATAGCAATTTTACTACTACAAATATGGAATTTACTAATTGAGGTTAATAATTATTTGCTCCCTTTTTTGTTTACCTAATTGGTTTTACAGAGGGAGGGGGCTCCCTCTGTAAGCCCACAGGAACCCCACAATGTGATCGTTAGGTGCTGATGGGTTGCCATGGCCTAAATATGGCCCCCAGGTCTGGCATGTTCAAGAATAAATTAGGCCCTGCCCCCCAAAGCAGGGCCTAATAGGCTGCCTGTCAGGGAGGGGGTGTTCTAGTGTGGGGGTCTTGTGGTATAGGGGATCAGCATGCAAGTCATGGGTTGGTATAGGATTTTGGCCCTGGTTTAGGGTCTCTTACTCATAAAGCTGTAAACTCTCATTTGGGTTAATATATTCCACCAATAGTGGTTCATGGAGTGTATATACTGGTCCTTCTCAATAAATTATAATATCATCAAAAAGTTAATTCATTTAAGTAATTCAATTCAAAAAGTGAAACTCATATTATATAGATTCATATTTCCAGCATTTTTTTTTATTAGTGTTGAGGATTATGGCTAACAGTTAATGAAAACCCAAAGTTTAGTCTTTCAGAAAATTAGAATATTTGGTAAAACTTCAAGATTGTAGAATCATGGTGTCACACTCTAATCAGTTAATCAGCACAAAACACCTGCAAAGGTTTCCTAAGCCTTTAAAATAACTGGTCTGTTGCTCAGTGGTCCAAAGTTCTGTTTTCAGATGAAAGTAAATTTTGCATTTCATTTGGAAATCAAGGTCCCAGAGTCTGGAGGAAGAGTGGAGAGGCATCAATCCAAGTTGCTTGCGGTCCAGTGTGAAGTTTCCACAGTCAGTGATGGTTGTCCACTGTGTTATATCAAGTCCAGAGTCAACGCAGCTGTCTACCTGGAAATTTTAGAGCACTTCATGCTTCCGCCTGCTGACAAGCTTTATGGAGATGGTGATTTCATTTTCCAGCAGGACTTGGCACCTGCCCACACTGCCAAAAGTACCTATACCTGGTTTAATAACCAAAGTATCACTGTGCTTGATTGGCCAGGAAAGTCGTCTGACCTAAACCCCATACAGAATCTATAGGGTACTGTCAAGAGGAAGATGAGCGACACCAGACCCAACAATGCAGGCGAGCTGAAGGCCGCTATCAAAGCAACCTGGGCTTCCATAACACCTCAGTAGTGCCACAGGCTGATAGCCTCCATGCCACGCCGCATTGATGCAGTAATTCATGCAAAAGGAGCCCCGACCAAGTATTCAGTGCATATACAGTACAAACTTTTCAGTAGGCCAACATTTCGGTATTAAAAACCATTTTTGAAATTGGACTAATTTAATCTGATTTTCTGAGATGCTAAGTTTTGGGTTTTCATGAACTGTGAGCCATAATCATCCAGATTAAAAGAAAAAAATGCTGGAAATAGATCCCTCTGTGTGATCCCTCATGCTCTATTGATCACTATGTAACTTTACTACACATACTTTATATTTCCCTTACCACCACATTATTATGTTTAACTGTGTGTAATTTTAGGTCTTTTAATGGTCTATTTGCATTCATGATGTTTCTCAATAAAGTATCTGATTTTTGTAAGGTACAGGATCGTGTACTGTTGGTTATTGTTTAATTTTGATTTAGATAGATCTATATACAGTATATGTTTATGTGTCACATAGGGTGCGTGGACCCACTGGACCGTACCGCCTTAACGGTAAGGCAGCCGACCAACAGGACACAGGTTAAAGACTATAGTTCATATAGGTGTACCTGTGGTAGCTTCATACAGTTGCAAGACGGGCTCGGATGGGACTAAGCAGCAGGCAGGCACTAGGCGTGGTGTAGCAGGACAGGCGTGGTACTCAGCGCAGCATGACTCCATCTCAATATGGCACTTGGAACAGGATAGCAGGTTACAGGTAGCAGGAACGGGAAACCCCGGGAACTGGATGACACTTAGGAGACCATTTGCAGAGACAAACTAGGGAAATGACAACAACGCCCAGGCATTGCAGGGAGGGGCAGAGCCCTTCTTATGGTCCAGGGTGATCTGGGAGCAATCAGCTCAATCTCACACATCTTTAAGGCTGGACTGAGCTCGCGAGCGCACCCTAGTGGTCACTGCGGAACAGGAAGGCCGCATGTGCCGACATCTCTGGAGAGAAGGGCGTCGACAGGATGGGAGAAGTTTGTGTTCAGCGACCACGGACATTACAGTATCCCCCCTCCTCTTGGAACCAAAGCGAGAGAGAAACTTCTTCAGGAGGGTAGGAGCATTGAGGTTATTTTCTGGCTCCCAGGACCAAACCACCTCCAATCCACCAAATAAGAGGTCTTTCCACCGACATTTTTGGTATTCAGAATCTCCTTAACCTTAAAAGTATCTGATTAAACTCTGGGAGCCACTGCAGGAGTATAAGTCTTGGAGTAGCGGTTCAAGATAACAGGCTTCAGAAGGGAGACATGGAAGGAGTTGGGGATCTTGAGGGTAGGAGGCAGCCGGAACTTGTAGGACACTGGGTTGATCTGTTGCAAGATCTCAAAGGGTCCGAGGAACCTGGGAGCAAACTTGTGAGATGGCACTCTCAACCAGACAACCAGACCTTGGTACCTGGAGAAAACTGGGGAGGTTCTCTTCTCCTTGTATCTGCCTTACATTTCATTCGGTCCACCGCCAGCAGAATAGAGGATAGGGTCTGTTGCCAGATCCACAGGAAGTCCCTAAAAGCAGAATCAGCTGCGGGCACTTCGGACATAATGGACAACGGGAGAGGAATTCGTGGGTGTTGACTGTAGATGATGAAGAACGGTGTATTTCTTATGGACTCGCTAGTATGATTATTATACTAGAATACGGCCCAAGGAAGAAGCTGCACCCAGTTATCTTGGAGATGAAGTGTCGTAGGTAGGTCTCCATGATTTGGTTGATCCTCTCTACTTGGCCATTGGACAGAGGATGGTAGGCTGAGGAAAAGTTCAACTTTACATTGCGGAGTTTACAGGGAGCTCTCCAGAACTTTGAGGTGAACTGAACCCCCCGATCAGACATGATATGTCGAGGCAAGCCGTGCAGGCGGAAGATGTGTTGGATGAAGAGGACGGCCAGTCAAGAAGCAGAAGGTAGACCGGTAAGCAGAATGAAGAGAGTCATCTTCGAAAATCGGTCCACCACCACCCAGACCACACTGCGTCCGGCAGAGGGAGGCAGGTCCTTAACAAAGTCCATTGCTATGTGCTGCCAGGGAGCATCGGGCGCAGGAAGCGGCAGGAACAAACCAGCAGGTTTGGAATGAGCAACCTTGTTAGCTGTGCACACCGAGCAGGTTGAAACAAAGCCCATGATGTCTTTGGGCAGCGTGGGCCACCAAAAATGATGGGCAATCAGGTCTCGGGTTTTACGGATACCCGCGTGACCTGCTAGTCTGGAGCTGTGTTCCCAGCTGAGGATTCTCCCTCTGTCTGCCAGGCGCACAAAAGTCCTCCCCGGAGGGATGTCTCTAACCTGCAGAGGGTTGACCGAGACAATGCAAGACGGGTCAATAATACTTTGTAGAAACTCCATGGTATCCTCAGTCTCGAATAACCTGGACAAGGCATCAGCCCTCACATTCTTGTCGGCCGGGCAGTAGTGGAGCTCAAACTGAAACTAGGCAAAGAACAGCGACCACCTGGCCTGACGGTGATTCAGTCGTTGGGCCGTCTGAAGATAGGTGAGGTTCTTGTGGTCTGTGCGTATCAAGATGGGATGAGCTGCGCCCTCTAGTAGATGTCTCTACTTCTCCAATTTGATGGCCAGTAGCTCCCGATCCCCAATCGTGTAGTTACATTCTGCGGAAGAGAAGAGTTTAGAGTAATAGCCACATACCATTGTCTTGCCCTTGGAACCTCTCTGGATCAGGAGTGCACCAGCACCAACAGAGGAGGCGTCCTCCTCCAACGAAAATTGTCGAGATACATCTGGATGATGGAGGATAGAGGCTGACGTGAAGGCACTCTTCAGGCTATTAAATGCGGATTCTGCTTCTGGAGTCCACACCTTGGCGTTCATGCCTTTCTTGGTGAGGGTAGAGATAGGAGATGTCAGTGAGGAGAAGTTTGGAATGAACTGTCTGTAGAAATTGACGAATCCCAGGAAACGCTGTATGGACCTCAAGCCTTGAGGGCGTGGCCATTCCAGGTCAGCTTTTACCTTCTCAGGATCCATCTTGAGGCCTTGATATGAGATGATGTAGCCCAGGAAGGGTAGAGCATTTTTCTCAAACACGCACTTCTCCAACTTGGCGTACAGCCGATTCTCCCTAAATCACAGCAAAACTTGACGGACATGTCTCTGATGAGTCATTGGATCTGGAGAATCAAGATGTCATCAAGATAGATAAACTCTTGGAGGACCATGGGAGTATTATACAGACCGAAGGGCATTACTAGATATTCATAGTATCTGTCACAAGTGTTAAATGCCGTCTTCCATTCATCACCTTGGCGAATCCGGATTAGGTTATAAGCCCCCCGTAGGTCTAGTTTAGAAAAATAATTCTTGCTCCTCATATGCGATCAAACAGTTCAGAAATCAACGGCAACGGATGTAATGGCCGGAAAGAGGTGAAGGGAAAGTGAGCCCTAATCTACCCACCGCCCTGTCCCTGCCTACTTGCAACGACCCGCCCTAGGCGACGAGGTACAACTGGGCGGCGGTCCCTACGCTGTCTAAGTGCACAGGAAAACAAACAGGGAACATGCAAGGGAAGGGGCAGTAGCCACGGAACGCCACGAGGAAACGGAGCGGCGAACGGACAGTCAGGACCAGGACGAAGTGAGTACACCCAAGCGGGCAAGGAGACAGAAGCAAGCCAGGGGCAAAGCAAAGCAGGTCAAGAGAACTGCAGCAAGGCAGAAGCACGGCAGAAGAAGGCTGGAGCAAGCAGCAGTGGGGCCAGGAATCCAAAAGAATTACAAGCACTGAGGGAGAGAACAGGGCAGGTAATAAAGGACAGGGGGCGGAGCTAACTCCGACAGACCAGGCCGCGATAGGCTCTCCCACTCCTGAGCCTGCCACCCTGGTTGGTGGGAGATGGTGTCAGTCGAACAGGTCTGGCCTCAGGTGTGGATTGATTAATCCCAGGAGTATACCTAGATGAAGTACCTGGCAGATCCCTAACAGTACTCCCCCTTTTATGAGGGGCCACCGGACCCTTACTAAGGGGACCCGGTTTAGTGGGGAAGAGAAGGTGGAACCTCCTGATCAATACCCCAGCGTGAACATCACGGGCAGGTACCCAAGTCCTCTCCTCCGTGGAGGGGCGAGGAGACGGGACCTCGGGGGGGATCGCAGAAAAGTCAGAGGGGAGCACACTGAAGCGTTCTAGCTGACGTTCCCTGAGACGTCGGTCAAGTCGTACTGCTAGGGCCATAACCTGGTCAAGGGAGTCAGACGAGGGGTAGCTAACCAGCAGATCCTTCAGGGCGTCAGATAATCCTAACCTAAACTGGCACCTTAGGGCCGGATCGTTCCACTGAGAAGCTACGCACCACTTCCTAAAATCAGAACAGTATTCCTCAACCGGTCTCCTACCCTGACGTAAGGTCACGAGGCTTGTCCAGGCTCCTCAAACACCGTGCAAAATGTCCGTACGAACCCCTGGAAGTCACGGGTCTCTGGTCCTTGTCTCTCCCAGATAGGGGTTGCCCATGCTAGGGCCCTGCCAGTGAGGAGAGAGACGATGAAAGTGACCCTTGCGCCGTGAGTGGAAAATGCCCTTGCATACAGGCTAAAGTGGATCTTGCACTGGTTCAGAAATCCCCTGCAGGTCTTCGCGTCTCCATCATAGCGGTGAGGTAGCGGCAAAGAAAATCAGAGATCAGCACTGCCAGGAGGTAAAGTAGGAGGGTCTATACTGCCAGGAGGTGTAGTAGGAGGAACAGCAGTTCGCACTTCCAGCCGATGTGCAATAATGTTCAATGCCTGGAGGAGTTGGTCCTGTCGAGACCGGAGGTCTAGCATCTCTGCCAGAATCATTTGTGACTTCACCACAGTCTTGGATTGACCAGCGGAGTCCATGGCCTGAGCGTACGGTCACATAGGGTGCATGGACCCACTGGGCCGTACCGCCTTAACAGTATGGCAACCGGCCAACAGGACACAGGTTAAAGTCTATAGTTCGTTTAGGCGTACCTGTGGTAGCTTCAGACAGTAGCAAGACAGGCTCGGATGGGACTAGGCAGCAGGCAGGCACCAGGCGTGGTGTAGCAGGACAGGCGTGGTACTCAGCGCAGCACGACTCCAACTCAATACGGCACTTGGAACAGGATAGAATGGGTTACAGGTGGCAGGAACGGGAAACACTGGGAACTGGAAGACACTTAGGAGACCATTTGCAGAGACAAACTAGTGAAACGACAACAACGCTCAGGCATTGCAGGGAGGGGCAGAGCCCTTCTTATAGTCCAGGGTGATCTGGGAGCAATCAGCTCAATCTCACACATGTGTGCGCTCTGGCTCCTTAAGGCTGGACTGAGCTCGTGAGCGCACCCTAGTGGTCACTGCAGAACAGGAAGGCCGCATGTGCCGACATCTCTTGAGAGAAGGGCGTCGACAGGATGGGAGGAGTTCGTGGTCAGCGAATATTAATATTAATTTTTATTAATATTAGTATTTTTAGGCTTGGGTTAATATAGGTATTGATAGGCATAATACTTTGCAATGTATTATAGAATCAATCAAGAAATTGGATGCTCAAGTCCCATATAGGGATCTGACAAAAGATATTTAAAAAAAATAATTAACTGAAAAATTAAAAAAAGATTTGCAAGAAAAAAAACCAGAAAACCCCTTTATTCTCTTACAAAAATGCTTTATAATGGGAAAAAACAAACCAAACAAAAACTGCACATATTTGGTATCACTGTATTTGCAATAACCCATGCTATAAAAAAAATAAATATTTCTTTATCCTGCACGATGAACTATATAAAAACATAAATAAATAAATAAATTTTAAAAAGCAAGCAATGCCACAATTGCTACATTTTGTCATCTTGCCTTCCAAAACAAGAAAAATTACTCCAAAATTGTCCCACTTGAAATTGTCCTGCAAAAAAAAAAAACACCCCTAATACAACTGTCTCGACGATAAAAAAAAAAGTTATGGCTCTCTGTGGCGACACAAATTTTTTTATTTCACCCCTACCCGCACAAGTCAGTGACTGTATGTCGTGACGGGAGGTTTTTCCTGCACCAGGACGTACAGTAACTGAGAAGTTCCCATTAATCACTGTCCTAACAGACAGTGTCCGGGAGCCGGGAGGTCAGCTGTCCCCGACAGCTGACACGCCCACGTTGCCGGCCAGTGGTGAAATGCGATTTGGCAATTACTGCGTAAAGGCGGCGAAAGCGATCACAGCAAATAAGGGGTTTGTAGCAGATTTGTACCCCCCACAACGCAGTTTCGGGTGGTGACAATCGTTGGCATTGCAAACGGAGGCCTGACAATAGCCTCCGAGTCTGCCATGTACTGTAGCCTATGAGGACCAGCCTCCGGCAAGTCCTCCTAGGCTTACTGTCAGCGTCACACTCACAGTTATAATACAGTATACTACGTAGGTAGTGTAACGTATTATAGCAGAGATCAGTGTGGTAGGGCTTCAAGTCCCCTAGTGGGACAAAAAAAAAAGTTCATAAAAATTTTCTATAAAAGTGTAAAAATAAAAGTTAGAAGTAAAAAATAAAAAAAAACTGCCTTTTTTCCTATAATGAAAAATGAAAATGTTGAAAAAAGTGCACATATTTGGTATCACTGCGTTTGCAACAACCCAAACGATAAAACTATAATGTTATATTTCCTGCACCGCACAAAAAAAAACCAAAAAAAAAAAACAATGCCAGAATTGCTATATTTTGGTCTCCACCCCTCTCAAACATAGAATAAAAAGTGATCAAAAAGTCGCATGTACCCCAAAATAGTACCACTAAAAACTACAACCCGTCCCGCAAAAAACAAGCCCTTAAAGGAACAGTGTCATGGCAAATAATTTTTTTATATGTTAAAGATGTTAGTGCTGTAATAAAAACGTTTATAATCATTTGTGTGTTTGTGTTTTACTGTTTCTTATTTTTACACTTTTTCTTCCCTATGGGGGCTGCCATTTTTTGTTCCATTTCTGTGTGTGTCGATTAACGACACACACAGACATGGAGTACGGCAGCCACAGTCCCATAGGGACTGTGAACGGCTCCCGTCCCATTCACGTCCGTGTACGGCGTCTGTGTGGGAACTGCGCATGCGCCGCTCCCACACAGTCCTATTCGAAATTGGCGCCGTCCGGCGCCATTTTCCTGTGGACCGGAAGTCGCGGCCGGACAGTAATATTACTACTTCCGGTCGCGGCTTCCGGACTTGTGCACTTGGACCAGCGGCAGCAGACGGAGCGGACGGGCCGGAGGGAGCCGCGGCGGCAGGAGCAGGTAAGACATTTCAATGTATGTTAGTGTTTGTGTGTGTTTACTACTGTATGTAAACCTACTACACTGTGGGTTACCTCAAAAAATGGCGACACACAGTGTAGGAGGTTAAACCTTTCAAACCCCTCGTTTATCCCGGCACTAGCCAGGATAAAGGAGGGGGGGATGCTGAGAGCTCACTAGAGCGAGGGCTTTTAACCCAATGTTGCAATGCTGCAACATTGGGAACAGCTCCATCTAGTGACCAAAAATGGGTAGTATTATAAATTAGAAATAATTTATAATATTTCCTGGACTCGTGCAAAAAAATAAAATAAATTTGAACAATGTTTAATCACCCACACACTAAATGTTTAATTTTTAAAAAAAAAACATGTTTTTAGGGCAACACCATGCCTTTAAACAGATTTTTTTACAGAAAAATGAAAAAGTTATGGCTCTCAGAATATGTCTCAAAAAATATATTATTTTAAAAAAAGTGATTTTTTTTTTTCTGTGCAAACGCTGCAAAACATGAAAAAAGCCCACGATGAACACTGAAAAAGAAAAGGCTAAAAAACATTGTGAGAATTGCTGGTTCTTGGTCACCTTATCTCCAAGAAATGGATTAAAAAGTGATCAAAAATTTGCATGGACCCCAAAATGACACCAATGATAACTACGGATTGTCACACAACAAGTAAGACCTCACAAAGCTCCTGTGGTGGAGAAAAAATAAAAAAGTTATGGCTTGCAGAATGTGGCGACACAAAATGTGCAGTGTGTTCCAAAATATTGTGCACCACTGGCCACACATCTGCGGATTATAATTTTTTTACCGCATTATTATACCCTCTTATTATGCCCTGATGTACTTTGCCCAGATTACATATGCCGCCACGTTATAAACTGAAATACCTGTAAAACCCCAAACAGAACTACTATCAAGCAAAATCTGCGCTGCACAGCATGCCCAAACAGGGGTGTAGTTTCCAAAATAGCGGTTACTACTAAGGGGTTTGATTGCTGTGAATATTCCCAAAATAGGCCGAAAATGCGCATATTGCTCTTCACTTCTGAGCCCTGTCATATGTCCAGGCAAATGAGAAATGCTTTGAGGGGTGTAGTTTCCAAAATGGGGTAATTTCTTGGGGGTTTCTACTGTACCTTGGTACCTCAGGGGTTTTTCAAATGCGACATGGCGCCCAAAAACCAATCCAGCAAAATTTGCATACCAAATAGTGCTCCTGCCTATCAGAGCCCTGCCACGTGTCCAAACAGCAGTTTATGACCACGTGGGGTATTGCCGTATTCGGGAGAAATTGCTTTACAAATTTTGGGGTGCTTTTTCCTCCTTTATTCTTTGTGAAAATTAAAACGTTCAACGTTTTAGTGGAAAAAATGTTGATATTAATTTTCACGGCCTAATACTAATAAATACTGCAAAAGACCTGTGGGTCTAAATGCTCACTATACTCCTAGATAGATTAGTTTCTCAGATGGGGTCACTTTTGGGGTGTTTCCACTGTTTTGGTCTCTCAGGGTTTTGCAAATGCGACAGGACACCCGAAAACCATTCCAGCTAAGTTTGAGCTCCAAAAGCCAAATGGTGCTCCTTCCCTTCTAAGCCCTGCGTGATGTGTAAACAGCAGTTTATTATCATATGGGGTATTTCCGTGCTCAGAAGATTATGATTTACAAATATGAGGATGCATTTTCTCCTTTATCTATTGTGAAATAGGAAAAATCTGAGTTAAAATTATATTTTATTAGAAAAAACATTGAGTTTCATTTTCACGGCCTAATTCCTCTAAATTCAGCAAAAAAAAAAAAACTGTGGGATCACAATGCTCATTATACCCCTCAAAAAGTATCTTGAGGGCTGTAGTTTACAAAATGTAGTTACTTTGGGGTGTTTCTACTGTTTTGGTTCCTCAAGGGCTTTGCGGTATGGCACCTGAATGGCACCTGAAAACCATTCCAGCACAACTTGAGCTCCAAAAGCCAAATGGCTTTTATGGCCACATATGGGGTATTGCCGTAATCAGGAGAAATTGCTTTCCAAATGTTGGGAGTCTTTTTGTCCTTTATGTCTTGTAAAAATTGATCATTTCTAAGTTTTATTGGAATAAATTTAGATTTTCACTTTCATGGTCTAATTCCACTAAATTTAGCAAAAGTCCTGTGATGTCAAAATGCTAACTATACACCTAGATAAATTGCTTGTTGGGTGTAGTTTCCAAAATAGGGTCACTTTTGGGGGGTTTCCACTGTTTTGGCACCACAAGACCTCTTCAAACCTGACAAGGTGCCTAAAATATAATCTAATAGAAAGGCGGCCCCATAATCCACTAGGTGCTCCTTTGCTTCTGAGGCCTGTGCTTCAGTCCATTACCACACTAGGGCCACATGTGGGATATTTCCAAAAACTGCAGAATCTGGGCAATAAATATTGAGTTGCATTACTCTGGTAAAACCTTCAGTGTTACAGAATAAAAGTCCCCTTCACATAGCTTTAATCCCTGTGAAATACCTAAAGGGTTAATAAATGTAATGGCGGGGTAGGGAGACAGACAGGTGAGCCCTAATCTACACACCACTCAGTCCCTGCCTACTTGCACGGCCCGTCCTAGGTGAAGGCGTACAACTGGGCAACAGTCCCTATGCTCACTAAGTGCACGACAGACAAACAGACAAGGGTACACAGAAGCTAAGGGAAATGGGGCAGTTGCCCACGGCAACACCGAGAGCAACAAGAGTAGTGAACGAGCCGAGTCAAACCAGGAGTGTACAAGGTACCAAACGCAGAGCAGGAGAGTAGTCAGTAAAGCCAGGGTCAATATGAAGCAGAGGAAAAATAGTATAAGCAGCCGCAGCAGAGCCAGGAAACAGGCAGAATCACAGGCAAAGGAGGAGCAGGAAATGAAGGTATAAATAGACAGAGGGCGGAAGCTAGCTCCGTCTGGCCAGGCTGTGATAGGCTCTCCCACTCCTCAGCCTCCCAGCCTGAGTGGTAGAAGAAGGAGTCACTCTATCAGACTTAGGAGCAGGTGCAGACTGACTAACCACGGACGTCGACACAAAAGCTGTGTCTGGCAGATCCTTTACAATAAACTTTCTAAATGCTGTATTGAATACTTTGAGGGTTCAGTTTTTAAAATTGGGTGACTTATGGGTGGTTTCTAATATATAAGGCCCTCAAAGCCACTTCAGAACTGAACTGGTCTCTAAAAAGAAAGACTTTTGACATTTTCTTAGCCTTGTAACGTCCTGGAAAAATAAAAGTATGTTCAAAAAACGATGCCAACATAAAGTAGACATATGGGAAATGTTAACTAGTGACTATTTTGTGTGGTATTACTATCTGTTTTACAAGCAGATACATTTAAATTTAGAAAAATGCACATTTTTGCAAATTTTCACAAAATTTGGGAGTTTTTCACACATAAATACTGAATTTATTGACCAAATTTTACCACTACCATAAAGTACAATATTTTAGTGGGAAAATAATCTCAGAAACGCTTGCATAGGTTAAAGCATTCCAAAGTTATTATCACATAAAGTGATACGTCAGATTTGAAAAAATCGGCTGTGTCCACAAGGTCAAAACAGGCTGTGTCCTAAGTGGGTTAAAAAATAAAGTGTTTTTATTGTGCAAAGTGTAAAAAACAATATAAATATGGTATCACCTTAAGCATAAAGACCTTCAGAACAAATTTATCACGTCATTTACATTGCACCATGAATTTCATCAAAATAAAACTCAAAAAGCAAAATCTTTTTTTTCCATTATGCCACCCCAAAAATCCCAAAATTTGTTTAACACATTATACGTACCCCAAACTGGTGGCATTAAAAAATACAACTCATCACGCTACAAAAAAGGCTCTTATACGGCTACGTCGTCAAAAAATAAAAACGTTATGGCTTTCAAAATGCGGAGATAAAATAACAAGAAAATCTCTGCATCCTTAGGGTATGTCCACACGAGATGCTGCAGATTTTCCAACCGGATTTGTAGGCGGAAAAATCACAGTGTATTACAGTAGAAGTAAAAATGTTGAGATTTAAATCAATACATGCCGAGGAATTTTCCGGTTTGTAAATTGACCTGTAGTTCAGACTTTTAGGCCACGTTCACACATAGCAGAATATTTCCGATGCAAATGTTGGTGCAGATCTGGGGGAATTACGCAATGAATCTGTACCAACATTTGCATATTTGACAGGTAATTCAGATGTTGCACATATCACAGCGGACTTGCCACAGATTTCTGCCTTTGCATTGCAAAGGCTGAAATCCGGAGTGAAATTCCGCTGCTTTTCCGCAGCATAAGGACTTATTCACACGAGCGTTGCGCACCTCGGACGTGAAAAACAATAGTTTTTCACGGCCGAGGTGCATCCGTCCTCGTTGCTGCGGGACGCGATGTATCGCATGCCCCATAGTTGAGAGTCTATGGAGGGATGTGTGATGCATGAAAAGATAAGACATGTCCTATTTTCCCACGGACCCTTCACACGGTCCATTGAAATAACGGCTGTGTGAACAGCCACATTAAATTACATAGGTCCGTGGAACGGCCGCTGTTTCAACGGCCGTGCCACGGACGTTTAACACGTTTGTGTGAATTAGGCCTAATGTGCATGCTGCGGAGGGAAAATTCTGCATCACAGCCTAATTTCCGCACAGTTATTTTACACAACGTCTGAACTAAGTTTCCTAAAAATTTATAGAAACAAATGTAAAAAACGTCTGCTGCAGAATTCAACAACAATTCCTCCACATCTGAACGTGGCTTTACATCTGCAGTATCTTCATTTATGTGGCGGATTTTAGCTACAGAATTCACTCCTTTCAACGAGGGGGTTGAAATTTTCAGTGAAAACTGCAACAAAATCTGCAGCAGAATTTGCATGTTTAATGCAAATGCAAATTGTAGGGGCCATGCATTATGGCTTTACATGAAGGAAGATTGGTCCAGAGCTCCCGCTGAACAAACCTGTGCCAGCCTTTCTAACGCCTCATTTTGTTTCTAAAATGGTGAAGCCGGAGGCCTTTCCAGCATGCTCATTCAAGATGGCCCTGGATCCCCAGCCTGACTCTGATGCGGCTGATTACTCAGTCTCGTTACCCCTCTCTCCCATTCCTTAATCAGGAGAACACTAACTCAAGCTTTGGCACCAGTGGTGATGGAACTATCTGTGATCAAGACGAATATTCGCCAAATAGGTTACAGGGTAGAAGTTCAAGAATCCAGCCAGGCCTCACTGACTAATCGTCGAAAAAATGTAGGTACAATGTGCACACAACCTATTTTCAGACGTAACGGAGGCGTTTTACGAATCGAAACGAATCTGAAGAGACGGCTCCAATACGTCGGCAAACATCTGCCCATTGCTTGCAATGGGTCTTACGATGTTCTGTGCAGACGAGTTGTAATTTTACGCTTCGCTGTCAAAAGTCGGCGCGTAAAATTACGCCCACGTCAAAGAAATGCAAGACACTAATTGGAGACGTTTTTCATTGACTCCATTGAAAAACAGCTCTAAATACGTCCGTAATGGACGCCGCGAAAAACGCGTGCACTTCTGAACACTTCGCCTAAAAACAGCTCCGTAATTTCAGACGTATTTTGCGTTGCCGTATGAACATACCCTTAAATGACTTTCAGAGTCAGTGCACATGAAATATTGCCACAAGTTGCCACACAGATATTAACAGAGCCTATTGGGTGCAAACAAGGCCACATAGATCTCCATAGAATGGCTCCACCGTTCTTTGAGGCCATCTCCATGATAGGTAGACCCATTTGTGTCCTCTTAGGGTACAAGTATTTACTGAAAGCAGCAATAGACCACCCTGATTTTCTTTATGAAGGGATTTTCTTTCAAGACCTGGCAGCGATAACGCTGAACAAAAGGCAATTGATGAAACCCTTTACAGATCTGCTGAAAGCCAAGAAGTTACCTTCACATGGCTCTATCCCTTTGGGCTATCCTTTATTAAAGATGAGAGACGAGTCATAATTAAAATCCCGAAACAGCTGGACCAGGCCTGGAGTATCTTGGAGACAAATCCAATTAAAGTGCCATCTCAGATCACGCTACAATCTTCAAAAACCTATTTTCCGAGTCTACCACATATCAACCCCTGGATGACACTTGGAAAACCAAGTCTCCAAAGTCGAAAAAGACCACATCATGAGCCCTCACCTGGACTGGTCATATATATTAAATGTTAAAAATACTATATTTTCTTTCACTGACTGCACTCTTACTTGTGTGAGGCTTTTAAACCACTACCACTGCTTTATTTTCACAGAATATGAACAGTGCCGTTGAGTTCTATAGGCAAGGTTGTTATACTACTGTGATATAATGGGCTTGCCTTTGTTGAGCCCACATTATTGCTTTTCATCCCATGGCATAAGATTTGTTGTCTACATCCGATCAAGTCTGTGACATCCCACCTCCACCCCCTGCAGATAAGCTACCTGCATTTAATTCTTAAAGATCTCTACATTGCTGTTCATCCTATCTATTGACAACTGCTGTTTCTGTTTATCACAGTTTTACATAGTTCTATGTATACGTTTATGACTGTAATGGTAATGTATGTATGCTATTGCATTTTTTATACTAGGAAACGTCTGTTTCTTTAAGGTTGCCATGACTACTAGCCTAGCTTCAGGGTGGCTCTGGCTTGAGTTGCAGAGCCAATCTAATTTCTTTGTCTTCATCCTATCAGATTCTAGGGTGGAGTATTTCATTTTAGTAAGTTCTTTTATTGTTGCTTGTGAATTTCTTTGTGTATGCAAATATCTGATCAAGCTCCTGGTTACACCCTATATCACTTGACTATTTGGATTCTTGGAACTCGACCTCGGCTTTGTCTTTAGAATAACCCTATTGCTCACTGATTTGGACATTCTGCTCTCGGCTGGTTTTGACCTTTGCAACTCCTCGTATTCTTCTGTTTTCTGATTTGGACTTTCAGTCTCTCCTGGTTGTGAACTCTGTTTGATGTTTACCCTCTGGCTGTCTGGTTTTCCATTCTGGTATTGCCTGCATTGCACCTTCTGTCCACACTGTATTCTGTTAATGCAACATGGGTTCTATGCAGCCAAATCCAACCTGCCTTGCGGTGGACTCTGGTGAAGACCTTAGTGTAATGGCTGCAGTAACGGACCTGTTGTCTGTCATCCCGGATACCATCCGTCAAGTCTTGAGGAACCCACCACCTCCAGCCCCATCTGTGCCAGAGCCCTTGCCACCATCTGGACTATCCCAGGCACCCTTGTGCTACACTCCTACCATAGACTTTGTGCATAGACTGTGAGTTGGTCAGCTGCCTCTACGCTATGGCAGAGCGGCTTAGTGAGTCCAGATACCCTTAGATCAGGACAGTACGCTCAGGCCATGGAACCCATTCTTAGATCTAAAGATTACTAAAACAAAGGAAGGTACAATTTGTACCTAGGTACACCGTAAAGAGACAGCAATAAATAGCTTTCTACAATGGGACAGTTGCCACCCTTATCCCCTCAAACGATGTATCCCTAGAGGCCAGTTCATGAGAATTCGTAGGAATTGTAGCTCCCTCGACGATTTTGAGCTACAGTCACAAGATCTTGCCTCTAGAATAAGGGATAGAGGATTTCCAAAAGGAGTAATCCAAAAGGCTTATGAGGTGGCGAGAGACTCTGATAGGACAAGTCTCTTAGTTCCAAAAAAAAGGAAAGAGGAAAAAATCACTAGGCTTATAGGTACCTTTGATTCTAAACAACCAGAAATTATGAAAATACTGAAAAGGTATTGGCATATCCTCAGTGCAGATATGGACCTGGTGGATCAAATTACTCACCAGCCATCAGTCACGTTTCGTAAGGGGTAAGAACATTCGGGACAGGGTGATGCAAAGTTGCTTTGATCCTATACCACACGAAGGAACATGGCTTGATAGGAAGGTTCCAGGCACACATAAATGTGGTAGTTGTAAAGCTTGCAACTTCATCCAGAATGGGAGAAAATTCAAATGTGTCACCACCGGAATCGAGTATGATATACGAAATTTTGTGAACTGTAAAACAACAGGAGTGGTATATCTCATTACATGTTCATGCCCACTTAACTATGTGGGTAAAACTATTCGACAATTTCGGCGTCGAATTAGGGAACAAGTAGGAGATGTGACAAATATGAGAGATACTCCCATATCCAAGCATGTACATGCTAAACACCATGGCAGAGCAGAATGCCTGAGATTTCAGGCGATTGAACTGGTACGACCTCCAAGACGTGGAGGAGACTGGGACAATCTAATCCTTAGGAAAGAGGCCCAGTGGATTTACAGACTGGCATGTACACAGCCAGAGGGTCTAAATGAACAGACGAATTATACCTGTTTTATCTGATTCTAGAGAGTTCCATTAGAGGCAGCTAAGCAATCTTTGCTTCTATGATGTTTAGAATCATCTAAGCTTATTTTCAGATGTTGATACATTTGTCCCTTTATCTATTATTGTATTTCAAATACCATTCTTGCTCATGTACTAGAATACTATCCTTGCTCATCTATACCATTGTGTGAACAGAGTGTCTATTAGACGTAAGGCCGCGAGATTGCTGTGTTGAGTTGGATAGCAATCTTAATTCCCATACAAATATTGTCAGCTCCGTCCCCTAGATGGGAGGGCTCTGGGCAGTAATGAGATGCACTCCTCTGCCTCTCTATGCGCCTGCGCAATCGGCGCCTTTTTGGTGCTGGTCTTCCGGGTGCGTCAGCTGACGCGCCGAGAGTCACATGACCACACGTCACGGATGACGTGGGCGACAGTGGTTGGTCGTCTTCGAGGCTTTGCTTCAGCCCAGGGGGAGGAGTATTAATTATATTAACTCTGAGTCCTTAGTGAAGGGTGCCACTGACATCCATGCGAGCACGCTTCCGTGTTGTGTAACAGAATATCTGTTACAGTTCTTTATCCCTGGCGCTTTAGCTAGACTTATGACAAACATAGACCCCTGATGAATTAGTATACAGAAACGCGTAGGGTCAGATGAGAAGCGATTATAGCGTAGGTGACAGCGGTATCGTTGGGTAATCCCAGCACTGGGGTATTTAGGAGCAGTAACGGCAGGCTCCGATGTTTTGCAGGTTCCCATCCACTGATACACCAATGTTAAACGCTGATCCAATATATATCTATTTAATACAATCAAAGGAGGGTTCACAAATGAACCAGGGATTGTAGTATACATTTAATACGTTTTTAAACAAACACGGTGGGGCTTTTTTCACAGTGGTGATTGTACCCCTGTTTTTAGAGAGTTATTTAATAAAATTTTACATTTTTACTCATTAATCACCTCAGTGAATTCTAATCTACTAATACTTTGTGGGAGCACAAATTTAATATTACAGTAAACAGTGAATGTCGCATGGAACCCGCTGGCTAAGACCACAGTTCAGAGGATACAGACGGATATGCATGACCTACAGGCACGTCAGGATCAACTCCTTGAGGCTGTAAACTCCATCATTGTCCGACTGGATCAACTCCCTGTTCCACCTCCGGTTCCTCCTCCAGAGACTGCTGCCATTCCACTGCCTGTTACTCCTCCTGTTTGTTCCGGATCCACAGTTTCACTGCCCCTTCCTCCTCGCTATGACGGTGACCCCAGAGCCTGTAGATGCTTCATCAATCAATGCACCATTCATTTTAGACTACGAGCTCATCTCTTCCCCTTTGAGGAGGTCAAAGCAGCATTTATTATCTCCCTCCTCGCTGGCAAGGCCCTCGCATGTGCGAAACCCATCTTGGAACAACAGGGACCTGAATCCTCGGACCTAGCCTTGCTCCTGCAGTCTTTCCGTGCAGTGTTTGAGGAGCCGGGCCGAACATCTTCTGCCACAGCAGCTCTGCTAACCCTCAAGCAACGAGGCTCCACAGTAGGAGAGTATGCCATCTCCTTTCGTACCCTGGCAGCAGAGTTGCCATGGAAAAAGGAGGCGTTGGTGGCGACCTTTTGGCAGGGACTGTTCTCACACATTACGTATGAGCTAGCAGCCCGCGACCTTCCTTCTACCTTGAATGCCCTCATCCTGTTGGCCACCCTGGTCGACATGAGGATCCAGGAACTCAGTCAGGAGGTTCGACAGGAGAGCTGGTTTCACAGACTAGCACCCTCGGCCCAGAGACCACTATTGCCTTCACTTGTTGCGCTACCTGAAGAACCGATGCAGGTAGACAGTCAACTTGTCCGAGCAGGAGAAACAGCGCAGACGCTCTTAACGGTCATTTCGTGCGCTAATGTCCACAGAAGCCGGGAAAATCCAGCGCCTAGGGTTGGTTGGATGGGCAACTCTAGAGGGGGAACAACTCCAAGTTTCAAAACCTCTTCCAAATTATCTATTCCTGTGTCCATCATCTCTGGAGTGACATCCCATTCCTCCTCTGCCTATCTTGATTCCAGAGCAGATGCAAATTTCATCCAGCAGGATTTAGTGGATCATCTACATCTACCCACAGTTCTTCTAGAGTGTTGCCTCTGTAAATGGACTACCATTGCACAATCCTATTGTGTCTATCACCAAACCACTGACCTTACAAATCGGAGTTCTTAACTCAGAACAGATCACCTTCCTTGTCCTGCCTAAAGCCATCAATCCTGTCCTGTTGAGCCTAAATTGGCTCTGACTACATGCTCTGGTTCTCGACTGGAGTTCCGGTGAGGTCCTGCCACTGCCTCAATCACTCTCCGATCTACCATCACATTATGCCAGTTTTGCAGACATCTTCAGTAAGAAGGAGGCAGAGACGCAGCCCCACTATCGCAGCAATGATTGCCCTGTTGAATTACTTCCTGACGCCTCGCCACCATGAGTTCATCCTCTCTCCCTGCCAGAGACCCTAGCCATGTCTGCCTACGTTAAAGAGAACCTCGAGAGAGGGTTCATCCGGAAGTCATCTTCTCCGGCAGGAGCCGGATTCTTCTTTGTGAGAAAAAAGGACAGATCTCTTCGTCCATGTATCGACTACCGGGGCCTGAACCAAATTACAGTCAAGAATAAGTACCCCCTACCACTCATCTCCGAACTTTTTGATAAAATTCATGGGGCCAAGGTGTTCACAAAGCTGGATCTACGCATACTTTTAACTTGATCCGTATCCGCAAGGGTGACAAGTGTAAAACCGCATTTAACACACGAGACGGCCATTATGAATACCTCGTAATGCCTTTTGGACTATGTAATACCCCAGCTGTGTTCCAGGAATTTGTGAATGACATTTTCCGAGACTTACTGCATGTCTGTGTGGTCGTCTATCTGGACAATATCCTGATTTATTCACCTGATTTGTTGACACTTTGTAAGCACGTTCGCCAAGTTTTCTTGCGGTTAAGGGAGAACGGTCTATATGCTAAACTCGAGAAATGTGTGTTTGAGACAAACACTTTGTTCTTCCTAGGCTACATCATGTCTGACCATAGTCTCAAGATGGATCCTGAGAAGGTTAGATCCGTCTTAGAATGGCCACGACCTTAGGGTCTTCGTTCCATACAATGATTTCTGGGATTTGCAAACTTCTATCGGCAGTTTATCCTGAACTTCTCATCTCTGACTGCTCCAATCTTGGCCCTCACCAAAAAGGGGGTGAACGCCAATGTCTGGCCTCCGGAGGCATAATCTGCGTTTTCTGATCTCAAGAGTGCTTTAACCATAGCATCTTTTCTCCATCACCCTGATGCTTCTCGGCAATTTCTTCTGGAGGTAGACGCCTCTTCCGTTGGTGCGGGAGCACTACTGTGCCAAAACAATTCCAAAGGCAAGATGTTGGCTTGTGGCTTCTCAAAATGATTCTCCCCAGCAGAACGCAACTATTCCATTGGGGATCGGGAATTGCTGGCCGTCAAGTTGGCCTTAGAGGAGTGGAGACACTTGCTGGAGGGTGCTATGCATCCTATTATCATCTATGCAGATCACAAGAACCTCACTTACCTACAGTCGGCCCAACGGTTAAATCCACGCCAGGCCAGATGGTCGTTGTTCTTTGCCCGATTTCAGTTTTTGCTTCACTTCCGTCCTGCAGACAAGAATGTGAAGGCAGACACCCTGTCTCGCTCCTTCTAAACCAATGACTCTGATGAGACTCTTTAGTACATTATAGATCCTTCTAGGATTATTGGTGCTAACCCCCTGCAAATCAAAGTCATTCCGCCTGGAAAGACTTTTGTCCATCTTGCTGACAGGAAGAAAATTTTCCGCTGAGGCTACAACTCTAAACTAGCTGGGCAGTCTGGTGTTCGTAAGACACAGGATTTGATAGCTCTTCACTATTGGTGGCCCACACTGCCTGGTGATGTTGCGGACTATGTCTCGTTATGTCCGAACTGTACCACGAACAAATCTACCTGCTCCAAACCTGCTGGCCTGCTATTACCCATGCCTGTTACTGATGCCCCTTGGCAGCATATTGCGATGGACTTCATCACTGACCTTCCTTTTTCTGCTGGATGTACTACAAAAATGGCACATGACTGGCCTTCCGTCTACCCCTCGCCTGGCAAATTTGTTTATTCACATCTTCCGCCTGCACGTCCTTCCTCTGCATATTGTCTTGGACCGGGGAGTACTTTTTACATCCAAGTTCAGGAGATCCCTGTGCAACCTGTTAGATGTAAAGCTGGACTTCTCCTCTGCCTATCAACCACAGTCCAATGGTCAAGTGGAGAGGACCAATATAAAATTTGAGAGAACTATCTCCGCCATTTCATTCTGTCCAACACGACAATTGGGAGCAACTTCTACCTTGGGCAGAGTTCGCGTACAATAATCACACAAGTGAGTCTACTGCCTCCTTTCTACATCATGTACAGCCAGAATCCTCGAGTTCCTCTTCCTGTGCCAGCCATGACTCAAGTGCCAGCAGCGAATTCTTCATTTGGGACTTTTTTTCACATCTGTCAGCAAACTAATTCTGCGATCCTTCAGGCAGTGGAACGCATGAAAAAGCATGCCGATAAAAGAAGAAAAGTTCCTCCTCAGTTCTCTCCTGGAGCCAAGGTCTGGCTTTCCTCAAGAAACATCCGTTTGAAGGTGCCCTCATACAAATTTTCCCCCAGGTTCCTCGGACCCTTTGAAATCCTAAAACAATTAAACCCTGTCTCCTATAAGCTCCAGCTGCCTTCTACCCCCAGAATCCCCAAGTCTTTTCACGTGTCCCTCCTGAAACCTGTGGTTCTGAACTGCTACAGACTCCTAGTCCTGCAGGTTGCATGAAACGTTGAATAAGCTAACCGATATCGTAGAAGGTATTATAATAGTAGGTGGCAAATTGAATTAACACCCTATTAGACTCATCTACCTGTACCTCGGCTCACTCACATGGCGTCTGCTCAACCTGTCCTCTAAAGACTACACTTACTTCTCAAAGGCACATAACTCCTTTCAAAGGTTGGATTATCTGTTCATATCTGGTAATCATGTAACTACAGTACAAAAAGTAGATATTGGTCCCATAATTCTTTCTGACCACTCTCCCCTGTCGCTGCATTTATTCTTCATCAATTTACCGGCTAGAGACTGGATGTGGAGATTAGATGAAAAGTTCAAGGGGTTATACAGCCCCTAAAAATGTATGGCCTATCCTCAGGATAGGCCAGCAATAGTTGATGGGTCAGGGTCTGACTATCGGGACCCCCGCTGATCAGCTGTTTTGAAGGCGTTGCAGCACTCGTATGAGCGCTGATTCCCCTTCACTTCTAGTTGCTCACTGTGAATCGGTCGAAATGGAAGTAGCGGTGATTCACAGTTATTGCAGTCTGTTCTCCCCATTCTCTTCAATGGGAGAACAGGCTGTAATACCTGTAAATCTCCGCTACTTCCATTTCGACAATTTACACTGAGCAACTAGAAATGAAGGGAAAGTAGCGCTCGCACGAATGCTGCGGCTCCTTCAAAACAGCTGATCGGCGGGGGTCCCGACAGGCGGACCCCGACCCATCAGCTATTGATGGCCTATCCTGAGGATAGGCCATACATTTTTAAGGGCTGGATAACCTCTTTCATTGGGGATGAAGTTGTAGCTAAAGATTTACAGGAAAAGCTAGACTTTTATTTTTGCACTAACTCATAATGAACCATTTTACCCTCAATAGCATGGGAAGCAAATAAGGCTTTTTTAAGGGGATAACTCATAGTTTTTGTGCTAGAAAAGGAAAGAAAGAAACAAGCTCCTAAATTCCCTGCTTGCCCAGATATCTTCTTTGGAAGCTATTCATAAAATGTTGACATTTTTATAGATCCAAAAAGACCTAGAACACCTGAGGCAATGTTTTAAGGAGAACCTCAATGTCAAATCTGCGAGGATGTTCCAATATGCCAAATTTAAATACTACGCACTTGAGGACAAAGACAATAAATGAATGGCTTCCCTGATCCAAAAAGAGAAAGACAACTCCTTCATAAAACCTATTATCTTCAATACTGGAACAAATGATCTAGACACCGCCAATGTAGCAAAGGAATATTTAATTTACTACTTGTCTAATCTTCCTCAACAAGATTCATCCACCACAAAGAAAAGATGATTTGTTACACTCCATTAACCTTCCTCATCTTCTGCCTTCCCACATTGATATATTACTAGTCCCAATCTCTCCCCAAGAGGTAACTTATATTGTCATTTTGATGCCTCAGTGGATGAGCCTAGTCCTCGACAGTCTACCGACGGGATAATATAAGAAGTTTGTACTAACTCTTCTGTCATATTTAATGCTGCTTTTACTTGGCCAAAGGGACTCCTCTTCCCAAGCAGGCGTTGGAAGCCCATAATAATTTCCTTCCTACAGAGGGGAAAGACCTAGAGTATTGTAGCAGTTATCGTCCCATTTCCTTACTAAATGTAGATGTGAGGATTTAGGTGAAATTGCTAGCCAAATGCATAAGCACTTTTCTCCCACATTTGATCAACTCAGAGCAAAATGGGTTCGTACTGGGTAGGGAAGGCAAGCATATTCCAGAAAATTGCTCCATGCTATTCACAATGCATCTACCAAAAACATTCCATTAGTCCTTCTCGGCACGGATGCTGAGAAGGCTTTTGTTTGAATTGACTGGCTCTATATAGAGACGGACCTACATAAATTTGGCTTTCCTACAGAGTTTATCACCTCTATTTTCTCACTGCAGGTTTTCCCCCTGTCCCCGACTCTCTTTGTGTTAGTAATGAAGACATTACTCCAGTAACTTGGGGAACCCCCTATCATAGATGGCATTACTGTCAGGAAAAATACTCACCTATCTCCGGCTTTTGCAGATGACTTACTCCTCATGATAATAAACTCCACTCAAGCCTTTCCCCATATACTGGAGGTATCTGAGCAACTTGGGAGTCATTCTAATTTTAGGATTAACTAAGCTAAATCTGAAACATTAAATATTTCAGACCCCTGTACTTTAATACGAGAACTACAAAAAAAATTGCCTTTTCACTTGTAATCTAAACAAATAAAATATCTAGGTATTTATCTTCCCAAAGATCCTGAATATAGTGGCAACTACCACACTTTGTTATTAAAAATTCATAAACAATTGACTTCCCTGTCACTGCCATATGTTTTCTGGATGCGGAGGAAAAACCCAATAGCATTTATAACCATATTTCTAAAGGTACCTACTCAGTTTTTCGATGGCGGTAAAGGGGCCTTATTCTGTAGAAATAGCTCTGCATGGGTGTCCCACACTGCCCTGGAGCAGGTGCTTTGCTGTGTAATAACTATCTGGCTCTTGTTCTAATGTCCGGGATCGGAGGAACCTACATATAAATATTTCTATATCTAAACAAATAAAATATCTAGGTATTTATCTTCCCAAAGATCCTGAATATATTGGCAACTACCACACTTTGTTATTAAAAATGGAGCAGGTGCTTTGCTGTGTAATAACTATCTGGCTCTTGTTCTAATGTCCGGGATCGGAGGAACCTACATATAAATATTTCTATATCTAAACAAATAAAATATCTAGGTATTTATCTTCACCAAAGATCCTGAATATATTGGCAACTACCACACTTTGTTATTAAAAATTTATAAACAATTGACTTCCCTGTCACTGCCATATGTTTTCTGGATGGGGAGGAAAAACCTATTGAAAACGTTTTTTCTACCCCTGGTACTTTATGTGCTACAGATGGTTCATATAGACTTAACACACGTGTTTTTCACCCAGGTTAAGTCTGTATTTTATTCCTATCATAAGAAACCCCTTTTGGCTTACAATAAACTCATATTGAAAAAGCCACAGGGTGTTCGGTCTCCCAGTCATTCATACGTACTATAAGACAGTTCATTATTCCGGGGGCTAAAGTTGGCCAACCCGGCTTTTCATATCCCGGGTACTGATGTAGTACTAGCTACCTTAGGACCTAATTCTTCCTCTTGGGTATTGGGAGTTACTAAACCCAATAGCATTTATAACCATATTTCTAAAGGTACCTACTCAGTTTTTCGATGGCGGTAAAGGGGCCTTATTCTGTAGAAATAGCCCTGCACGGGTGTCCCACACTGCCCTGGAGCAGGTGCTTTGCTGTGTAAAAACTATCTGGCTCTTGTTCTAATGTCCGGGATCGGAGGAACCTACATATAAATATTTCTATATATTTTATGTCCTTATATTCCAAATAACCCCTTTCAATTAAAAATGCATGCATTATATTAATTATATTATAATAAATTGGATGCTACACAGGGCCGGCTCCAGGTTTAGGTGGGCCTTGGACGACACAGCCTTAGTGGGCCCTTTTTCCGGGGAACTGAAGGAGGCAGTAAAGTGCCATACAGCCCCCCTTCCAGGTAGTGCCACACAGCCTCCCTCCCAGGTAGTGCCACACAGCCCCCCCCCCTGTAGGTAGCACTTTTGGGGCTCCCTCTAGGAGTGGAATCCCCAACCAGAGCACTGCCGATGCTCTGGCCGGGGATTACGCTTCAGGACGAGCCCCTGACGTCACTGTCCATATATGGACTGTGATGTCAGGGGGCAACCCCAGAGCCAGAGTCCCGGGAAGAGCAATACTAGCAATCTGCCTGAAACTCCTGCTCTGCTCCTGACATCACTGTTCATATATGGATAGGGATGTCCGGAGCAGAGCTGAAGTCCCGGGCAGAGCGCTAGTAAAGCACCCGATACTCCGTCTTTGGGGAAGCCCCTGACATCCATGTCCATTTATGGATAGTGATGTCAGGGGCAATCCCAGAACCAACGTCCCAGGCAGAGCGCTACTTGTATTACTAGTATTACTACTAGTATTCGTCCTGGGACACTGCTCTGCTCCTGACATCACTGTCCATATATGGACAGTGATGTCAGGGGCTTCCCCAGAGAGGGAGTCCTGGAGCAGAGCCATTTCTAGCGCTCTGCCTAGGACTCCTCCTCTCTTCCATGCATCACTGTCCATATATGGACAATGATCTCAGGGGCGACACCAGAGCCGGAGTCCCGGGAAGAGCGCTACTAGCACTCTGCCTGGGAGTCTGTAGCCTAGTAAATGGCAGAGTAGGAAGCTACCTCCCTGCTCTGCCATAGTGTTCAATAGTATCTGCATCCTACGGACGCAGATTCTATTGAATATGGCGTCGCTACCACTGTAGCAGCCATAGTGGCTGCTAGCGGGGCCACTGGGTATGGGTAACCCATAGTGGCTGCTGCAGCAGTTTCTACGCCCCCTCCTAGATAGGGGCTCCCTCTAGAAGCAGAATCCCGGGCAAGAGTGTCAGCAGCGCTCTGGCCAGGGATTCCACTCCCGGAGGAGTCATGATGGCAGCGTCAGCACCCGGCGGTCGAGTGGGCCCCCCGAAGGGTAGTGGGCCCCGGCACTTGCCCGGGTTCACCGGTTGCTGACGCCGGCCCTGATGCTATATACATATTCCTTGTAAAATGGT
Organism: Rhinoderma darwinii; assembly: GCF_050947455.1. Lineage (NCBI taxonomy): Eukaryota > Metazoa > Chordata > Amphibia > Anura > Rhinodermatidae > Rhinoderma > Rhinoderma darwinii. Next base: position 41,436,472 of record NC_134690.1, on the reverse strand, counting down.
TGAGAAAGGTTAAACTTCATGTAAATGTGTATTTTTTCATCTTAAGTAACTAACTATGTAACAAATGCGGGAAGCAAACATTTTCAGTTTTTTCAGGTCAAAATCAGCAACATCATTGAGGGGTTAATATAAAGGGACCAAAATTATGCACCAACTAAATCTATTGAAGATGTAAAGTAAATATCTACAATAAAAAGTGACACTTTGAGGACGGTTTTTCCAATTTAAATGTGACTGTTAAGTCGATAAAGAAGCACTCTGCTCTGACTAAAAAAGGGGGGTATTAAGCTGGGGACCCCCCTGTTTACCATTAATATGTAATTTTATGGGATATGGATAGTAGTTATTTTAAATTTTTTTTAGCTTGAAAGTGCAGAATTTTTAAGTGTCTAGAACTTCTTATCCATGTGCAGAAGAGCAGACTAGAGTAAAACACAACGGCCGGAGCTGAGCCCCAGGCGTAAGAGGAGGCCACATGACCGGGGGAAACAGAAATGGGAGGAGCTTGTGACACAAGGCGGACAGGCGGCGCTCTGGTTTGAGCGCCAGTCTGTCCAGAAACACAGTGAGGAGCAGTTGTGTCCTCTGCTCTCTCCGTCCTCCCCGCATCTCCGTGCCTCCATGGCCATCCAGGTAATCCTGGACCAGCTGCGTTCTGTGGCCGGCGAGCCTGGGTATGATTGGCTGAGGACCCAGCTCGCCGGTCTAGTTGATGGCCTGGCTGGGCCTGGCTCACCCGGTCCTGCGGGTTGGCCTGTTAGTGATTTGGAGGCAGGGGAGTAGGAGATTGTGGGGGGTTTTCAGGATTGCATTCCTCAGGGTGGGCGGCAGCGTTGGTCGAGGAGGGCACGGCGCCCTTCCCGTTTGAGCCTGGATGTTACTCCCCAGGTCTGGCGCAGAGTTGGGAGCCCCTCCAGGGACCCTGGAGACCCGGGGGCTGGGCCCTCACCTGCAGGCCGCAGGCCCCGGTCTAGCAGGAATCCTGCTTCCCGGCCGGATCCATCGGTAGCAGGTGGTTCGGTCCCCATGAGGCGGGGGACGCCACCTGGCTCTAGGTCAGTCTCTCCTGGATCGGCGGTGGGCAGGCCTGGCGATGGTCCAGTCAGGCGGCCCACCTGTGCACAAGATGGACGTCCGAATACTGGGAGGCGGCCACGGTCGGTGGTCGTGCGGGGTATCGGCGGTGGGCGGCATCCCGCTGGCTGTGTGGCAGATAGTCGACGGCCTTCCAGGGCTTTGACGGTGGTGGAGATCTTGCCTGGGGTGGAGGGTAACATGCGTTGCCCTCCAGGTTCGTCGTCATCGCGGATTCAGGAGGAAGATGGAGGCCATCGTGCGAGACGGCTGGATGAACCGGGTCTTCCGGCTGGTGGGATCACAGCTCCTGCGCAGCCCGGTGAGTCTATGTCTTTATCTTTCCCACCCCTGCCATTTTTAGGTCCCCGAGTTCGGGGGGTGTATCTGTGGGTGGCGGGGTGGTTGAGTGAGGTTGTACTGGGGTAGGATCGGGGGATGGGTTAGTAGTGTGGGGGTTATTGGGTAGTTTGCAGGAGTTGCTGTCACGGTGCGAGAAAGTAGGTTTTTTGGGGGAGCCGTCCCCTGTGGCTGCGTGGGGCGGTGGTGGGGGGATTTCGCAGGGTATGGGAGGTAGCCCAGTGGTGGTGGGTGTGTTGGTGGTTCGTTAAGCGGGTGTGGCAGTGTCAATTCAGACTGAAAAGGATGGGGAGGTGGATCGGGTGCGGGTGGATGATAGAGCCAAGGGGGGAGGTGTTTGTTTCGAGGGGCAGTTGGGGGATCATTTAAAATCGGAAGTTAAAGAAAAGATATGGAAGGATGAGTATGTAGAGATCTTTTTCCTGCTCCCCTTGGAGAAGTTCAATCTAGATAAGCCCAAGCGGATTGAGAGCAAAAAGGAGTTGGAGAAACGGAGGTATCGGCTGATACCTTAGACATTTCCTAATTGGTTGCAGGTGTTTGCCATCTCGGCGAGTGTGATTGGGGAGAAGGTGCCGGATAATTGCTCTGGCCTTTTTTGTTATATGGACGCCATTAGGGAGGCTTATAGGGTATATGGGGGTATGACATGGCGTAGGTATGTTGAGCAGTTCCGGCAAAGGAAGGTGGTTCGCCCGAATATACGGTGGGACCAGAAGGATATTGGGTTGTGGTTGAGGGTTATGGCACCGGTACGTTTTGGGAGGGAGGGCTTTCCAGGGGGGGCCGCGGGGTCCAGCCAGTATAGCCAGCAGGGGACTGGGGGACAGTCAGGTACTTCCTCAGGGGGTAGGTCGGGCCTTTGTTGGCAACTCAATGAGGGTCAGTCTAAATTTGGAGCGGGCTGCAAATTTAAGCACTCCTGTTCGGTCTGTGGTGGGGCATCCCTTGGCGCGTCGAGATGTTTTAAGAAAGGAAAGGGGAGAGGAAGCGCAGCAGGTAGCCTTGGTAGTGACGCCGGTGAAGTTGGATGAGATGCTGCCGTATCTAAATAGGTACCCGGATAAGGAGAAGGCGAGTCTGTTGCAGGGGGGTTTCGGATCGGTTTCCGGATCCCCCCCTTCTGATGTTGTCCATTTTTCGTTACGTAATTTAAAATCTGTGTGGGATTAGCCGACGGTTGTGTCCGAGAAATTGATTAAGGAGGTGCAGCTGGGGAGAATGGCTGGTCCTTTTTTGTCCCCTCCTTTCATTGATACGGTAGTCTCTCCATTGGGTGTCGTGCCTAAGAAAGAGCCCAATAAGTTTCGGTTAATACATCATTTGTCGTATCCAAGGGGGGGTTCGGTGAATGATGGGATTGATCCAGCGCTTTGTTCTGTTGTTTATACGTGCTTTGATGCTGCGGTTGAGTGGGTTCGGCAGTATGGTCTGGGGGCTCTCATGGCAAAAACCGACATAGAGTCAGCTTTTCGTTTGCTTCCAGTGCATCCTGAGAGTGTTCAGTTGTTGGGCTGTTAGTGGGAGGGTTCGTTTTTTGTGGACAGATGTCTTCTGATGGGCTGCTCCATTTCCTGCGCCTATTTTGAAGCCTTCAGGTCATTCTTGAAATGAGTAATTTGTGAGGTGGCGGGGGTTGCCTTCATCATCCATTATTTAGATGATTTCCTTTGCGTGGGGCCGGCGGGCTCACCTGTTTGCGGGAATTTGTGGGCAACGGCAGAGTGGGTGGCTGGTCGTTTTAGAGTGCCCCTCGCGCCAGACAAAACGGAGGGTCCGAGGTCGGTCATAGTGTTTTTGGGAATCACGATTCCGAGAGCATGGAGTGCAGGCTCCCCCAGGAGAAATTGGAGGATTTGAAGTTGTTAGAAGGCAGGGCGTGCCACTTGAGGAAGATTAAGTTGCAGGACTTGCAATCTCTCCTGGGAAAGCTTAACTTCACTTGCCGCATCATGCCTATGGAGGTTATCTGTAGATGTTTGGTGAGGGCTACGGCGGGATTGAAGGCCCCTCATCATTTTATTTGGTTGGGGGAGGAACATCGGGAGGATCTGAGAGTGTGGTTTGACTTCCTGGGGCAGTATAATGGGAGGTCGATTACCATGGCAAAGGTGAATGAGAATGTTGATTGGGATTTGTTCACGGATGCTTCAGGGAGTGTGGGCTACAGGGCCTATTGCGGGGGGCAGTGGAAGTGGGTCAATGGCCTGTTAAGTGGGTGGAAGTGGGTTTAGTACATAACCTGGCATTTTTTGAGTTGTTCTCTATTGTGGTGGTGGTGGCTATTTGGGGGGACAGGTTTAGGAATAAGAAGGTACGTTTCCATTGAGATAACATGGGGGTGGTGATGGCAATTAATAATATTTCGGCATCATCTCCCCCTGTTGTTTGTTTGTTAAGACAGTTAGTGCTACTTTGTCTGTCATTGAATGCTTGGGTTACAGCTGTTCACTTCCCGGGAGTGGATAACTCAATTGCGGATTCTCTTTCTCGCCTGCAGTGGGATCGGTTTCGGCAGTTGGTCCCAGAGGCAGATGCGATAGGGCTCACATGGGTGCTGGTCTAGAGGGAGCGAATCGACTGGTCTTCATTGGCTCCGGGGACGTGGGCCGCTTATGAGACGGCCGGGCACGAATGGGAGGCTTGGCTGGATGTGTTGGATGGAGTGGTTTCTTATGGGGATTAAGTGGTGGCGTTGTTGGCATTTCTGGGTCATGTGTCTGCTGCGTGCTGGTCGGTGGCGAAGGTTAATTGCTTTGTGGCGGCCCTAGAATTTGGTTTTAAATGGAGAGGTTCACGGTACGCCTGTGCCTGCGTGGGGCGGTGGTGGGGGGATTTCGCAGGGTATGGGAGGTAGCCCAGTGGTGGCGGGTGTGTCAGTGGTTCGTTAAGCGGGTGTGGCAGTGTCAATTCAGACTGAAAAGGATGGGGAGGTGGATCGGGTGCGGGTGGATGATAGAGCCAAGGGGGGAGGTGTTTGTTTCGAGGGGCAGTTGGGGGATCATTTAAAATCGGAAGTTAAAGAAAAGATATGGAAGGATGAGTATGTAGAGATCTTTTCCCTGCTCCCCTTGGAGAAGTTCAATCTAGATAAGCCCAAGCAGATTGAGAGCAAAAAGGAGGAGGAGAAACGGAGGTATCGGCTAATACCTTCGTCATATCCTAATTGGTTGCAGGTGTTTGCCATCTCGGCGAGTGTGATTGGGGAGAAGGCGCCGGATAATTGCTCGGGCCTTTTTTGTTATATGGACGCCATTATGGAGGCTTATAGGGTATATGGGGGTATGACATGGCGTAGGTATGTTGAGCAGTTCCGGCAAAGGAAGGTGGTTCGCCCGAATATACGGTGGGACCAGAAGGATATTGGGTTGTGGTTGAGGGTTATGGCACCGGTGCGTTTTGGGAGGGAGTGCTTTCCAGGGGGGCTGTGGGGTCCAGCCAGTATAGCCAGCAGGGGACTGGGGGACAGTCAGGTACTTCCTCAGGGGGTAGGTCGGGCCTTTGTTGGCAACTCAATGAGGGTCAGTCTAAGTTTGGAGCGGGCTGCAAATTTAAACACTCCTGTTCGGTCTGTAGTGGGGCATCCCTTGGCGCGTCGAGATGTTTTAAGAAAGGAAAGGGGAGAGGAAGCGCAGCAGGTAGCCATGGGAGTGACGCCGGTGAAGTTGGAAGAGATGCTGCCGTATCTAAATAGGTACCCGGATAAGGAGAAGGCGAGTCTGTTGGAGGGGGTTTCGGGTCGGTTTCCGGATCCCCCCCTTCTGATGTTGTCCCTTTTTCGTTACGTAATTTAAAATCTGTGTGCGATTAGCCGACTGTTGTGTCCGAGAAATTGATTAAGGAGGTGCAGCTGGGGAGAATGGCTGGTCCTTTTTTGTCCCCTCCTTTCGTTGATACGGTAGTCTCTCCATTGGGTGTCGTGCCTAAGAAAGAGCCCAATAAGTTTCGGTTAATACATCATTTGTCGTATCCAAGGGGGGGTTCGGTGAATGATGGGATTGATCCAGCGCTTTGTTGTTGTTTATACGTGCTTTGATGCGGCGGTTGAGTGGGTTCGGCAGTATGGTCTGGGGGCTCTCATGGCAAAAACCGACATAGAGTCAGCTTTTCGTTTGCTTCCAGTGCATCCTGAGAGTGTTCGGTTGTTGGGCTGTTAGTGGGAGGGTTCGTTTTTTGTGGACAGATGTCTTCCGATGGGCTGCTCCATTTCCTGCGCCTATTTTGAAGCCTTCAGGTCATTCTTGGAATGAGTAATTTGTGAGGTGGTGGGGGTTGCCTCCGTCATCCATTATTTAGATGATTTCCTTTGCGTGGGGCCGGCGGGCTCACCTGTTTGCGGGAATTTGTGGGCAACAGCAGAGTGGGTGGCTGGTCGTTTTAGAGTGCCCCTCGCGCCAGACAAAACGGAGGGTCCGAGGTCAGTCATAGTGATTTTGGGAATCACGATTCCGAGAGCATGGAGTGCAGGCTCCCCCAGGAGAAATTGGAGGATTTGAAGTTGTTAGAAGGCAGGGCGTGCATGCTTGGTTTACAGCTGTTCACTTCCCGGAAGTGGATAACTCAATTGCGGATTCTCTTTCTCGCCTGCAGTGGGATCGGTTTCGGCAGTTGGTCCCGGAGGCAGATGCGATAGGGCTCACATGGGTGCTGGTCTAGAGGGAGCGAATCGACTGGTCTTCATTGGCTCCGGGGACGTGGGCCGCTTATGAGACGGCCTAGCACGAATGGGAGACTTGGCTGGATGTGTTGGATGGAGTGGTTTCTTATGGGGATCAAGTGGTGGCGTTGTTGGCATTTCTGGGTCATGTGTCTGCTGCGTGCTGGTCGGTGGCGAAGGTTAATTGCTTTGTGGCGGCCCTAGCATTTGGTTTTAAATGGAGAGGTTCACGGGACGCCACAAAGGAATTTTTGGTAGGTCAGACCCTGAGGGGGCTTAGACGGGGGCGGACGGTGCCTGATAGGCGGCGCCCGGTATCCTTTGGGCTGTTGGAGAAATTGGGGATGGCAGCGACTGTGGTGTGCATGTCGGTGTATGGATCTGTGTTATTTCAGTTGGCGTTTTCTTGGGCCTTTTTTGGTACGCTACGGGTAGGGAAATTGGTTTCACCCAGCAGGGTGCGGCCGGGGGTGGTTGTTGTCGGATGATGTGGTGCACTTGGTGGATCGGGTGGAGTTTTGGATTCGTCGTTCAAAAACGGATCAGAGGGGGAGGGGCGGCGAGTGGTGTTGAAGGAGGTCGTGGGCGTGGTTATGTGTCCGGTGCGCTTGTTGGGGGCTTAAGTCTGGTATGGCCGGTTTAGGGGTAGGCCTTTGTTATGTCATGAAGATGCTAAGTTTATGTCGCGGTATCAATTCACCATGGTGTTCCGCAAATGTTTGTCATGCGTGAGTCTGGATGAGAAGGCTTTTTAACCGCATTCGTTTCGAATAGGGCCGCCACGGAGGCGGTAGGGTGGGGTCTTGGGCCTGATGCAGTGCGTCGTATAGGTAGGTGGGAGTCCCACCGGTTCAGGCTGTATGTTCGCCCCCATCTTGTTTGATCTTAGAGGGTGGTGTCGTTGCGGGTGGTGTTAGGTTTAGTTAGGATTGCGCGGGACAATGATTTGGTGTTCTAATTGCATATATATTAACGGATGCTGATTTTTCTTTCAGATCCCTCCCTGTGTGTGGTTTGGATTTTTGGGCATTCCTATGTCCATTGGGGCACATTGCGGGCCGACATTCGTCCAGAAGGGTGGCAGTTGGGGTTTTCCAGATCGACGGCTGTCGTGCGCTGGCTTGTTTTCTGTGGTATGTCTTGGGGGAGGGTTCTGCCAGAGTTTCATCGCTGTGCGACATTGGACCGCGATCCTAATGTATTAGTTCTGCATATTGGGGGAATGATCTGGGGGTACGGCCGTTTTGGGAATTAATCCGGGATATAAAATACGATCTCCTGTAGTTGTTGGCGGTTTTCCTTCGGGTAACTATAGTGTCGTCAGAGATGGTGCATCGACAAACGTGGAGATCGGTGAGGTCGGTGGTGGGTATTAACAGGGCTCATGTGAAAGTGAACAGGGCTGTGTCTGCATTTGTGGTGAGGAATGGTGAAGTGTTCGTGAGACATTATGATTTTGGGGAAGGTACGGTCAATTATTGGCTGGCTGATGGGGTGCATTTGACTGCGGTGGGAATTGACCTGTGGGCATTACGGATTCAGGAGGGAAACGAACGTGCCATTTTGTTGAGGGGGAACTTGCATACTTGAAGTAGTCAAGGTATGCTCGTTCTGGCGAGTTTTGGGGGGTCCTTGGAGTTGGTTAGAATTGGTGGGGGAGGGATTCATACTGGTGATGGTCCCTCCCAGATTATACATGGTGGGGTATCTGGCTTATATGGGCTCCTGCTGGGTGGGGTCCCGGGGAGCAAAATGGAAATGCTTTAGCCATCTGCAGTTCGCATGGTGCCCCTGAGCCTGTTGCAGGACGGCTGGGCGTAAAAATGCAGATATGGGCAGAATGGCGCCAGATCCTTCTTATTAGCTCCAAGGACCTTCCCAATTTTCGGTATAGGGGTGTACGGTTTTCACGTGAATGATGTTTGTATGGGGTGGTTTTCTTGTAAAGGTTATTAAAGGGAACCTGTCACCAGCATTTCACCTGTTGAACTTTACTTATCCCTCACAGGCCGCTGAAATCAAAAGTTCATAACCGTTATCCCCTCTCCTAAACTCCTCCGACTGTAAATAACGGTCTGCAAACATTTTGCGCCTTTTATCGTAATAATCTGGTGTCCCTTTGTGCGCACACACCAGAAGAGGAAGCGCGGGATTTTGTGTGCTGAAGGAAGACAAGGAGCTTTCAATCAAAAGTAAGGAGGCGTGGTAAACTCGGAAAGACTTGAGGAATGAAGATATGACTATTTTCAAACGAAGATTTGACTCTTTTCAAATGAAGATATGACTCTTTTATGCTCATTAGCATACGGTGTGGGAACACTAAAAAGTTGAATACTAAAGCTACAGAGCCGACTAAGAAGACAATTATAGGTTATATAGAAATAATTTTTCACCCGCTACCACCAGGTATTGCTGGTTTAATAGGTGAAATGCTGCTGACAGATTCCCTTTAAGTTATGGTTATTTATTTGGTATTTGTTACTGGTATTTATTAATGTGTTGTTTTTCTGTTTTTGTTAATAAAATTGCTGCTGTGGCCAATTCATTCCAGCTCTAAGTCTCAGGGCTTATTCAGACGAACGGGATATACGTCCGTGTACGCGCGTGATTTTCACGCGCGTCGCACGGACATATATTAGTCTATGGGGCAGTGCAGACAGTTGCGTGATTTTTACGCAGCGTGAGTCCGCTGCGAAAAAGTCACGACATGTCCGTTCTTTGGGCGTATTTCGAGCATCATGCACCCATTGAAGTCAATGGGTGCGTGAAAATCACACGCACCACACGGAAGCACTTCCGTGGGACGAACGTGATTCGCGCAACAGCTGTGAAAAAGATGAATGAAAACAGAAAAGCACCACGTGCTTTTCTGTTTACAAACATCCAAACGAAGTGTCATAATGATGGCGGCTGCGCGAAAAGCATGCAGCCACGCATCATAAGGGGCTGACACACGGAGCTGTCAAGTGCCTTTTGCGCGCACAAAACGCCACGTTTTTTGCGTGCGCAAAACGCACGCGCTCGTCTGAATTTGGCCTCAGTGTCATCATTTGGTGGAAGAAAGGCAAAGGGGTAGCTTAAAGGAGTTGGGAATGTCACACGCAGTTAATGTTTTAAGGTTTACAGAACCGTACTCGGTTTATCCCACGGTCATGTTCCCCTGATCCTGTAGAACGGCTGACCACACGATTCTCATGTTGTGTTCTGTTCCCACATGGTAGAACTTTGCAATCCACATGTTGGACAGATCAGAAGAGCAGCACAGATTAGTAAATGGTTATCTAAGAGAATGTACACACATGGCTAATGTGTTGCAGATATTTCTATGACAGTCCCACTCACCTGAATGTGGTTTGTAAAAATCCATGCACATGCTGCAGAAAAATCACTGCCAGTACCAGCCTGTGTCCACAGTTATGGGCAGCAAGACTCTTTAGGGTATGCTCACACAGAGTTTTCTGACACGTTATTTGATGCGGAAACCGCGTCGGGATACGCGCCAAAAAACTGCCAAAAATGCCTCCCTCTGATTTCAATGGGAGGCTGAGCAACATGCTCTATCTTTGGGCATTTACTTCTCTAACCTCCAATGTCCACGGACGAAAAACGTGGCAAAGGGAGTGCAGGCAGATCTAAATCTGCCTCGACATTCCAGACAGAATTTTGAGGCAGAATTTTCTGCCTGCAAAAAAACTCAGTGTGAACAGGGCCTTATGGCCAGGATTACACACACAGTTTGCTGGCAGTTTTTGGCTCAGTTCTTTTAGCCAAATACAGAAATGGCGCAAAACAAAAGGAGATGCATCAGTCTTTTCTTTATACCTTTCCTTCTTTTTGGATACAATTCTGGGTTTGACGAAAAAAAACGGAGCATAAAACTGCCACAAAAACTGCATAAAAACTGTGTGATCCTGGCTTTAAATATATACAGTATAAATACATCATATGTCTCTTCTTACCTCGGGATGTAAGAGGCTGGTCGTCTTCCATCATGACATCCTTGTACAGATCCTTATGTCCTTCTAAATACTCCGACTGTGTAGATCTCTGTTCAGACCACATTTGGAATACAGAGTTCAAATCAGACGACCTCAACTACAAACAGACATTGATAAAATATAAATAGAGTTGATCAAACATGAGTTACAAAAATAGTGGAAGATCTTAAGCGTAAAACTTTTCAGGAGAGACTTAATGACGCGGTCTAGTCTGACCTCCCGGGATGACAATTCAATCCAAGTGACAGCTCCAGCCAATCACAGGCCAAGCACAGGCTTCAGCGGTACATGGACTGGCGCGTCATCCAGGGAGGTGGGGCCCGATGTCGAGAGGCGCGTCACCAAGGACGCGTCACCAAGGCAACGGCCGGGAAGTTCTCGGTAAGTACGAACTTTTTCTTTTTTTTCAACTGTTTTTTCGATATTGTGTTCGGCATTCACTGTCGAGGATGCTGAAAGAGCTAGCTCTTTCAGCACCTTGGACAGTGACGGGCGTCGACTAGCCTCATCTCTATGATGGCGGCTGCGCGAAAATCACGCAGCCGCGCATCAGACACGGATGACACACGCAGCTGTCAAATGTTTTTTGCGCGCGCAAAACGCAGCGTTGTTTGCGCGCGCAAAAACGCAACGTTCGTGTGTATCTCCCCTTAGATGAGGTGTCAGGAACACACAGGAGCAACTATCAGCTGAGCCACCAGTCCAGGTCACTGACGAGTTCGGCTGACAGCGGCGTTCTGCAGATTCTATGTACAGTGAATACATGCATCACATAAAAATGGTATCAGAGGTTTCCAGAGCCATTAACTAGGCAAATTTGGAATTCATCAGTGTGGGAAAGCTAGGGAACAACCTCTGCAGAGATGTAATAGAGGCCACCCTAGGTATATAAATTCTGTACTTACTATATATATACAATTGGCATTAGGACAACAATCGGTATACTACATGCCCAGTTTGGTCTTCAACATTTATCATTTGTTGTTATTACTTATTTATTTTCCTAATTTTGCAGAAATATAGCAAAGGGAATTATCACCGAATAATTATTTAGATTACCCTTTCAGGAGCACTGGAAAGCTGGGTGATTTCCCTTGTAGAATTATAATGGAGGTAATAATTGTCTCTGTCAACACTGCCACCCTGCTGCTATATGTGTGTATATAGAATTGGGACAACAGTATATTGTATAAGCAACCAGCGAGGTACAGCTTTTCAGTGACACTATGTGTATACTACTGCTGGTGTAATTATGTGTATACTACTGCTGGTGTCACTATGTGTATACTACTGCTGGTGTCACTATGTGTATACTACTACTGGTGTCATTATGTGTATACTACCGCTGGTGTCACTATGTGTATACTACTGCTGGTGTCACTATGTGTATGCTACTGCTGGTGTCACTATGTGTATACTACTGCTGGTGTCCCTTTGTGTATACTACTATTGGTGTCACTATGTGTATTCTACTGCTAGTGTCACTATGTGTATACTACTGCTGGAGCCACTATGTGTATACTACTATTGGTGTCACTATGTGTATACTACTACTGGTGTCACTATGTGTATACTACTACTGGTGTCACTATGTGTATACTACTGCTGGTGTCACTATGTGTATACTACTATTGGTGTCACTATGTGTATTCTACTGCTAGTGTCACTATGTGTATACTACTGCTGGTGTGACTATGTGTATACTACTGCTGGTGTCACTATGGGTATACAACTGTTGGTGTCACTATGTGTATACTACTGCTAGTGTCACTATGTGTATACTACTGTTGGTGTCACTATGTGTATTCTACTGCTTGTGTCACTTTGTGCATACTACTGCTGGTGCCACTATGTGTATACTACTGCTGGAGCCACTATGTGTATACTACTACTGGTGTCATTATGTGTATACTACTGCTGGTGTCACTATGTGTATACTACTACTGCTGTCACTATGTATATACTACTGATGTCACTAGAGGAAGGCGCGTTGGGGTGGATCTCGGTTGTAGTTCTTCCCGCATTCATTATGCGTATGTCATATCCCTACGATATGCTTCATTAACTTTCTTATTTACTCTCTTCCTTCAGTGTATATTTGACAAATTGTATGTTTATTATGCTCATGTTGCTTACTGTTACACTTGTGTACTTATAAGGCGTTGACTCTAGATATAGCCTACTAAATACTGTCTTGTACTGAGTGCATATATGCTTTAACAGCATTTTGGCATACACTAACGGTGTCTATATAGCTTAAATGCTACATTTACATGAGGTGTTTATACCACGTTTATACTATTTGAAAATACACTATTTGATTACTACTAGCATGTTTTATACAACTATTGTGCTCATGTAACATACTGTTACATCCACGCATGGTCATCTCACTGTTTATACATATATTCTCTTCTGAAGGGTAAACATGTATTTAAACTTGTAATTTGTGATCATCTGGTAGACATACAGCTGAGTGTCTCTTTTTAACTTTTGGTCTATGGATTTTTCATTTTTAATCATTGTATTGTATCGTGTATAGGTAATAAAGTATTTTTCTATTTTTCATTATTTTCTTGTCTCTCAGCATCCATTTCTTTTAGGTTATATATGATGTCACTATGTGTATAATACTACTGATGTGAATATGTGTATACCACTGCTTGTGTCACTATGTGAATACTACTGCTGGTGTCACTATGTGTATACTATTGTTGGTGTCACTATGTGTATACTACTACTGGTGTCACTATGTGTATACTACTGCTGGTGTCACTATGTGTATACTACTACTGGTATCGCTATGTGTATACTACTGCTGGTGTCACTATGTGTATACTACTGCTGCTACTATAATGTGTATATTACTGCTAGTGCCACTATGTGTATACTACTGCTGGTGTCACTATGTGTATACTACTACTGGTATCGCTATGTGTATACTACTGCTGGTGTCATTATGTGTATACTACTGCTGCTACTATAATGTGTATATTACTGCTAGTGCCACTATGTGTATACTACTGCTAGTGTCACTATGTGTATACTACTGCTGGTGTCACTATGTGTATACTACTACTGCTGATATTATTATTTCTATACTACTACTGGTGTTACTATGTGTATACTATTGCTGTTGTCACTATGTGTATACTACTACTGGTGTCACTATGTGTATACTACTACTGCTGGTATTATTATTTCTATACTACTGCTGGTGTTACTATGTGTATACTACTGCTGTTGTCACTATGTGTATACTACTGCTGTTGTCAGTATGTGTATACTACTACTGGTGTCACTATGTGTATACTACTACTGGTGTCACTATGTGTATACTACTGCTGGTGCCACTAAGTGTATACTACTGCTAGTGTCACTATGTGTATACTACTACTGGTGTCACTATGTGTATACTACTACTGGTGCCACTATGTGTATACTACTGCTGGAACCACTATGTGTATACTACTATTGGTGTCACTATGTGTATTCTACTTCTGGTGTCACAATGTGTATAATACTGCTGGTGTCACTATGTGTATACAATTACTGCTGGAATATACATGTGTATATACTATACTATGTGTATACTACTACTGGTGTCACTATGTATATACTACTGCTGGTGCCACTAAGTGTATACTACTGCTAGTGTCACTATGTGTATACTACTACTGGTGTCACTATGTGTATACTACTGCTGGTGTCACTATGTGTATATACTACTGGTGTCACTATGTATATACTACTGCTGGTGTCACTATGTATATACTACTTGTGTCACTATGTGTATACTACTGTTGGTGTTACTATGTGTATACTACTGCTGGTACTATAATGTGTATATTACTGCTGGTGCCACTATGTGTATACTACTGCTGGTATTATTATTTGTATACTACTGCTGGTGTTACTATGTGTATATTGCTGCTGGTGTCACTGCTTTTATGACAAAATATAATAAATATGTGAACCTGGTCAATCAGTTAGTTTGGATATACTGGGAATATGACCCAGTGATTTTTCATTTAATACCAGATTGTCCTAAATTCATTTTTAGGAGGACCAATAATGGGAAAGAAAAAATTGTGCGGAGCTGTTTGAAAAGTAGTTTGAATAAACATTTAGACAAAGGAGATTTTTCTTGGTGTGCTTCTTGCCCAGGGTGTAAGAATTATGGAAGAACAAAATGTGGTCCAAAGACCCCTGGGTTCAAATCTCTTTATTATAAAGAGGATTTTGTGATTAAATGTTATTTTAACTGTGAAAATACGGGGGGTTATCTATCTACTGGAGTGCTCCTGTGGACTTTAGTTTGAAGGAAGAATCTTACATAAACTATAAACTAGGATTAGGGAGCTTGTCTATAATATCAAGATTGGTTTGAAGACACATAGCGTCTTAGCCCACATCAACCCCTGAAGGATATATTTCCATCATGAGCAGGTTTCCTACTTGTCCCTGTCGTAGGTAACAAGGAACCCAACGTAAGTATTTGTGTGAAGTTCCTGAGATGTGGAGATATATTAAAGTTTGAGAGCTTAGACCAGGGAAGTAATAGAGGTGTATCGTATTGTTTGACATAGGCCGGAAGTGGACTCATTGGCATAAGTGAGGATGGGCACCTGTAAGTATGTGATAATGCCATAAAATCCTGGAAAACTGCAATGGTTCCCCTGGTAGTCAAGCTACGAAGTGGTTGGCAAGGCTTAACCACCCACCAAAGATGTATGAGACCTTCTTCGTCTAATAAATGTCTCTCCAGCTGTGTGTGGGGGAAGTCAACCGCCCGATGGACCAAGGAGAGCCACCTAGACAGATGATTTGCTTTATAGTAGGTCAAAACATCTGGCAGACCACATCTAAGTCCAAAATTTTTTTTATAAATTAAACCCTTTTTTTTCCATTAAAAACATTTTCTTATTATTTAAAAATCGTTCAATTTAAAAAAAAATACATATTAGATACTTATACAATTGTAAAACAAAGATAAATTATTCGATGTACCACACAAAATATAATGAGAGAATTTGCATTTCCCCCGTAGAAAAAAAAAAGCTAATCAATAAAATATATTTACCCCAAAATACAAATAAACATACACAAAAAAACATATATACTGTAAATATATTTATGATATGTATATTTAACTTCCCCTCAAATAAATGTGCTATATATTGTGTAAATAATCCCACCATATAACGTACATACAAATGATACAATGTAAATACACCCTACTCATTACAATTATAATATCATACACACACAAAACCAAAATATATACTCAGACACACACATACTGTATATATTCATACACACACACACACACACACACACACACACACACACATACATACATACATATATACATATACATGCTGCTATACATACTCGTGCGTATACGAACCTTCATGGAGGCTCACAGGTGTTTAACCACTGAGCCAGGGACTGTTGCATGTAAGGGGTTAATGTATGGGTAGTCTCCCTCCCCTTCCCTTGTTGGGTGAGTGGGATATAGATAGGGGCATTAGGGCAGGGAAGGGGTGTGTTTAGGGTAATGGGGTAGGGTATATAGGGCCACTTACCTTAGTGGATGGCCTCTTGTCCGTATTTTCCCTCCCTCCCTTATGTAAAGTTGGTGATTTGTGTATCATTTTGTTGGTTGGTTGTGCACTGTATATTTACAAAACAAAAAAAAACAACTTTATGTTAGGCTGGGTTCACACAAGCGTGTGCTTTTTGCGCACGCAAAAAACTTGGCGTTTTGCCTGCGCAAAAGGCACTTAACAGCTCTGTGTGGCCTCAGCATATGATGCGCGGCTGCGTGCTTTTCGTGCAGCCGTCATCATTATGACACTCCGTTTGGATGTTTGTAAACAGAAAAGCACGTGGTGCTTTTCTGTTTTCATTCATCCTTTTCACAGCTATTGCCGAGAATCACGCTGGTCGCCCGGTGGTGCTTCCTTGTGTCATGCGTGGTTTTCACGCACCACTTGACTTCAATGGGTGCGTGATGCGCGAAAAACGCCCAAAGAACGGACATGTCGTGACTTTTTTCAGCGGACTCACACTGAGTAAAAATCACGCACATGTCTGCACGGCATATGGACTAATATAGGTCCGTGCGATGGACATATATCCCGTTCGTCTGAATAAGGCCTTATATGGACGGTTTTTAAAAAAAAATGAAAAAAAAAATAAAGAAAAAAATTTAAGAATAAATAAAAGGAAAAATCTAAAATGGAGAACCGGTAACGAGTAATGGAAAGGAACGTTTTTCATTAAAAAAAAAAAAAAAGGAAAGAGAAACGTGTACGGTGTTGTTTTATGGCACGCTGGTGTCTTGTTGGTGTATTTTGTATTAGGCTGGGTTCACACGACCTATTTTCAGGCGTAAACGAGGCGTATTATGCCTCGATTTACGCCTGAAAATACGGCTACAATATGTCGGCAAATATCTGCCCATTCATTTGAATGGGTTTGCCGACGTACTGTGCAGACGACCAGTAATTGACTGCATCGTCAAAGAAGTGCAGGATACTTCTTTGAAACGTAATTTGAGACGTTTTTCATTGAAGTCAATGAAGAACAGCTCAAGATTACGGGCATCAAAAACGCCTCGCATAATGCGAGGAGGAGCTTTTACGTCTGAAACGTCGCAGCTGTTTTCTCCTGAAAACAGTCTGTCTTTTCAGACGTAAAAGGAAGCTAGCGTGTGCACATACCCTTAGGCTGGGTTCACACAACCTATTTTCAGATGTAAACGAGGCGTATTATGCCTCGTTTTACGTCTGAAAATAGGGCTGCAATACGTCGGCAAACATCTGCCCATTCATTTGAATGGGTTTGCCGACGTATTGTGCAGACGACCTGTAATTTACGCGTCGTCGTTTGACAGCTGTCAAACGACGACGCGTAAATTGACTGCCTTGGCAAAGAAGTGCGGGGCACTTCTTTGCAAAGTAATTTGAGCCGTTCTTCATTGAACTCAATGAAGTCGATCTTACCTGCAAACGCTGATGCTGCTGCAGAATCAACTGTAGCCTCTGGTGCCGATGTGGCCGTCACGATGCAGGACCTGTGAGTGACGTCACAGATCTGCACTGTCAGAAGCTGGGCGTTCTGAAGAGAAGAGGATGTTTCTTCTCTTCAGAGCGCCCAGCTAGTGAAAGTATTAAAAACGCCCCGATGTACGCACATAATACACGCCCACTTGGACTTTTACTTTTAAACACACCCACTTGGACTTTTGCAAGCCTCATTTGCATAACTACAAAAATGGTCATAACTTGGCCAAAAATGCTCGTTTTTTAAAAATAAAAACGTTACTGTAATCTACATTGCAGCGCCTATCTGCTGCAATAGCAGATAGGGGTTGCAAAATCTGGTGACAGAGCCTCTTTAAGTTATTTGAGTTAATTGGGTGAGACTAATAGGGGTGATATATGTTGCTATATGCATACAGTCTATGTTGGATATGTCATGCAGGCAGTCTACTTGGTTGGTACAATTACACTGATCCAACCCCAGGACAACCATGGAGGGGGTCAGGAGCATAGATAAGAAAGCAGCTGCAGAAATGATGTGGAGGAGGAGAACACGCCACAAATAGAACTGTACATATGGCTGCCTGGTGCACACTGCTGTGCTGTGAATCCCATCACCCCTCTCCTCTCTGACACGACAGCTGCAAGAAGCTCCAGCTAAAGCGGCAAACAATGCAGAGTGGAGGTGACCGGATTCTGCTATTAGGCTGGTTTCACATGTCGCAGTCAAAAAGGGTTTGTTATTTCATGGGGAATACGATTATTCACCTAAACAGACGTGTAGGGAGGTGACAAGTCTTCTTTAAGCCTTATCTACACTGGGGGTATGTTCACCCAACCTATTTTCAGTCGTTTTTCGGACCGTAAAAGCCGATAAAACCCCTGAAAAAACAGAAGGTGAACGCCTCCAAACATCTGCCCATTGATTTCAATGGGGAAACAGTGTTTCGTTCCGACGGGGCTTTTTTTAACGCGGCCATTTGAAAAAACATTGCGTAAAAAAAGCCCCGTAAAAAGAAGCGCATGTCACTTCTGGAGCCGTTTTTGGAGACGTTTTTCATTGTGTCAATAGACAAACAGCTCCAAAAACGGCCGCAAAAATGGTTTAAAAACGGCTGAAAATCAGAGGCTATTTTCCCTTGAAGACAGTTCCGTATTTTACAGCCGTTTAGTGTGTGATCATAGCCTCATATACTGGACAGGCTTTAATCATCATACGGTTGCCTTGATCTCTCAAAATAAAATTTTTGGCTTATAAAGAAAAATTACAGCAACATTGCAAATACCCTTAAATCTTTTGTTGGCCGTAGGATTTATTATATACCTACATATATAATATATACAAATAACATACACAAAAAACGTATATACTGTAAATATATTTATTATATGTATATATAACATCCCCTCAAATAAATCTCCTATGTATTGTATAAATAATCCCACTATATAACGTACATGCAAATGATACAATGTAAATGCCCCCTAATAATTACAATATCATACATGTCCCAAGCACAAATATATACTCATAGACACACACACACACACACACACATATGTATATAAAACTTCCCTTCATATAAATGTGCTATATATTGTATAAATAATCTCGCCATATAACCTACATACAAATTATACAATGTAAATACCCCCTACTTCTTACAAGTACAATATTATACGCACATACAAAACCCAAATATATACTCACAGACACACACATACTGTATATATATATATACATACACGCACCCACATACATACACACACACACACACACACACACATATATACATATATATATATGTATATATATATATATATATATATATATATATATATATATATATATATATATATATATATATATATATATATATATATATGCTTACATACTGATATTCATACTCATGCATACACTAACCTTCTATGTTGGATATGTCATGCAGGCAGTCTACTCAGTTGTACAATTACACTGATCCAACCCCAGGACAACCATGGAGGGGGTCAGGAGCATAGATAAGAAAGCAGCTGCAGAAATGATGTGGAGGAGGAGAACACGCCACAAATAGAACTGTACATATGGCTGCCTGGTGCACACTGCTGTGCTGTGAATCCCATCACCCCTCTCCTCTCTGACCCGACAGCTGCAAGAAGCTCCAGCTAAAGCTGCAAACTGTGCAGAGAGGAGGTGACCGGATTCTGCTATTAGGCTGGGTTCATATATCGCGGTCAAAAAGGGTTTTCCGTAAAATAGCAGAAAAATGGTGTGGTGTCGCTGTGGTTCATAGAAAAAAAACATTTTGACTGCGTCGTGTGAACAAAGCATTAGGACAGGACACACGTCTGATGTTCCAGGACACTCAAGAAGACGAGGACTGCAGGGAATGTGATGCTACAATGTTAGATATGCTGCACATCCTCCATTTTATTTAATCAGAATTATTTAAGTAAAAGTAGCTAACAGCACCCTTTCATCTCCTCCTGTACTCAGCGCCCGGGGACATGCCTCGCTAGCCCAACCTAGCTACGCCCTTGCTACTGCTGCTGCCACTGTGCCTAAACTACTACTGGAGCCACTATGTGTACTGCTAATGCTGGTGCCACTATGTGTACTGCTACTGCTGGTGCCACTATGTGTACTGCTACTGCTGGTGCCACTGTGTGTACTACTACTACTGCAGATACCACAATGTGTTTACGAATGCTGATACCACTATCTGTATACTATTGATGGTGGCTCTATGTGTATACTACTGCTGGTGCTAGTACGTGTATAATACTGCTAGTGCCACTATGTGTATACTACTGCTGGTGCAATTATGTGTATACTACTACTGCTGGTGCCACTATGTGTATACTACTACTGGTGCCACTATGTGTATACTACTACTACTACTGCAGGTGCCACTATGTGCATACTACCACTGGTGGCACTATGTGTATACTACTACTGCGGGTGCCACTATGTGTATACTACTACTGGTGCCACTATGTGTACTACTACTACTACTGAATTGTGTTTACTAATGTTGGTGCCACTATTTCTATACTACTGCTGGTACCACTATGTGTAGTAGTACTGCTGCTACTGCTACTACTACTACTACTACTACTACTACTACTACTACTACTACTACTACTGCGGGTGCCACTATCTGTATACAACTGTTTGTGCCTCTATCTGTATATTACTACTGCTGGTTTCACTACGTGTATTCTACTACTGCTGGTGCCACTATGTGTATACTATGTCTGCTGGATCCATTATGTGTATACTACTGCTGGTACCCCCATATGTATAATACTACTGCTAGTGCCACTATGTGTATGCTACTACTAGTGCCACTGTATGTGTATTACTGCCTGTACAACTTTGTGCGTATTACTGCTGGTGCCACTATGTATATATCAGAGGCGTAGCTAGGTTCTCCAGCACCCGGGGCACCCAAACCTCTTTCCCGACATCGCCTTCCCCCCTCGCCATGTTTGTTTTCCCTAACCATTAATGAGGTGTCATTTTTTTCCAAATTGTTTTTATGTAACTCGAGCATAAAACCATTTGTACATTTTACAAGCAATATAGACCTATATACAACACCAGAACCAAACTCATTACATATATACAGCACCAGAACCAAGCTAATTACATATATACAACACCAGAACCAAGCTAATTACATATATACAGCACCAGAACAAAGCGCAGTACAAATATAAAACACCAGAAACAATATCAGTACATATATACAACACCAGAACAGAGCTCAGTACATGTGTACAGTGCCAGAACCAAGCTCAGTACATATATACAACACCAGCTCAATATAGTGCAACCCCTGCCGTATAGGTTTGCACTAAATTGTATACAGCATTGCCCTAACAATGATAAGGATATGCTGGGAGTGGCTGTTTCACACAAAAAATCATGCCACCCATCATCTCGCTGCAGATCATACAGTGACTACAGTACTGATTAGAGGCAGAATAAACATTTACATTAAGTGACTCACCGGTGACGATCTCAGATTCTAGTTGTTCTTTTTCTCTTTTTTTTCTCCATCCGGTCAAGACCTCTATGATGACTACTCCCGGCCACAGCCCATTTCTGCAGTTTCCAACTCAGATGTCTTCAGCTTCTCACTGTTCAAACAATTCTGCACCTATAAACAAATATAAAGTTATCATGGTGCCAGACACTTAAATATACTTAAATATAATAGCACCACACATTGTACCTCTAATTATAACAGCACCATACACTGTCCCTGATTATAATAGCACCATACACTCTGTCCCTGATTATAATAGCACTATACACCGTCCCTGATTATAATAGCACCATACACTCCACCTCTAATTATAATAGCACCATATACCCATAGAGCCCCTGTAGATAGTGCCCCACATACAGCCCCCTGTAGATAGTGTCCCAAATATAACCACCCCTGTAGATAGTGCCCCACATGTAGCCCCCCCAAGTAGATAGTGCCCCACATATAGCCCCCCTGTAGATAGTGCTACACATATAGCCCACCCCTGTAGATAGTGTCTCACATATAGCTCCCCATATAGTAGTCAATTTATAGCCTACCCCAGTATATAGCCCCCCTGTAGATATAGCCCACCCCTGTATATAGTGTCCAACATATAGCCCACCCCTGTAGATAGTGGCAAACATATATCTCACCCTATAAATAGTACTGCACATATAGCCCACCCCTGTATATAGTGCCTCACATATAACTCCCCTATAGTGCTCCACATATAGCCCACCCCTGTATATAGCCCCCCTGTAGATAGAGCCGACCTCTGTATATAGCCCCCCCCCCCTGAAGATAGAGCCTGCCCTCTGTGGATAGAGCCCGCTCTGTAGATAATGTCTTTTACATTTTTATTAGGATAACAAAAAAAACAACTTTACATACTCACCTTAATCACGTTCCCACGCCATCCGGTGTCAATGCAGACCTGCTCTCTTCTGACATGCTCATGCCGCTTGCGTTGCTGAAAGGCGCTGACTTACAGGGCAAGTCATTCTGCCCTGCCAATCAGCGCCTTTCATAGACACCTTTCATAGACGCAAGCGGTACGATCAGCGCCTCTCAACGATGCAAGCAGCGCAAAGAGGTAATCTCGCCACTTGAGTCTTTGAAAGGCGCTGAATTGCCGGGCACGGAACTGGCCGTTCATCGCCTATAGTGCCCCGCCTACCCCCCCCCCCAGCTACGCCCCTGTATATACCACTGTTGGTGCCACTATGTGTATACTACTTCTACTATATAATGTTCTATTGTATAATGTTGCTGGTGCCATTATGTGTATACTACTACTGCTGGTACCCCTATGTGTATACTACTAATGCTGGTGCCACTATGTGTATGCTAATTCTGGTGCCATTATGTAGTAATTTGTATACTACTGCTGGTGCCACTTTGTGTACTACTACTACTACTGCGGGTGCCACTATGTGTATTACTGCTGGTGACATTATGTGTCTGAAACTGCGGGTGCAGCTTTGTGTATACTTCTGCTTGTGCCACTATGTGTATACTACTTCTAGTGCCGCTATCTGTATACTACTGCTGGTGCCACTATGTGTATACTACTACTGCTAGTGCCACTATGTGTATACTAGTACTTTTGCCACTATGTGTATACTACTACTGCTGGTGCCACTATGTGTATACTACTACTGCTGGTGCCACTAAGTGTATACTACTACTGCTAGTGCTACTATGTGTATACTACTACTTTTGCCACTATGTATATATTACTACTGCTGGTGCCGCTATGTGTATTCTTTTACTGTTGGAGACACTATGTGTACTACTACTGCTGCTGCCTTTATGTGCCGACGCACTGAATGGGCATTCCTCTACTGGAAGAGCCCCTGGCATCACTATCCATATATGGACAGTGATGTCAGTGGCTCCTTCTGAAGCGGAATCCCCGGCTAAAGCGCCGGCCGGAAATTCCGCTTCAGGAGGAGACCCTGATATTACTGTCCATATATGAACAGTGACTTCAGGGGCACCTCCAGTAGAGGACTCCACGGGCAAAGCATCGGCAATGCTCTGGCAAGGGATTCAGATTCAGGAGGTGGTCCTGATGTCACTGTCCATATATGGACAGCGACTTCAGGTGCTCCTCCACTAGAGGCATCCCCGGCAAGAGTTGCTGTTACCACTTAAAGAGGACCTGCCACCTCTCCTGACATGTCTGTTTTAGTAAATAAGTGCATTCAACATAAAAGAACCATTCTGGAACATCTTTACTTAGAAGACTATGCTGTGTCGTTCCTCTGTTATTCCTCCTAGAAATTTATTAATACATTGACAACTGGGTGTTACGAGTTAGGAGTGGATCGCTTCACAGACTGACAGTGTCCAATCAGTACTGACAGAGTGAGACTATGTGGGGACACGACCCTTTGACAATGGAAATGTTAACACCCAGATATCATTTAATTCATACATTTTCAGGAGGAATAACAGAGGAATGGCACGACTCAGAGTTCTAAGAAAAGATGCCTGGGTTCACATGTCGCGGCCAAAAAGGGTTTATTATTTCATGGGGAATACGATTATTCAATTAAACAGACATGTAAGGAGGTGACAGGTCTTCTTTAAGCCTTATCTACACTGAGGGTATGTTCACACGGCCTATTTTCAGTCGTTTTTCGGGCCGTAAAAGCCCATAAAACCCCTGAAAAAACGGAAGGTGAACATCTCTAATAATTTGTCCATTGAGTTCAATAGATAAACGTTTTTTCGCTCCGACGGGGCGTATTTTAGCGTGGCCATTTGAAAAAACATTGTGTAAAAAAAACGCCCCGTAAAAAGAAGTGCATGTCACTTCTGCAGCCGTTTTTTGGAGCCGTTTTTCTTTGTGTTTGTGGTTTCAAAAACTTCTGAAAATCAGAGGCTGCTTTCCCTTGAAGACAGCTCCGTATTTTACAGCCGTTTAGTGTGTGAACATAGCCTCATATACTGGACAGGCTTTAATCATCATACGGTTGCCTTGATCTCTCAAAATAACATTTTTGGCACACACATACACACACACACACACACACACACACACACAAACTCATATGTATATATAACTTCGCCTCAAATAAATGTGCTATGTATTGTATAAATAATCCCACTATATAACATACATACAAATAATACAATGTAAATGCCCCCTACTAATTACAATATCTCATACATACACCAGACCAAATATATACTCACACACACACACACACACACACACACACACACACACACAGACACACACACACCTATATGTATATATAACATCCCCTCGAATAAATCTATGTATTGTATAGATAAACCAGCTATATAAGATGCATACAAATGATACAATGTAAATGCCCCCTACTAATTACAGTATCAGACATGCACCAAATCCTTATATATACACTCACAGACACACACAACACATGCTGTATACACACACACACACACACACACACACACACACACACACACACACACACACACACACACACACACACATATGTATATATAAGTTCCCCTCAATTAAATGTGACATATATTGTATAAATAATCTCACCATAAAACGCACATAGAAATGATACAATGCAAATACCCCCTACTACTTACAAGTACAATATCATACACTAAACCCAAATATATACTCACAGACGCACACATATTGTATACATACACACACACACACACACACACACACACACACACACACACACACACACACACACACACACACACACACATACTTACATACTGATATACATACTCATGCATACACTAACCTTCTATGTTGGATATGTCATGCAGGCAGTCTACTCAGTTGTACAATTACACTGATCCAACCCCAGGACAACCATGGAGGGGGTCAGGAGCATAGATAAGAAAGCAGCTGCAGAAATGATGTGGAGGAGGAGAACACGCCACAAATAGAACTGTACATATGGCTGCCTGGTGCACACTGCTGTGCTGTGAATCCCATCACCCCTCTCCTCTCTGACCCGACAGCTGCAAGAAGATCCAGCTAAAGCGGCAAACAATGCAGAGAGGAGGTGACCGGATTCTGCTATTAGGCTGGGTTCGCATGTCGCGGTAAAAAAGGTTTTTCCGTAAAATAGCAGAAAAATGGTGTGGTGTCGCTGTGGTTTGTGGAAAGAAAAGCATTTTGACTGGGACGTGTGAACCAAGCATTAGGACAGGACACACGTCTGATGTTCCAGGACAGTCAAGAAAACGAGGACTGCAGGGAATGTAATGCTACAATGTTAGATATGCTGCACATCCTCCATTTTATTTAATAAGAATTATTTAAGTAAAAGTAGATAACAGCGCCCTTTCATCTCCTCCTGTACTCAGCGCCCGGGGACATGCCTCGCTAGCCCAACCTAGCTACTCCCTTGCTACTGCTGCTGCCACTGTGCCTAAACTACTACTGGAGCCACTATGTGTACTGCTAATGCTGGTGCCACTATGTGTACTGCTACTGCTGGTGCCACTATGTGTACTGCTACTGCTGGTGCCACTGTGTGTACTACTACTACTGCAGATACCACAATGTGTTTACACTATCTGTATACTATTGATGGTGGCTCTATGTGTATACTACTGCTGGTGCTAGTACGTGTATAATACTGCTAGTGCCACTATGTGTATACTACTGCTGGTGTCACCATGTGTATACTACTGCTGGTGCCACTATGTGTACTACTACTACTACTACTACTATTACTGCTGGTGCCACTATGTGTACTACTGCTGGAACCACTATGTGTATACAACTGCTGGTGCCACTATGTGTACTACTGCTGGAACCACTATGTGTATACTACTGCTGGTGCCACTATGTGTATACTACTGCTGGTGCCACAATGTGTATACTACTGCTGGTGCCACTGTGTGTATACTACTGCTCGTGCCACTATGTGTATGCTACTGCCGGTGTCACTATGTGTATACTGCTACAGCTGGTGTCACTATGTTTATACTACTGCTGGTGTCACTATGCGTATACTACTGCTGGTGTCACTATGTGTATACTACTGCTGGTGTCACTATGTGTATACTACTACTGGTGTCACTATGTGTATACTACTACTACTGGTGCCACTATGTGTATACTACTGCTGGTGCTACTATGTGTACTACTGCTGGTGTCACTACGTGTATACTACTGCTGGTGGCTCCATGTGTATACTACTGCTGGTGCCACTGTGTGTATCCTACTGCTGGTGCCACAATGTGTATACTACTGCTGGTGCCACTATGTGTATACTACTGCTCGTGCCACTATGTGTATGCTACTGCTGGTGTCACTATGTGTATACTACTGCTGGTGTCACTATGTGTATACTACTACTGGTGTCACTATGTGTATACTACTACTACTGGTGCCACTATGTGTATGTTACTGCTGGTGTCACTATGTGTATACTACCGCTGGTGTCACTATGTGTATACTACTGCTGGTGTCACTATGTGTATACTACTACTGGTGTCACTATGTGTATACTACTACTACTGGTGCCACTATGTGTATACTACTGCTGGTGCTACTATGTGTATACTACTGCTGGTGTCACTACGTGTATACTACTGCTGGTGGCTCTATGTGTATACTACTACTGGTGCCACTATGTGTATACTACTGCTGGTGCCACTATGTGTATACTACTGCTCGTGCCACTATGTGTATGCTACTGCTGGTGACACTATGTGTATACTGCTACAGCTGTACGCCGTCGCTGCAGTCATGGCTCCTCAAGGAGCGGAATCCCCGGTCAGAGCGTTGCCGACGCTCTGGATGGGGATTCCTCTACTAGAGGAGCCCCTGACATCACTGTTCATATATGAACAATGACGTCAGGGGTTCCTCCAGTAGAGGACTTCCCGGGAAGAGCGTCGGCAATGCTCTGGCCAGGGATTCAGATTCAGGAGGAGGCCCTGATGTCACTGTCCGTATATAGACAGTGACATCGGGGGCTCCTCCACTAGAGGAATCCCCGGCAACAGCGACTGTTACCACTTAAAGGAACAGTGTCATCACAAATAATTTTTTTATATGTTAAAGATGTTAGTGCTTTAATAAAAACGTTTATTTTCATTTGTGTGTTTGTGTTTTACTGTTTCTTATTTTTTACACTTTTTCTTCCCTATGGGGGCTGCCATTTTTTGTTCCATTTCTGTGTGTGTCGATTAACGACACACACAGACATGGAACACGGCAGCCACAGTCCCATAGGGACTGCGAACGGCTCCCGTCCCATTGACTGCCGTGTACGGCGTCTGTGTGGGAACTGCGCATGCGCCGCTCCCACACAGTCCTATTCGAAATTGGCGCCGTCCGGCGCCATTTTCCTGTGGACCGGAAGTCGAGGCCGGACAGTAATATTACTACTTCCGGTCGCGGCTTCCGGACTTGTGCACATGGAACAGCGGCAGCAAAGGGAGCGGACGGGCCGGAGGGAGCCGCGGCGGCAGGAGCAGGTAAGAGATTTCAATGTATGTTAGTGTTTGTGTGTGTTTATTACTGTATGTAAACCTACTACACTGTGGGTTACCTCAAAAAATGGCGACACACAGTGTAGGAGGTTAAACCTTTCAAACCCCTCGCTTATCCCGGCACTAGCCAGGATAAAGGAGGGGGGGATGCTGAGAGCTCACTAGAGCAAGGGCTTTTAACCCAATGTTGCAATGCTGCAATTTTGGGAACAGCTCCATCTAGTGACCAAAAATGGGTAGTATTATAAATTAGAAATAATTTATAATATTACATGGACTCGTGCAAAAAAATAAAAAAAATTTGAACAATGTTTAATCACCCACACACTAAATGTTTAATTTTTTAAAAAAAAACATGTTTTTCTGGCAACACATTCCCTTTAAAGAGGACCTGCCACCTCTCTTGACTTGTCTGTTTTAGTAAATAAGTGCATTCAACATAAAAGAACCATTCTGGAACATCTTTACTTAGAAGACTACGTTGTGTCGTTCCTCTGTTATTCCTCCTAGAAATGTATTAATACATTGTCAACTGGGTGTTACGAGTTAGGAGTGGGTCGCTTCACAGACTGACAGTGTCCAATCAGTGCTGACAGAGTGAGACTATGTGGGGACATGCCCCTTTGACAATGGAAATGTTAACATCCAGATATCATTTAATTCATACATCATTTTTAGGAGGAATAACACAGGAATGGCACGACTCAGAGTTCTAAGAAAAGATGCCTGGGTTCACATGTCGCGGCCAAAAAGGTTTTATTATTACATCGGGAATACGATTATTCACTTAAACAGACATGTAGGGAGGTGACAGGTGTCAAAAATATTTTAGTTATCTTTATATGTGTGAACATATATTGCTTTTGTGAAAGTGATTAGAATATGTTTCAAAGATAACATTTTGCATGGACTCCATCTTGTATGGTAGGCGTCCATTTTGGATCATTGGAATCTATCTTTTGGCCTGAAGGAGCTATCTTGAGATTAATAAGTAAAAAGTAAATGTCAGCAGATGTCTTGAGGCAATTCTATGTTATGTGTTCTTGAATTGAATGTTTTATTATTCTTGTAAGGAGCAGATCAAATATCCTTGGTGGAATGGACAATGACTGTTTACCATATGTGAGCCTTGGATTCAGGCCTCTGTTTAATTAATTTAAACTTATCTGCAGTCTCCATTCTCTAGTAAGATAAGAAGTAGAGACAAATTAACTTGTGTATCTGAAATGTGTGTCTTCCTATGGGACAAGGTTCAGGCCTCCTGGGGCTTGGGGGGTGAAGAATTATTATAATGCATTGAAATAATTCTTATTGGCTGAAACCAAAGCCTACACCTCTCCTGTCATTATACCATATGTGGAGTTTTGGGATATTACATTACCATAAATAGAATGTTTATGTTTGCAAGTATGAGGTTACCACCTACTCTCATTTTCCTATAAATTAAGATGGATCGCCCTCTAGGGCAGAGATCGTTTGAACACTGAAGCTGCGTGTCATGGTCTCTCCGGCCGGCCTCTCTCAGATCCACCATTGAGAGAGCATTCATTAATTTGGAGCTCATAGACAAATGCAGATAATGTCCAACGTTAACGGACATACTAAATTCTGCAGCGACACAGGTCTTCTTTAAGCCTTATCTACACTATAATATGCTGGACAGGCTTTAATCATCAAACGGTTGCCTTGAGCTCTCAAATTAAAATTTCTTAAAACTTTTCTTGGCTGTAGGATATATTGTATACTTACATATATAATATATACAAATAACATACACAGAAAACGTATATACTGTAAAAATATTTATGAAATGTATATAAAACATCCCCGCAAATAAATGTGCTATATATTGTGTAAATTATCCCACCGTATAACGTACATACAAATGATACAATGTAAATACCCCCTACTCGTTACAATTACAATATCATACGCACACACACACACAAAACCCAAATATATACTCACAGACACACACATACTGTGTACATACAGACATACACACACACACACACACACACACACACACACACATATATATATATATATATCCTTACATACTGATATGCATATTAATACATACACTAACCATCTATGTTGGATATGTCATGCAGGCAGTCTGCTCTGTTGTACAATTACACTCCCCCAACCCCAGGATAACCATGGAGGGTGTCAGGAGCATAGATAAGAAAGCAGCTGCAGAAATGATGTGGAGGAGGAGAACACGCCACAAATAGAACAGTAAGCCCAACGTAATGTAGGCGCATCCGTAATGGTGAGAGCGCATGACAAGGTGGTTTGGGTTTTAGGCTATTATGTATGAGGCTATGTGTATAGGGAGTTAAAGGGTTAAGTACAGGGGGGCTGGTGTGAGAATGTATCTATATGTGGTGGGAGGAGTATAGTGTATATAAGTCCATGCGGGATAGAGGCAGCCCTCTTTCGCGCTGGACAACAGGAGATAGATTTGTGTGTAATATACTGAGTTAGCAAAAAAAAAACAACAGTTTATTCACTTACCTTATCATGGATGCTTCACTGGAGTCCATGATGGCCAGGATCAGAGACGCAGCGCTGCAGCACGGTCCTAGATGGTTGGAGCAGCTGTTCTCTGGGGCTCTTCCTCCGGGTCCAGTGACAGGAGTGGAGAGCGTGGAGGGACGCGGCAGCAGGCGTTCCAGGCCTCCAGAAAGGCCTTCATCTGAGCTAACGCCTCAGTCCCATCGGCGCCGTGGGAGCCCCTCCAGGGACCCTCCTCCTCCAGGTCCTGAGCGATCGCCATGCGCAAGGCCTAGGAGGTCTGGGAGGAATCCCGGCAGGCGGACAGGATTGGAGTTGACAGGAGGGGAGGGCCGCGGCCATCTTCAATCCTCCTGTCTTCAACGACAAGGCCGGAAGTGAGGGCGGGACCGGAAGTGACGGCTCTCTCCGGCGCCAAGGTCCCGGGTGCCGGAGGAGCTCATCAGAAGGACGAGCGGACGCCAGGCCCAACCCGCAGGAAAAGGTGGGCGGGCTCTAATTGGAGGATGAGGTCGCCTCCTGCTGGAGCAGGGAGGCGTGCGGCGGGGACCGGAAGTACCCTGTTCAGGTCTGTCGGAGACGTCGTGCCCCTTCCAGAAGGGGGGGGCATCTTGAGTAGAGACGAGGAATCGGATGACAGCCCTGCAGAAGGACATGGGAGTCAGGGCTGTCTTTCTATCTATGCCACGCCAGAAGCGGGTGGCAGGCATTGGACGGGCCGGTGTCTGCTGGGCCTAGGGCAACATCGGCCAGGATGTCGGGGAGCGAGGGGTGCAGGAGCACCAATCCCCTGGACCGACGAGATTGCCAGCGGCATCATCTGGATCGGTGGATACGGCCGCTGGGAGGTCACCTCAGGGACGGTCGGGTGAGTCTGTTGTGGTGCCGGGGATGGGTGGGGGGGATGTTTTCTGTGTCTCATATGCAACTGTTTTTTATGGGTATGACGGAATATTTCACTAAAGGTTTGGGGGGTGGAGAGCTGTCTCCAGCTAGGGTGTGGGGCGCTGTTAGTGAGGCATGTGGAAGTGTGGCTGCGGCAGGGGTTGCGGTGGCTAGCGAGGTGGCGCCGGCTGCGGGCGTCCTGGTGGAAGTGAATAAGTCGGTTGATGCGGGGGCTGGTACATCCAAAAAAGTGGTGGAAGACGTGCGTTTGGCTGACGCTGCGAAGGGCGAAGTGTATGTGTGTTTTGAGGGCCCGCTTGGGGCGCATTTGAAGGCTGAGATTAGGGAGAAGATCTGGAAGGATGAATATGTGGAGATTTTTGTTTTACTGCCATTGGAAAAGTTTAACCTGGATCGGTGGAAACCGGATGAGAGTAAGAAGGAGGAGGAGGAGCGCCGTCGTTATCGCTTGATTCCTAGGACGTTTGCGATCTAGCTACAGGCCTTCGCTATTTTGGCTAGCGTGGTGGGTGAGAAGGCGCCGGAGAATTGTTCGGCGCTGTTTTGCTACATGGATTCAGTGGGGGAGGCGTAGCGGGTAATTGGCGGTGATGCATGGTTGCGGTATGATGAGCAGTTTCATCAGCGGAAGTCGGTGCGCCCTTCGTTGCGATGGATCACAAGGACATTAGTCTGTGGATGCGCTTAATGTCGGCTCCAAAACAGGGGCATCAGCCTTTTCGGGATGCGGCCGGCGGGCAGGGGTCAGCAACGGGTCGGTCAGCCTCCGCGGGAAAAGGATGTTGCTAGCAGTTCAACAAGGGGCACTGTAAGTTATGACCAGACTGTCGGTACAAGCACTAGTGCTCCGGTTGCGGAGACGCCCATGGTTTGTCCAGATGCTTCAAGAAGCATAAGGGCAGGCAGGGAGATGCTGAGCATAAGAGGGGCGACGCCGGTGAGGGTGGAAAGGATGCTTCTGTTTTTAAAGGAGTATCCAAATAAAAAAGTGGCAGAGTTGTTGTTTTTGGGTTTTTCGGAAGGTTTTAGGATTCCTTGTACGTCGGCTGGACGTGATAGGGTGGTCCGTAATTTGTCGTCTGCTTTGGCGCCGTCTGATCTGGTTACTGATAAGTTGATGAAGGAGGTGGCATTGGGTCGCGTGGCTGGCCCGTTTTCCTTCCTGCCTCTGCCTAGTTTGCGGGTTTCCCCGTTGGGTTTGGTTCCTAAAAAGGAGGTTAATAAGTTCTGCCTTATTCATCACTTATCTTATCCGGAAGGGGAGTCGGTGAACGACGGCATCGATCCTGCCCTGTGCGCGGTTAGTTACACTTCCTTTGATGCGGCGGTTGTTTGGGTTCGCAAGTATGGGAAGGGCTCACTGTTAGCAAAAACGGACATTGAGGCCGCGTTTCGTCTATTGCCAGTGCACCCGGACAGTTTTTGTTTGTTAGGTTGTTATTGGCAGGATGAATATTTCGTGGATTGTTGCCTCCCGAAGGGCTGCTCCATTTCCTGCGCTTATTTTGAAATGTTTAGCACATTTCTGGAGTGGGTGGTTCGGCGTGAGGCGTAGGTGCCATCTGCGCTGCATTATTTGGATGATTTTTTGTTTATTGGTGCGCCAGCTACCTATGTGTGTGCAGGATTGCAACATACTATGGAACGAGTGGCACATGAGTTTGGGGTACCTCTGGCGCCCGAGAAAACTGAAGGTCCTACAACGGTAATCAAGTTTTTGGGGTTAATTATTGATTCGGACAAAATGGAATGTCGCTTGCCAGAGGATAAATTGCTGGAGTTGAGAGAGTTGGTGGCGAGTGCTTTGCTCAGAAAAAAGATCCAGTTGCGGGATTTGCAATCCTTCTTGGGACATTTGAATTTTGCATGTAGAATTATGCCCATGGGGCGGGTGTTTTGTAGGCGGTTGGCTAATGCTACCGCAGGGGTTCACTCTCCCCATCATTTTATTAGGTTGTCGGGGGAGTTGAAAGCGGATTTGTTGGTGTGGGGGGAGTTTTTGCAGAGCTACAATGGGCGGTCTGTGCTCATGTATCGGCCGGTGTCTAATGTGGACTTAGAGCTCTTTACAGATGCATCAGGTGCTTGTGGCTTTGGGGCATATTTCCAGGGGCAGTGGTATGCGAGGGTTTGGCCAAGTGCATGGCATGAATGTGGTTTCGTCCGTAACTTGGCTTTGTTGGAACTGTTCCCGATTGTGGTGGCTGCGGAGTTGTGGGGGGATTATCTGAGGGACAGGAGAGTGCATTTCGTATGTGACAACTTGGGTGTGGTTCAGGCCGTTGATGCCCAGACGGCTAATACTCCGCCGGTCGTGCGACTTTTGAGACATTTCGTTTAGAAAGGCTTGGTTTTGAATTTGCATTCATGTTCTTGGGGTGCTTAATTCAGTGGCTGATTCCCTTTCTCGTCAACAGTGGGACAGGTTTCGTCTGCTGGCGCTGGGGGCGGAGGTTCATGGCCTTGCTTGCCCAGAGCATCTTTGGAAGGTGGTATGATGATGGCGATGTCGCTCGTTGGGAAGTCAGTTATGGCAAGTATGGGAGGCTTTGTTGGAGGATGCGCAGGTGGGTATTTCGGATCAGCCGGCATACTTGTTATACTATATAGGGAATGCTTACAGTGAGGGGGCGTCTGCGGCAGCGGTCGCTCAAAGTTTGTCTGCGTTGGCTTTTTGGTTTAAAATCAGAGGTGAAGTGGACTTGACTAAGTCCTTCCTAGTCCGGGCAGGCAATAAAGGGTTTCAGGAGGGGTTCCGCATTTAGGGATCATAGGAAGCCGGTATCCTTTGAGGTCTTGGAAGCGATTTGAAGTCTGTTTGTGTGTCAGGGTTTGAGGTGCGTTTATTTAAGCTGGCCTTTTCTTTAGCTTTCTTTGGGGCTTTCAGGATATCGAAGTTGGTGTCGGCCAGTAAGGGTATGTTCACACGCACAAATTACGGACGTAATTCGGGCGTTTTTGCCCCGAATTATGTCCGAAAATAGCGCCTCGTTAGCGCTGACAAACATCTGCCCATTGAAAGCAATGGGCAGACGTTTGACTGTTCACACGAGGCGTATATTTATGCGCCGCTGTCAAATGACGGCGCGTAAATAGACGCCCGCGTCAAAGAAGTGACCTGTCACTTCTTTGGCCGTAATTGGAGCCGTTATTCTTTGACTCCAATGAATAGCAGCGCCAATTACGTCCGTCATTGACGCGGCGTTCAAGCGCCTGCAAATGCCGTTACGGCTGAAATTACGGGGATGTTTTCAGGTGGAAACATCCCCGTAATTTCAGCCGTTACGGACGCCCTCGTGTGAACATACCCTAAGCGTGTAGCTGGGGGTTTATTGTACGCAGACTTTGAATTAGATGGCTCCTGCTTATCTTGCTTGCTTCGTAGATCAAAGACGGATCAAGAGGGAAAAGTTTTTTTGGTGCGCTTGTATGAATTACCAAGATCAAAGGTGTGCCCGGTTTACCGTTTTCAGGAGGTTGTTGCGGTGAGGCCGGAGGGACCGACATCGTTGTTGGTTCATTCAGATGGTCTGTCTTTGTCGAAATTTTAGTTTTCACACTTTTCCAAAAATGTATCCTGTTGTTGGGCAGGGGTGGAGCAGGGTTTAGCTCTAACTCATTTAGGATTGGCGCGGCTACTGAAGCAGCTAATGGTCAAGAAGATAGGTAGGTGGGAGTCAGACAGATATAGGCTTTATGTGCGGCCTCATTTGCTTTGAGGCAGGGGGGATAAGTTGTGCTTGAGGTGGGAAATGGAGTCATTACCTTACGGTTTTGTTTTGTTCTAGGTGCGGGCCCCTGCTTGGTCTGGATCATGGGGCATTCCTACGTGCACTGGGGAGGTGTTCAGGCTGATGTTCGTCCGGCTGGATGGCAGTTGGGCTTGGACCAGTCAGAGGTTCAGGTCAGATGGTTGGGTCTGAGGGGCATGCTGTGATGCAGGTTGTTGCCAGAGCTCCAGTTCTACGCAGGGTTGGATAGAGCGCCTGATATTTTGGTCGTGCACCTTGGATGCAATGATTTGGGTATAAGGTCGTCTAGGGATCTGATGCGAGACGTTAAGCTGGATTTGTTGCGTTTATGGTCATCATTTCCGGGATTGATTATTATTTGGTCGGATATTGTTGCTCGCAGTGTTTGGCTGCAGGTCCGTTCGGTACACAGTTTGAATAAGGCCAGAGCAAAGGTTAACAAAGTGGTTGGAAAATTTGTGGCGTGCAATGGTGGTGTTGCGGTGAGGCATAGAGAGTTGGAGGGAGGTGAGGTTGGTTTTCTGCAAGCGGATGGCGTTCATTTAAATGAAGTAGGGTTGGATATGTGGACCCTGGGCATCAAGGACGGCCTGGAAAAAGCCCTGCAGTTGTGGAGGGACGTTCATGTGTAAGGTGTCACACATGAATGTCGTGGCGGCAAGAGGAGGGGTCTTTGAAGGCACGTAATGGGAAGAAGGAGAACAACATAGAATATTGTTGGAAAAGAACTCGGGGCGTTTAACCCTGGGTAGTATTGAGGGGCTGGGGAGTGGTTACCCAGCTGGTTTTGCATACATTCCTGATGGGCAGGGTCCCCAGGAAGGGAGATCTTGGAATTGGTTGGTGCCCTCGGGTCAGGTGCAGTATGGCTGTAGGGCAATAATTTCCAGACCTGACAAGGAAAGGATGGAGTTTTTGAAATATAATGCCTCAAGTGCCTTCAAGATCCTTTAACTGGAGAATGTTTGATGAATAGTGCAGGATGTTACTTTATGGAGTGTTTTTTATGATATGTTATGATTATGCTTTTTTATTGCATAAAAAATTGTGTATTTAATAAATGGCTGCTGTGGCCTTTACACCAATTTCAAGTTGTGGTCTCTTATTGGTATTGGGTGGTGGGAGGTCATAGATAGCAAAGGCATCAAACATACCTTAAGTCATGTACATATGGCTGCCCGGTGTACACTGCTGTGCTGTGAATCCCATCACCCCTCTCCTCTCTGACCCGACAGCTGCAAGAAGCTCCAGCTAAAGCGGCAAACAATGCAGAGAGGAGGTGACCAGATTCTGCTATTAGGCTGGGTTCACATGTCGCAGGGGTCAAAAAGGGGTTTTCGTAAAATAGCAGCAAAATGGCGTGGTGTCGCTGTGGTTTGTGGAAAGAAAAGCATTTTAACTTCGGTGTGTGAACCCAGCCTTAGGACAGGACACACATCTGATGTTCCAGGACACTCAAGAAGATGAGGACTGCAGGGAATGTGATGCTACAATGTTAGATATGCTGCACATCCTCCATTTTATTTCTGAAAGTAAAAGTAGCTAACAGCGCCCTTCCATCTCTCCCTGTACTCAGCGCCTTGGGACATGCCTCCCTAGCCCACCCTAGCTACGCCCTTGCTACTGCTGGTGCCACTGTGTGTAAACTACTGCTGGTGTCACTGTGTGTATACTACTACTGGTGTCACTATGTGTATACTACTGCTGGTGTCACTATGTGTATATTACTACTGCTGGTGCCACTATGTGTATGCTACTGCTGGTGCCACTATGTGTATACTACTGCTGGTGTCACTATGTGTATATTACTGCTAGTGCCACTATGTGTATACTACTGCTGGTGCCACTATGTGTATACTACTACTGGTGTCACTATGTGTATTCTACAGCTGGTGCCACTATGTGTATACTACTAATGCTGGTGTCACTATGTGTATACTACTACTAGTGCCACTATGTGTATACTACCGCTGGTGTCACTATGTTTATTCTACCGCTGGTGTCACTATGTGTATTCTACCGCTGGTGTCACTATGTGTATACTACCGCTGGTGTCACTATGTGTATACTACTACTAGTGCCACTATGTGTATACTACCGCTGGTGTCACTATGTGTATTCTACCGCTGGTTTCACTATGTGTATTCTACCGCTGGTGTCACTTTGTGTATTCTACTACTGTTGTCACTATGTGTATTCTACTGCTGGTGTCACTATGTGTATACTACTGCTGGTGCCACTATGTGTATACTACTGCTGGCGCCATTATGTGTATACTACTACTGGTGTCACTATGTGTATACTACTACTGCTGGTGTCACTATGTGTATACTACTACTGGTGTCACTATGTGTATACCACTACTGGTGTCACTATGTGTATACTACTAATCGTGTCACTATGTGTATACTACTACTGGTGTCACTATGTGTATACTACTACTGGTGTCACTATGTGTTTACTACTGCCGGTGCCACTATGTGTATACTACTACTGGTGTCACTATGTGTATACTACTACCGGTGTCACTATGTGTATACTACTGCCGGTGTCACTATGTGTATACTACTGCCAGTGCCACTATGTGTATACTACTATTGCTGGTGGCTCTATGTGTATACTACTACTGCTGGTGCCACTATGTGTATACTACTACTGCTGGTGCCACTATGTGTATACTACTGCTGGTGCTACTATGTGTATACTACTACTACTGCCGGTGCCACTATGTGTATACTACTGCTGGTGCCACTTTGTGTAGTAGTACTACTACTACTACTACTGCAAGTGCCACAATGTGTTTACTAATGTTGGTTCCACTATTTGTATACTACTGCTGCTGCTACTACTACCACTACCACCACTACCACTACTACTACTACTACTACTACTACTACTACTCTGTTTGTGCCTCTATGTGTATACTACTACTGCTGGCTCCACTACGTGTATTCTACTACTGCTGGTGCCACTATGTGTATGCTACTGCTGGTGCCGATATGTGTGTATTACTGCTGGTATGACTTTGTGTGTAATACTGCTGGTGCCACTATGTATATACTACTGTTGGTGCCGTGCCACTATGTGTATACTACTACTGCTGGTACCTCTATGTTCATACTACTGCTAGCGTATACTACTACTGGTGCCACTGTGTGTATACTACTTCTATTGGATCCACTATGTGTATACTATTGCTGGTGCCATTATCTGTATACTACTAGTGCTGGTGCCACTATGTGTATGCTAATACTGCTGGTGCCACAATGTGTATACTACTGCTGGTGCCATTATGTAGTAATCATAGTGGTACCAGCAGAAGTATACAAATAGTGGTGCCATTATATGTATACTATTGCTGGTGCCAATATGTGTACAACTACTGCGGGTGCCACTATGTGTACTACTGCTGGTGACATTATGTGTATGCTACTGCTGGTGCAGCTTTGTGTATACTTCTGCCACTATGTGTATACTACTACTAGTGCCGCTATGTGTATACTACTGCTGGTGCCACTATGTGTATACTACTACTGCTGGTGCCGCTATGTATATACTACTATTGCTAGTGCCACTATGTGAATACTAGTATTGCTGGTGCTATTATGTGTATACTACTACTGCTGGTACCTCTATGTTCATACTACTGCTAGCGTATTCTACTACTGGTGCCACTGAGTGTATACTACTTCTATTGGATCCACTATGTGTATACTACTGCTGGTGTCACTATGTGTATACTACTGCCAGTGTCACTATGTGTATACTACTGCTGGTGTCACTATGTGTATATTACTACTGCTGGTGCCATTATCTGTATACTACTGCCGGTGTCACTATGTGTATACTACTGCTGGTGTCACTATGTGTATACTACTGCTGGTGTCACTATGTGTATACTACTGCTGGTGTCACTATGTGTATTCTACTGCTGGTGCCACTATATAGTAATGTCATCAGTATAGTGAAAGTTTTTTACAACTTTGTGTAAAGCAAATCTAAAGTTAATTGTACCAGCACTGTCCCTAAGGCTAGTCTCACATTTTTGTGCCATTTTACAGACGCAAATCCCGGCTCAGCCTGATCCTATAAACCTGAACTTGTTAGCATTAAAATGTCTTTTAATGATGAGTTGAATTAATGGTTACATCTTAGTGATATAGACAAATTACAGAAATTAATCTGGTGCACTACAAGTGACAGCATACCAACGTTTGAAAGTCTTGACAAATAAAAAATTGGCCGAAATGAATATACGTTTGCATTGATGTCCACTTTGAATAGGACATACAAAGCAGTCATCGAAAATGTAGATTCACAGTTTACTTGCTGTGTGAAAGAACCCTCATTAATACACAAAACATCGCCATGTTTTTCAGTAACATAATAAAACCCAGTCAGGTGTATATTCACATGTGCAGGTTTTGATAAGGTTTTTTTAAATGCAGGTTTTGAAGCCAAAATCAAGAGTGGATTCAAATAAGAGAAGAAGTAGTGTCTGTCCTTTATGCTTTCTCTTCCTTTATGATTCACA
This sequence comes from Rhinoderma darwinii, assembly GCF_050947455.1. Classification (NCBI taxonomy): domain Eukaryota; kingdom Metazoa; phylum Chordata; class Amphibia; order Anura; family Rhinodermatidae; genus Rhinoderma; species Rhinoderma darwinii. Next base: position 41,397,102 of record NC_134690.1, on the reverse strand, counting down.
TCTGGTTTTGGAATTAAAAACTGCATAAAAATACCTGATTAAAACCTGCATGTGTGAATACACCATCATTAAAAAGCAGCTTCAATTAAAAAGACACTAAAACATAAATGCCTGCGTCTTTCAAAACTAACCTCTACATGCTTTATAGACAATGCACCAAAGCCGCACATGTGAAAGTTCCCTCATCCCTTAGGCTGGGTTCACACACCCTATGTACGGACGTAATTCGGGCCTTTTAGCCTCGAATTACGTCCGAAAATACGGCTCCAAAGCGTCGGCAAACATCTGCCCATTCATTTTAATGGGTTTTACGAAGTGCTGTGCCGACGGTCATTTTTTTTACGCGCCGCTGTCAAAAGACGGCACGGAAAAAAGACGCCCGCGTCAAAGAAGTGCATGTCACTTCTTGAGACGTAATTGGAGCCGTTTTCCATTGACTCCATGGAAAAACAGCTGCAATTACGTCCATAATGGACGCTGCGAAAAACGCCTGCACATGCCATTACGTCTGAAATTCTGGAGCTGTTTTCTCCTTAAAACAGCTCCGTAATTTCAGCCGTAACGGACGTGCACGTGTAAACCCAGCCTTATAGTTCTCTTGTACAAGGAAAATTACTGGCCATTCTTTCTATTGGTTTATTATTTTCAATGATTGTATGGATTGTCTAACAAGATATTATGTTAATCTCTAGTAATATAATGTTTGACTAACATAACAGCGGTGGATATAAGAGAATAAAGTTTGTTACTCACAATGTCTCTGGCTTCCACATGTTTTCCTCAGACTGGAAGTTTTCTTTATGAGCATGTGAAGAAGCAGGGTCATTGATTGACAGGAGCACATTGTCACATTGGCACCTTTCAGCTAATAATAGGTTAATGCTACATATATATGTGTAGCTACTTATATACATTATGTTTTCTCTGTTGTCTGTTGCACTTTGTATCTTTGGAGAGTAGCATTTTATTACAAGATAATAACTATATTTATTACCCAACTGTAATTATTACAATTTTCCAATAAAACAAAAGTATGGGGGAGGGGTAGAAGGGGGAGGCAAGGGAGAGAAGAAAGATTTGTTGCAATCTGTTTCAATCTATATAAAGTCCATCAATTGCTATGATGAAAAATGGGGGAGAGATGGAATAGGGGCTTGGGTTAGACGGGTTTGAATTTATGACACAATCATAGGTCTCATGTAATAGGTGGGTTTCCTGCTACCGTTTGCTCTAGGTACAGGGGTAACTAAATTCCTATGGGCCCCAGGGCAGATATTGGGAGTGGGGCCCATCAAAACGTGTAATGCTGTGTACAGGGCCGCCATCAGGAATTTCAGGGCCCCCTACAGCTAAATTTTCGGGGCCCCCCTACCGTGGCACCGCCTGTTAACGGTACTCCGTCCAGTACTATATCATGGTACCCAGGGCCGCCATCAGGGGGGGTATTAGGGGTACTGATGTGAGAGGCTCGGCCAAACCTAATTGAAAGGGGGGCCCGGCAAACTGCCGCGACTTGCCTTTGGTAGAAAAAAAACAGGCCTCTGCAATGGGGCCCGTTTTTTTCACCAAAAGAATGTCACGAGCTGCGGGCCCCCCTTTTAATTAGGTTTGGCCGGGCCTCTCACATCAGTACCCCTAATACCCCCCCTGATGGCAGCCCTGGGTAGCATGGGGGCCGTCAAACACCGCCGCCCGTGCGACCGATCACGCGCACACACAAACTCCCGCGCATGCGCACCGGCGACCGCCTGGAACCGCGCACCGAATTTTGAGGCAGATTTTGACCTGCCCACACTATCTTGCCGCGTTTTTTGCCTGCGGCGATTGAGGACAGCAGACAGAAAACGCAGCGAAAAATGCATTTTCTGCCTCCCATTGATTTCGATGGGAGGTCAGAGGCGGAACCGCGGCAAGAAAGGACGTGCTGCTTTTTCTTTTTTCCGCGACTGGCGGTTTTGGAAGTTGTTTGGTGCTGATTCTGACGCAGTGTCCGAGTCAATATCAAGGGCCAAAAACTCTGTGAACTGGGCCTTATTGTTAGGGCTTATTCAGACGAACGTGTAATACATCCGTGCAACGTGCGTGATTTTCACGCGCCTCGCACGGACCTATGTTACTCTATGGGGTCGTGCAGACTGTCAGTGATTTTCACGCGCCTCGCACGGACCTATGTTACTCTATGGTGCCGTGCAGACTGTCAGTGATTTTCACGCAGCGTGAGTCCGCTGCGTAAAACTCACGACATGTCCTATATTTGTGCATTGTTCGCGCATCACGCACCCATTGAAGTCAATGGGTGCGTGAAAATCACGCCCAGCACTTCCGCAGCCGTATAAACTATGAATGAAAACAGAAAAGCACCACGTGCTACAAACAGAGTGTCGTAATAATGGCGGCTGCGAGAAAATCACGCAGCCACGCATCATACGCTGCTGACACACGGAGCGGTTATGGACCTTTTGCAAGCGCAAAACGCCACGTTTTTGCGCGCACAAAAAGCACACGCTTGTGTAAATCCGGCCTTAGGGTAGGAACACACTAGTCATGAACACTGCGGATTTTATGCAACACATTTTATTGTGGATAATCCGCAGCGTATTACAGTCGCAGCAGAGTGGGTGAGATATGAACAAATCTCATCCACACGCTGCAAAAATAATGGACCTGCAGTGTGGCTTTTTAAGCCGCAGCGTGTCAATTTATTCTGTGGAATCGCCGCTCGTCTGTTGTGGAAATGCTGCGGTTCTGCCACAAAAATCACACATGAGAAAAAAAAAAAAGGCACTTTTTAAAATTTATAAAAAAGTTTAGACTTGCCCCGGCCGTAGTCCTGGTGACGCGATCCTCTATTCTTAGCGCAGCCCCGCCTCCTGTCATGACGTTTCATCCCATGTGACTGCTGCAGGTCACATGGTCTACAGCGTCATCCCAGGAGGCGGGGCTACGTTCAGAAGAGAGAGATGCGTCACCTAAACTACGGCCGGGGTAAGTCTAAACATTTTTTTCCCTGCAGGATTCCCGCAGCGGACACGCCTCACCAAACCTGCGCCACTATTTGGTGCGGTTTTGCTGGCAGAATTCCCTGCGGCTACCGGGGCGGATAAGCTGTGTAGTTTTACTCAGCATATCCGCCTAGTGTGTCCCTTATGATGTCGCTCCTGGAGCTGCTGCCGGTCTCTAAATAGGCAGTTGGTCCAGTAGAATTTGGAATTATTTTTTTTTGTGAACCAGCTTAAAAAAATACAAAACTTTTGTGTTAGGGCCTGTTCACATCACCGTTCGCTTCCGCTCCGGGGTTCCGTCTGAGGTTTCTGTCGGGTGAACCCCGCAACGGAAAGTGAAAGTGACAGCACAGCTTCCGTTTCCGTCACCATTGATCTCGCTAATCGTTTCCGTTCGTCACCATTCCGGCTGGTTTTTGGACGGAATCAATAGCGTAGTCGACTGCGCTAATGGTGATGGAAACGGAAGCTGTTCTGTCACTTTCACTTTCCGTTGCGGGGTTCACCCGACAGAAACCTCAGACGGAACCCCGGAGCGGAAGCGAACGGTGATGTGAACCGGCCCTAACACAAAAGTTTTGTATTTTTTTAAGCTGGTTCACAAAAAAAAATAATTCCAAATTCTACTGAACCAACTGCCTATTTAGAGACCGGCAGCAGCTCCAGGAGCGACATCATAAGGGACACACTAGGCGGATATGCTGAGTAAAACTACACAGCTTATCCGCCCCGGTAGCCGCAGGGAATTCCGCCAGCAAAACCGCACCAAATAGTGGCGCAGGTTTGGTGAGGCGTGTCCGCTGCGGGAATCCTGCAGGGAAAAAAAGTTTAGACTTGCCCCGGCCGTAGTTTAGGTGACGCGTCTCTCTCTTCTGAACGTAGCCCCGCCTCCTGGGATGACGCTGTAGACCATGTGACCGCTGCAGCAGTCACATGGGATGAAACGTAATGACAGGAGGCCGGGCTGCGCTAAGAATAGAGGATCACGTCACCAGGACTACGGCCGGGGTAAGTCTAAACTTTTTATCAATTTAAAAAAGTACCTTTTTTTTTTCTCATTTGTGATTTTTGCGGCAGAACCGCAGCATTTCCGCAACAGCGGAGCAGCGATTCCACAGAATAAATTGACACGCTGCGGCTTAAAAAGCCAAAAGCCACACGACAGGTCCATTATTTTTGCAGCGTGCGGATGAGATTTGTTCATATCTCATCCACTCTGCTGCGACTGTAATACGCTGCGGATTTTCCACAATAAAATGTGTTGCATAAAATCCGCAGTGTTCATGCCTAGTGTGTTCCTACCCTAAGGCCGGATTTACACGAGCGTGTGCTTTTTGCGTGCGCAAAAACGTGGCGTTTTGCGCATGCAAAAGGTCCATAACCGCTCCGTGTGGCAGCAGCGTATGATGCGCGGCTGCGTGATTTTCGCGCAGCCGCCATCATTATGACACTCTGTTTGTATGTTTGTAGCACGTGGTGCTTTTCTGTTTTCAGTCATAGTTTATACGGCTGCGGAAGTGCTGGGCGGGATTTTCACGCACCCATTGACTTCAATGGGTGCGTGATGCGCCAACAATGCACAAATATAGGACATGTCGTGAGTTTTACGCAGCGGACACACGGACACACGCTGCGTGAAAATCACTGACAGTCTGCACGGCCCCATAGAGTAACATAGGTCCATGCGAGGCGCGTGAAAATCACTGACAGTCTGCACGACCCCATAGAGTAACATAGGTCCGTGCGAGGCGCGTGAAAATCACTGACAGTCCGCACGGCCCCGTAGAGTAACATAGGTCCGTGCGAGGCGCGTGAAAATCACGCACGTTGCACGAATGTATTACACGTTCGTCTGAATAAGCCCTAACAATAAGACCCAGTTCACAGAGTTTTTGGGCCTTGATATTGACTCGGACGCTGCGTCAGAATCAGCACCAAACAACTTCCAAAACCGCCTCCCATTGATTTAATCTGAAATCAATGGGAGCCAGTCGCGGAAAAAAGAAAAAGCAGCACGTCCTTTCTTGCCGCGATTCCGCCTCTGACCTCCCATCGAAATCAATGGGAGGCAGAAAATGCATTTTTCGCTGCGTTTTTTTGCCTGCTGTCCTCAATCGCCGCGAGCAAAAAACGCAGCAAAAAAACGCGGCAAGATAGTGTGGGCAGGTCAAAATCTGCCTCAAAATTCTTTAAGGAATTTTGAGGCAGATTTTTTTTTGCCTGCAAAATACTGTGTGAACAGGGCCATACATAAACAGCACTTTGAGATAATTTACTCACCGTGTCAGAAGAGATGCTCCCACTCAAGTCCTCTTCCGGCGATGTCTTCCAGGCGAGGTCTTCGGTCCAGACGTCCAGTCCTTCACCTCCAGCCAGGCTCCAGGTAAGTTTTTCCATGTGTGTCCGCGGCTGCGCGCGCTTCGTTCGCGGGTGCGTGCGCGGCCGTTCGCGGGTGCGCGCGCGGCCGATCGCGGGTGCGCGCGCGGGCGGTCTCCAGTGCGGGCGTTCGTGGGTGCGCGCTCGCGAGTGCGCACGCGCGGTAGTTTCCTTGTGCGCGCGATCGGGTGCGCGCGCGCGGGCGGACTGTTTGACGGCCCCCCATGACGAGGGGAGGGGGCCCGCAGCAGCAGCTCACGACATTCTTTTGGTGAAAAAAACGGGCCCCATTACAGGGGCCCGTTTTTTCCTACCAAAAGAATGTTGCGGCAGTTGCCGGGCCCCCCTTTCAGTTAGGTTTGGCCGGGCCCCTCACACCACTACCCCTAATACCCCCCTGATGGCGGCCCTGGCTGTGTATATAAGAGGCATCCTTCCTGTGTTTATAGAGGGATGTCATAAACCACAAGCCCTTGTTCCCATGTGCAAAATGTTTGAATAATGAGGACTGAAAGGTGTTTTCTGAGCAAATATTTATCAAGTCTTTCAGTTTGTTTCTTAGGTTTGGTAGTTCTAGCTGAGATTACAAGGTTTTGGATCTTTTGCATGTACTCTCTAATGTAGTTATCTGGGCTAACAAACAGTTTTAAGGGAAGGTGTCACGGAAAAAAATTTTTTTATATGTTGTTGCTTTTAGTATGTCATTAAAATAAATTTTATTTATTTGTGTTTTTGTGTTGTACTTTTTTCTTTCTTTTACTTCTCTATTGGGGCTGCTATTTTTTTTTTCATCTCGTTAATCGACACGTACAGACACATACAAAGATGGAATACGGCACATACATCCCCATAGTGAATGCGAACGGGAGCCGTTCAATTCACTATGGCGTACGCCGCCTGTGTGGGAACAGCGCATGCGCCGCTCCCACACAGTTCAAAAGGAAGGTCTTCGGCAGAGCGACTTCCGGCGCCATTTTCATGTGGACCGGAAGCCGCGGCCGGACAGTAAGATCACTACTTCCGGTCTCGGCTTCCGACCATATGTTTAAACGCAAGGACTAGGAGCCGAGGGAGCGGAGGCAGCGGCAGCGACAGCGGCGGTGGCAGGAGCAGGTAAGTTATGTTTTTGTATGTGATGTGTGTGTATGTTCGTGTTATACTGTCTGATTACCACTGTATCTAATCCTCCTACACTGTTCATTCACTCAAAAAATGGCGGCACACAGTGTAGGAGGTTTGAACATTCAACCCCCTCCTTTCCCCTGGCACTAGCCAGGATAAAGGAGGGGGGATTGTTTGAGGACACTAGAGCAAGTGTGTCTTCACCAATTTTGCAGCATAAAGCAATGAGGTTACTTTACCACATGCCAATGCTGCAATTTTGGGAATTGCTCCCTCTAGTGACCAGCACATAGAAATTTTATAAATTAGAGTCAAATTTATAATATTTCCTGACTTGTGAAAAAATTTAAAAAATTAGAACAATGTGTAATCATTTCTATACTAACTGTTTAGCTAAAAAAAATATATATATATTTTTCTAGCGACACATTCCATTTAAGGGTAAGAACAGACACAACGTATTCAGTGCCGTTACAGTGTGTTAAGCTGTGCAGCGTATCAGCCCTGAACCGCAGGGAATGCTGTCCGGAGAATGGCACCACATTGTAATGTTTTTTTGAGGCGGAATTTCCACTGCAAAGCGCCGCCAGAATAAAAAAAAAAACATTCATAATTTGCCCCTTCTGTATCTGGCCTCCTGGGATGACGTTGCAGGACATGTGACGCTGCAGCCTGTAATTGGCTGCAGCGGTCACATGGCTCGCAATGTCATCCTGGGAGGCCGGACTGGAGAAGCAGGGAACTCTGGGTAAGTATATCTTTATTATTTTTTTTTTCTTACTTGCAATTTTTGCGCCACATCGCTGTTATTCCACCCCAAATATCGCAACACACACCACTTTGTTGCGGGTTTAAGTAACCCATTGAATTCAATGGGTAAATCCGCAACAGAAGAGTTGCGTATCCGATGAATTGATTGACATGCTGCGGTTGAAGTAACCACACCACAGATCAATTTATGTGCGGATATTTCGGCGGACATTTACCGCAGTGTGGGGACAAGATTTGCACTGCTGCTACTGTAATACGCTGCATATTTTCCGCAATTAATCCTTTGTGGAAAATCCGCAGTGTTTACGTTGTGTGTGTTCCTATCCTAAGGCCTGATTCACACAAACGCTGCTTTTTTCACGTCCAAGGTGCATCCCTGCTCAGCGCTGCGGGACGCGATGTCAAGCATCCCCCATAGTTGAGAGTCTATGGAGGGATGCGTGATGCGTGAAAAGATAGGTCATGTCCTATTTTCGCACGGACCCTTCACGCGGTCCGTTGAAACAACGGCTGTGTGAACGGCCACATTGAATTACATAGGTCCGTGGGATGGCCGCTGTTTCAACTTCCGTCCCACGGACGTTTAACAGGTTCGTGTGAATCAGGCCTTAGAGTGCATCTGTCTGTTTTGTTTTTTTAAATCTTTCGACTCTGCAGTCTCCATTCTCTAGTGAGATAAGAAGTAGACACATTAACTTGTGTATCTGAAATGTGTGTCCTTCCCATGGGACAAGGTTAAGGCCTCCTGGGGCTTGGAGGGTGAAGAATTATTATAATGCATTGAAATAATTCTTATTGGCTGAATCAGGGTCATTATCATATTGTAGATGATTGGCTGAAACCAAAGCCTACACCTTTACTGTCATTAAACCATATGTGGAGTTTTGGGATATTAACATATATAGAATGTTTATGTTTGCAAGTATGAGGTTACCACCTTCTCTCATTTTACTATAAATAAAGATAGATCCGCCCCCTAGGGCAGAGATCGTTTGAACACTGAAGCTGCGTGTCATGGTTCCTCCCGCCGGCCTCTCACAGATCCACCATTGAGAGAGCATTCATTAATTTGGAGCTCATAGACAAATGCAGATAATGTCCAACGTTAACGGACATACTAAATTCTGCAGCGACAACACTAATGCAGTCAGTTCCCCTCAAATAAAGCATTTAGGCTTTATTGTTTCTCTGGAAAAAATTATTTTAACCCCTTCAGGACTGAGCATGGTTTGGCATTGAGGACGAAGCCAATTTTTTCAAATCTGACATGTGTTACCTTACATAGTAATAATTTGGGAATGCTTTTACCTATACAAGAGATTCTGAGATTGTTTTCTTGTGACATATTGTACTTTATGTTAGTAAAAAAGTTTGGTCGATAAATTCAATATTTATGGGTGAAAAACACCAAAATATAGAGAAAATTTGCAAAAATTAGCATTTTTCTAAATTTAAATGTATCTGCTTGTAAGACAGACAGTAATACCACTCAAAATAGTTACTGTTTCATGTATCCCATATGTCTACTGTAGATTGGCATAGTTTTTTGAACAGTCTTTTATTTTTCTAGGACGTTACAAGACTTCAAAAGGCCATTTTTTCAGGGACCTGTTCAGTTCCGAAGCAGCTTTGAGGGCCTTATATAGAAGAAAAAAATACAATGGAGCGGACCTCAATAGTTGGTGGGCGTGCAACAGTTAAATTCAAAAAAGGCTGCCTGCCGGCAGAAATAAGCCCTGTTTTCCAACCATTATTAAAGAGTAAAAATAAAAAAGTCTTTATTCAATTTGCAACAAGGACAGACTACATGAAATTGAAAAGTTAATGTCCATTTCTGACAGCAATTAGCACAGTGCCAGACGTAAGAGCTCTGTCTAGAAAGGGTTAAGTACCACAACCACAGAGCGCTACATGCAGTTAGTTATTAGTTAGATTCAAAGGTGTCAATAGGACAATTATTAAAATAAAGGTAGAAGCCCCCCTTGCATGTAGCGCTCTGTGGTTGTGGTACTTAACCCTTTCTAGACAGAGCTCTTACGTCTGGCACTGTGCTAATTGCTGTCAGAAATGGACATTAACTTTTACATTTCATGTAGTCTGTCCTTGTTGCAAATTGAATAAAGACTTTTTTATTTTTACTCTTTAATAATGGTTGGAAAACAGGGCTTATTTCTGCCGGCAGGCAGCCTTTTTTATATAGAAGAAAGTCACCATAAATCACTCCATTTTGAAAACTGCACCCCTCAAAGTATCTAAAACAACGTTCAGAAAGTGTTTTAACCCTTTCCGTGTTTCACAGGAATTAAAGCAATGTAGATGTGAAATGTACACATTTCATTTTTTATTGGGCAAAATTAATTTGTAATATAGTTTTTTCTGTAACACAGAAGGTTTTACCCGAGAAATGCAACTCAATATTTATTGCCCAGATTCTGCAGTTTTTAGAAACATCTCACATGTGGCTTTAGTGTGGTAATGGACTGAAACACAGGCCTCAGAAGCAAAGGAGCACCTAGAGGATTTTGGGTCCTCCTTTTTTATAAAATATATTTTAGGCACCATGCCAGGTTTGAAGAGGTGTGCCAAAACAGTAAAAAATAAATAAAAAGAGTGACCCCATTTTGGAAACTACACCCCTCAATGAATTTATCTAGGGGTATAGTTAGCATTTCGACCCCACTGTTTTTTTTGCTAAATGTATTGAATTAGTCTATGAAGATGAAAATCTACTTTTTTTCTGAAAAAACATAGACATTTTTAATTTTCACAAGGAATAAAGGAGAAAAAACACCCCAGCATTTGTAAAGCAATTTCTCCCGATTATGGCAATACCCCATATGTGGTAATAAACTGCTGTTTGGACCCAGAGCAGGGCTCAGAAGCGTAGGAGCTCCATTTGGGTTTTGGAGCGCTCATTTTGCTGGATTAGATTTCAGTGCCATGTCGCTTTTGCAATGAACTAAAGGGACCAAAACTGGGGTAACCCTGCAAAAGTGACCCCATTTTGTAAACTACACCCCTCAAGGAATTTATCTAGGGGTATAGTTAGCATTTTGACCCCACAGTTTCTTTTCTAAATGTATTGAATTAGTCTGTAAAGATGAAAATCTACTTTTTTTCTTTGAAAACTTAGACATTTTTAATTTTTAGAAGCAATAAAGGAGTAAAAACACCCGAGCATTTGTAAAACAAATTTCTCCTAATTATGGAAATACCCCATATGTGGTAATAAACTGCTGTTTGGACCCATGGCAGTGCTCAGAACGGATGGAGCGCTATTTGGCTTTTGGAGCTCAAATTTAGCTGAAATGGTTTTCGGGTGTCATGTTGCATTTGCAAAGCCCCTGAGGTACCAAAACAGTGGAAACCCCTCAAAAGTGACCCCATTTGGGAAACTACGCAAAGCCCCAACTACTGTCTATTTGGAGGATTTCTCTGAGAAATGGAACGCCATCTTGTCTAATTGTTGCAACTCATACAGTTAATTAATTCCCATGAGGAGAAAGCATTAAAAGAAACTCGCTCCGAAATTAAACAACTTCAAGAATCCATAATTCCGTTTTCAACACTTCAATCATTTATTGATATGGACAAGATCTTAAAGGGGAATATATCCTAGATTGGAAACTACTATCATGGAGATATAGCAAACAAAATATCTCCGGGACCTACAGGACTACAAGAGCAATACAATATATACGTGGTCCAAACCAGACACACGCATATCTACTCCTCGATCCATTCTGAAAAAGAATAATAATAAAATAAATAAAATACCTACGTCCCGAGTTAATTTCAGCTCTACAGATTTTGAATCGTTTGATTTTGCATCTGATACAGGAGAAACTCCTCAGTCCAATCAGGATTCATTAAACATCGTATCAGGGAAAGATCAAAAAATAAGAAGATCATTCAGCAGACGTCCAAAAAACGGAGAGCTGGGCACAAGCAGAGACGCATCTCGTCGGTATCCGCACCGACACCCAAAAATGCAATAGCCCAAGTCGTAAACTTGTCCGCCAATATTCTCTCGAGTGCACAGCTATCAGTCCTAGCTTGAGGCTTGTCCTATGCACCTACTTGTCATTTTAATCTGTTTAACTGGTTGCCGACACAGGACGAGAATGCTCATCCTGAGCGGCGAGTACTTCACGCCAGAGGCGTAGCTAGGTTCTCCAGCACCTGAATCTTTGCCCCCCCCCCCCCCGACATCTCCTTCCTCCTCGCCGTGTTTGTGTGTTTGTTTTCTCTACCAATCAATGACGTGTCATTTCTTTTCCACATTTCTTTTTATGTAATGCGAGCATAAAAACATTTGTACATTTTACAAGCAATATAGTTCTATACACAACACCAGAACTAAGCTCAGTACATATATACAGCACCAGCACAAATACAGCTCAATTTAGTGCAACCCCTTCCGTATAGGAATGTAAAAACTACAGCTCCCAACATGGCCCGAACAATGATAAGGATATGCTGGGAGTTGCTGTTTCACAAAAATATATCCTATCAATCATACCACCATCTCGCTGCAGATCATACAGTGACTACATTACTGATTAGAGGCAGAATGAACATTTACATTAGGTGACTCACCGGTGACGTCTCAGATTCTAGTTCTTTTTCTCCATCCGGTCCAGACCTCTATGATGACTTCTCCCGGTCACAGCCCATTTCTGCAGTTTGCCGCTCACATGTCTTCAGCTTTTCACTTTTCCAACATTTCCGCACCTATAAATAAAGATAAAGTTATCATTATACCACACACTATGCCCCTAAATATAATAGCGCCATACACTGTACCTCTAATTATAATACCACCATACACAGTGTCCCACACACACACTGTGCCCCCTGTAGATAGTGCCTGCCATAGAACCCCCTGTAGATAGTGCCCCCATATAGCCCACCCCTGTATATAGTGTCCCACAAATAACTCCCCCTATAGTGCTCTACAGATAGCCCACCCCTGTATATAGCCCCCTGTAGATATAGCCCAGCCCTGTATATAGTGCTCCACGTATAGCCCAACCCTGTATATAGCCCCCTGTAGATATAGCCCACCCCTGTATATAGTGCTCTACAGATAGCCCACCCCTGTATATAGCCCCCTGTAGATATAGCCCAGCCCTGTATATAGTGCTCCACGTATAGCCCAACCCTGTATATAGCCCCCTGTAGATATAGCCCAACCCTGTATATAGTGCTCCACAGATAGCCCATCCCTGTATATAGCCCCCATGTAGATATAGCCCATCCCTGTATATAGCCCCCCTATAGATATAGCCTACCCTGTATATAGTGCTCCACAGATAGCCCAACCCTGTATGTAGCCCTCCTGTAGATATAGCCCACCCATGTATATAGTGCTCCACATATAGTCCACCCCTGTATATAGTGCTCCACATATAGTCCACCCCTGTATATAGTGTTTCACAGATAGCCCACCCCTGTATATAGCCTCCCTGTACATATAGTCCACCCCTGTATATAGTGCTCCACTAGATAGTCCACCCCTGTATATAGTGCTCCACAGATAGCCCACCCCTGTATATACTACATACAGGGGTGGGCTACATCTACAGGGGGACTATATCTACAGGGGTGGGCTATATCTACAGGGGTGGGCTATATCTACAGGGGTGGGCTATATCTACAGGGGTGGGCTATATCTACAGGGGGACTATATCTACAGGGGGACTATATCTACAGAGGGACTATATCTACAGGGGGGCTATATCTACAGGGGTGGGCTATATCTACAGGGGGACTATATCTACAGGGGTGGGCTATATCTACAGGGGTGGGCTATATCTACAGGGGTGGGCTATATCTACAGGGGTGGGCTATATCTACAGGGGTGGGCTATATCTACAGGGGGACTATATACAAGGGTGGGCTATAGCTACAGGGGGGCTATATACTATATAGCCCCCCTGTAGCTATAGCCCACCCCTGTATATGGTGCTCCATAGATAGCCCATCCCAGTATATAGCCCCCCCTGTAGATAGATACCCCCTTAGATAAAGTCGTCCCCCCCATAGATAAAGCCCCCCCCGGTGTAGACAAAGTCCCCCCTTCGTAGATAAAGCCCCCCGTGTAGATAAAGTTCCCCCCATAGATAAAGTCCCCCTTGTAGATAAAGTCCCCCCTCCCGTAGATAAAGTCCCCCCCTGTAGATACAGCCACACACTTTTATTACAATTTAAAAAAAAATAACTATTCAAACTCACCTTAATCCCGCTCCCACGCCGGCCGGCAGCCATGGAGACCTGATCTCTTCTGCGCAGGTCTCCTGGGGATTGAACGCAGCATCTATGAAAGGCGCTGATTGGCTGGGCAGGATGACTTTCCCTGTCAATCAGCGCCTTTCATCGACGGAAGCTTCACTGGTACAAAAGGTACCAGTCGCTTCACTAGTGGAAAGGCGCTGAATGGCCGGGCACGGAACGTGCCCGGTCATTCATTGCTTCTAATTGTACCTGTGTCCTTGCGACACAGGTACAATTATAGTGCAGGAGGAGGTGGCGCTGGCGCCCCCCTCTAAGTTGCTACCCCCCCCTAGCTACGCCCCTGCTTCGCGCATTAGGATGAGCAATCCCGTCCTGTGTGACAGCCGTCTCTGCGGGAGATCGTTAGCGGGGCAACGGCTGTAATAAACAGCCACGGCCCCGCTCTGACAGTGGAGAGGAGAGAAACATCTTCTCTCCGCCGTTAACCCTTTGAACGCTGCGATGAAAGCTGAACGCGGCGTTCAAGGAGAGGGGACTGCACATTAATCGCGTCACAGAAGTTAACTGTGACGCGATCAAAGCCCACAACTCATATGGCCACACAGCCCAGGGTCCATTGAAGGACCCCAGGGCTGTCTGAACATATTTCCTGTTGTTAGGGCATACTGAGGTATGCCCTAACAACTGCCTGTGTACGATCAGTAACAGGCTAATGTACTGGCATACAGATCTATATAAAAATCAAAATGCTAAATCCCTTTATGGGATTAAAAAAAAAAGTTAAATGAATGTAAAAAAAAAATGATAAATAAATAAAAAGCAAAAAATTACACAGATAATAAATAATAAATAAACTTTTTAACCCCTTCCCCCTGCTTGCATTCTGGGCCCTAATGTCCAAGCCATTTTTTACATTTTTCCATTGTCACATTCGAAGAGCTGTAACTTTTTTATTTTTGCGTCGGCATAGCTGTATAAGGTCTTGTGTTTTGCGTGACGACTTGCAGTTTTTATTGGTACCATTTGAGAGTAGATTCGACTTTTTGATCACTTTTTATCACATTTTTTTTAAATCAGGATTAACAGAAAACAGCAATTTTTCCATTGTTTTTTATTTTATTTCTTACGGCGTTCACAGTGCGGGTTAAATAATGTAACAGCTTTATAGTCGGGGTCGTTACGGACGCGGCAATGCCAAATATGTGTAACTTTTTTGCTTTATTGTAGTTCTTTTTAATAGTAAAAAAGCTGGGTTTTTCATTTTTTTTGTTTCACTTTTTTTTTTTTTATTAACTTTATTAAACTTTTTTACTTTTTTACTAGTCCCACTAGGGGACTTCACTATCCTCCGATCGCTATTATAATACACTGCAATACTTTTGTATTGCAGTGTATTACTGCCTGTCCGTTTAAAACAGGCATCTGCTAGGTCATGCCTGCGGCGTGATCTAGCAGGCATTCGCTCCAGGCAGACCTGGGGGTCTTTATTAGACCTCCGGCTGCCATAGAAGACACAGACACTCGGCGATTTTATCGCCGGGTGTCAGTGAGATGAGAGGGAGCTCCCTCCCTCTCTCCAAAACCATTCAGATGCGGTGCTCGCTATTGTGCACCGCATCTGAAGGGTTAAACGGGTGAGATCGATATGAATATCGATCTCACCCGGAAGAGCAGGGACGCCCCCAGCCCTCAGCTGCCTCTGGCAGCTGAGAGCAGGGAGATTTCACGGCTCCCTGCTCTGTTTACTTTATTCTACAGCAGCGACGTAGAATAGCGGCGCTCTAGAATAAAGCCCACTAATGACCGCCGTAAAAAGGCGTATCGGCGGTCATTAAGGGGTTAAAATATAAGTCCCAAAACATTAAATAATATAGACATATTTGGTATCGCCACGACCGTAACAACCTGTACAACAAATGTATAACATTATTTATGATGATCGGTGTATGGTGTAAAAAAAAAAATATTAAAACTGCAGCGGAACTGCTTTTTTTCTGCAATTTTGCGAAAATAAAAATTTATAGAGATTAAACGATAATGTATTTGTACCAAAAAAATGGTACCTACATAAAGTATAACTCGCCCCGCAAAAAACAAAGTCTCATACAACTACATCGTACAAAAAAAAAAAGTGTTATGAGCGTCGGGATGCAAAGAGGGAAATCTAAAAAAATTGCTCTGTCCTCAAGGCCAAAATTGGCCGTGTCCTTAAGGGGTTAATACAATTCTTGATGTCAACAAATTTGCCAGAAAAGTTACTGTAAAAAAAGCATTTTTTAGATAACAGTCAGGTTGTTTCACATGGTGAGGATGTTCTTCAGATTCCTGATACCTTTCCGTGTCCTCATGTCACTGCCCCCTCCCCCCTCGCCTGCTTCGCAGAACACATGGCCACATCTGATCTACAACACTTACACGCCGAATCATTTCTGTATGTTGATATTAATTCTTCACAAAAATTTTATGTCAAGGATGAGTCTTTTTATCCCATACAATCACGGTCACCTGTTTTAGATAAATTTCAAGAATTGAGAAGGACCTTGTGTCTCTTCATCAAAACCTTATTGATACCAATAACAACCTTACCCGGGCTGAAACAGCTGCATTAAAACAACTAAAAGAATTAGACGATGTGGTCATTCGCCAGGCAGACAAGGGGGGAGCTGTGGTCATACTAGACAGAGCTGTATATCTACAGGAAAATATTGCCCTTCTGTCAGACCGCACTACTTATTATACATTAGCCAGTGACCCCACGGCAATCTTTTCCAAAAAGTTGGATTTATTAGTCACGGAAGCCGTAAGACTGGGTATCATGTCCCAAAGAGAAGCCAAATTTATTCAAGTCAATCACCCGGTAATGGCTATTTTTCATTCCTTCCCCAAAATCCATAGTTCCGGCTTCCCTCCCCCCTTTCGTCCCATTGTTGCTGGAATTGGCTCATTGAACAAGAGTTTATGCCTTTGGGTTGATAGTCTCCTTCAGCCACTTATATCAGCTATTCCTGGGTATATCCAGGACACAAAACATGTCCTGCATGTGCTCAGCAAAATAGTTTGGCAACCGCATTTTTATTGGATCACAGCTGATGTCACTTCACTGTATACTGTAAACCCACATTATCTTGCCAACTGTGCATTGCTTTGGTTTTTAGACATGTACAGAAGCTATACTATTGATTTTAAGGAATTTATTGTTACTGCTGTTATGCATCTAATGGGCCATAATTTCTTTATGTTTAATCATACTTATTACCTGCAAACAACAGGGGCATCCATGGGAGTAAAATTCTCCCTCTCTTTAGCCATTATATACACCGTGTTCCAAATTATTATGCACATTGGATTTAAGTGTCATGAACATTTAATTATTAGTTTTTCAATTAAACTCATGAATGGTATTGTGTCTTAGGGCTTTTTGGATGATTGTAATCAATCTCAGACACCTGTGATAATTAGTTTTCCAGATGTGGCCAATCAAAGGAAAACTACTTAAGAAGGACGTTCCACATTATTAAGCAGGCCACAGGTTTCAAGCAATATGGGAAAAAACGATCTCTCTGCTGCCGAAAAGCGTGAAATAGTACAATACCTTGGACAAGGTATGAAACCATTGGATATTTCAAGAAAACTTAAGCGTGATCATCGTACTGTGAAAAGATTTGTGGCTGATTCAGAGCACAGATGGGTTTGTTCAGATAAAGGCATAATGAGGAAGGTTTCTGCCAGACAAATTAATAGGATTAAGAGAGCAGCTGCTAAAATGCCATTGCAAAGCAGCAAACAGGTATTTGAAGCCGCTGGTGCCTCTGGAGTCCCGCGAACCTCAATGTGTAGGATCCTCCAGAGGTTTGCAAGTGTGCATAAAGCTATTATTCGGCCACCCCTAAACAATGCTCATAAGCAGAAACGGTTGCAGTGGGCTCAGAAATACATGAAGACTAATTTTCAAACCGTGTTTTTTACTGATGAGTGCCGTGCAACCCTGGATGGTCCAGATGGATGGAGTAGTGAATGGTTGGTGAATGGCCACCATGTCCCAACAATGCTGCGACATCAGCAAGGAGGTGGCGGAGTCATGTTTTTGGCTGGAATCATGGGGAGAGAGCTGGTAGGCCCCTTTAGGGTCCCTGATGGTGTGAAAATGACCTCTGCAAAGTACGTAGAGTTTATGACTGACCACTTTCTTCCGTGGTACAAAAAGCGTGCCTTCCGTAGCAAAATTATCTTCATGCATGACAATGCACCATCTCATGCTGCAAAGAATACCTCTGTGCCATTGGCTGCTATGGGCATAAAAGGAGAGAAACTCATGGTGTGGCCCCCATGTTCCCCTGACCTCAACCCTATTGAGAACCTTTGGAGCATCCTCAAGCAAAATATCTATGAGGGTGGGAGGCAGTTCACATCAAAAGAGAAGCTCTGGGAGGTTATTCTGACATCCTGCAAAGATATTCAAGCAGTAACTGTCCAAATACTCACAAATTCAATGGATGCAAGAATTGTGAAGGTGATATCAAAGAATGGGTTCTATGTTAACATGTAACTTGGCCTGTTAAGTTGTTTTTTTTATTGAAAAAGCTTTTGATTTCTGTAAATATGACCTTCTGATGCTGCAAATTCAACAAATTATCATTTTAGTTCTCTTTACAACCTTTAGGCTGGATTCACACGAGCACATTACGTCCGTAATGGACGGAACGTATTTCGGCCGCTAATCCCAGACCGAACACACTGCAGGGAGCCGGGCTCCTAGCATCATAGTTATGTACGATGCTAGGAGTCCCTGCCTTGCTGCAGGACAACTGTCCCGTACTGAAAACATGATTACAGCGAAAAATAACATTTGCATAATAATTTGGAATGCGGTGTATATGGCTTGGTGGGAAAAACAGTAAATTTTTTATGGGGACGGTCCTTGTGCTCTGTCATGTGTCTGGTATGGCCGCTACTTAGATGACCTCCTCTTTATTTGGGGGTCTGATGCAGCAGCCACACCAGACTTCATTGAATATTTGAATTCAAACCCCCTAAATCTCAAATTTACATACACTTGCCATCCAAGACAGATTTCCTTCTTGGATCTGTTGCTTACCCGTGAAGTACATCTTACATCAGTTGACACAGTGACATTTCGAAAGAGTTTATTAGAACAAAACGTAATTGCTCCTCCCCCGCTACTTTTAACCTAGAAAATTACATCCTCATTAGAAGACTGCATGATCGCAAGTATCCTCGCTGGATGCTAAACCGTGCCCGCAATATCTCCTTAGAACGCGATAGGGATACTTTGCTGGGAGTTTCTCACTATGCAGATATACAGAATACTAATAATAATAAAAAAAATATCAGCACCCCTGTGGTTTTTCCCCACTCCCTTCAGTGGTATACCGCAGCATATGTAATATTATCAAAAAATATATTCCCATCTTGCATCAGGACCCTTTAGGCTATGTTCACACGGGGTATTTTGCAGGAGGAATATCTGCCTCAAAATTCCGTTTGGAAGTTTGAGGCAGATATTCCTCTCCCTGCACGCCGATTTTCGCTGCGATTTTCGCTCTGTTTTTTGCCCGCGGCCATTGAGTGCCGCGGGCATAAAACAGCGCGAAATACGCTTTCTCTGCCTCCCATTGAAGTCAATGGGAGGTCAGAGGCGGAAACGCCCGAAAATAGGGCATGTCGCTTCTTTTTCCCGCGAGGCAGTTTTACTGCTCGCGGGAAAAAGACGCCGACGCCTCCCATTGAAATCAATGGGAGGCGTTCTTGGGCCGTTTTTGCGACGCGGTTTCCGCGTCAAAAAACTCGGCAAAATACCCCGTGTGAACATAGCCTTATACTCCAGGGCCTTAGAACATGGTCTGAAATTTGTGCCTAAAATGGCCTGTACGATTAGCTCTATACTATCCCTAAGTCTGTTCTTCTCAAAAAAAACAGACCCCCACTTGGCTTAACTATAAAGGTTTTTCAAATGCGATCATACTAAATGCATCTGCTGCAATACAATCAACACATCCACTGAATTCACATCCACGGCCAAAAACGAATCAATCAAACTAAAACAATACATCAACTGTAACACGACATAAGTGGTTTATTTAATCACCTGCACTAAATGTAAACTACAGTATATTGGGAGCACGTCCTGCAGTCTCAAAACGCGCATCCGCCGCCATCAGTCAGACGCATTAAGAACCGCAACATCTCAGCGGTGTCTTTTCATTGCGCATCATGTCATAATGGAGATGCATCTTCCCTTATTGTACAAGGCATAGAAAGGGTTCATTTCTCTTCCAGGGTTGGAGACCATTTGAAACAACTCAGGAATAGAGAGGCTTTTTGGATGTTTCTACTTGGCACCTGTGCACCTAATGGGTTAAACCGCCGACTAGATCTCATCCTTTTCTATTAAGATTGTTTTCTCTTACATAATCCCTCACATTAAGGGTATGTTCACACGCAAACTCAAAAACGTATCAAAATACGGAGCTGTTTTCAAGGGAACTCAGCTCCTTATTTTCAGACGTTTTTTAAGCCACTCGCGATTTTCGCTGCGCTTTTCACTGCCGTTTTTGGAACTTTTTTCAATAGAGTCAATGAAAAACGGCTCCAAAAACTTCCCAAGAAGTGACCTGCACTTCTTTTTCGCGGCCGTTTTTTTACACGTAAAAAAAACGCTCCAAAAAACGCTCTGTCGGAACAGAATGCCGTTTTCCCATTTTAAACAATGGGCAGATGTTTGGAAGTGTTCTGCTTCCGATTTTTCAGCCGTTTTTTGGGCGTTTACGGACATACCCTTATTGTTAGTTCCCTATGAAATTTGCAACATTGATATGTGTCTTTTTCTCTAATCAACTGCTTTTAACACACACCTGATTTTGGAACATGTGATTATTTCTCTGTTCATGATTGGCTGCATATATATATATATATATATATATATATATATATATATATATACACACACTACCGTGCAAAAGTTTAGGGTCACTCAGAAATTTCCTTATTTTTTAAAGAAAAGCACAGTTTTTTTCAATGAAGGTAACATTAAATTAATCAGAAATACACTCTATACATTGTTAATGTGCTAAATGACTATTCTAGCTGCAAACGTCTGTTTTTTAATGCAATATCTACATAGGTGTATAGAGGCCCATTTCCAGCAACCATCACTCCAGTGTTCTAATGGTACATTGTGTTTGCTAACTGTGTTAGAAGGCTAATGGATGATCATATAATTTGTTTTTTATTTAAAAACATATAATATTGAGTATTTGACAAACAACTGTAATTAACTTTGTTACTAACACACTGATACATTGCATTTGCTATGAAATTTTGCTACTGGCCCTTGTAGCTGTCAATCAACATTCACCATATTTAAGGGCGTCAGAACCGGCAGGTTACACCCCTAGAGGAAGCCGGAATGCCGGCGAAACGCGCGTCGGGTGTTTAGCCTTTTAAATCTAATGCAATAGGTCCATCTCTATCTATCACTGTCTGCAATTGACATCCCAATAGTGTATGCCCGCAATTCGTTCTCACACGCGGCCTCTGCTCCTAGCAAGGTGAGCGGTGTGAGCGAGACACACCGTCTCAACATACACTGCCAGATGATCTCTCTGACAGCTGCCTCAGAGTCAGGTCAGCGGCGCACACAATTTGCTCAGCCCGAGAACTTCACCCTGTTGCTGCCTGTCGTCTCTCCCGTCTCCGGCGGTGTGAAAAATAACTTGGCAACTAGCATTTAATACATTGCACTCGGATTGCGGACTACTGCGCTATTGTTATAAAGCTCCCATACAGCTCATTTCAGAGCTATTAACATATCTATAAAAATCGGATTTACTATAAGAATACAAGCAATTTAAAATATTTTGAGTATGATTCACCATATACTAAATGTCAAAGATATTTTAATTATCTTTATATGTGTGAACATATATTGCTTTAAATGGACAGTTGAGTTGTCACTAAATCTCAAAGACCTGCTGAAACAAGAGCCTACATGGGGGGATGGCTATTCTATTTCAAGTCGTTTAGTTTATGGCTTTGCATTTCAGC
The DNA here is from genome assembly GCF_050947455.1 of Rhinoderma darwinii. NCBI lineage: Eukaryota > Metazoa > Chordata > Amphibia > Anura > Rhinodermatidae > Rhinoderma > Rhinoderma darwinii. Next base: position 41,375,530 of record NC_134690.1, on the reverse strand, counting down.
TGTTACAAAGGCAACGTGAGAAAACGTGCTGACATTGTATTTCTTATGGCTAAAGATATATGTGGAGTTTTGGGATATTACCATATTAAGAATGCTCATGCTTTGCAAGTATGAAGTTACCACCTACTCTCATTTTCTTATAAATAAAGATGCATCTGCCCCCCATGCCAGAGACTGTTTGAACACTGAAGCTGCGTGTCATGGTCTCTCTCCGGTCGGCCTCTCTCAGATCCACCATTGAGAGAGCATTCATTAATTTGGAACTCATAGACAAATGCAGATAATGTCCAACGTTAATGGACAATGTAAATTCTGCAGCAACATTACTTGGGGGCTCGTCCGGGATTCTCAACACAGATCGAAGGCGACAATCGAAGGTGGATGACGGCTAAGATAACGGAGAACTGCACACAAAACCGGTGAGTAAGAAATGTTATTCTTACTGTGCACTTCTCTCTTGTTTTAGCTGCCGTCCAGGTATTGTCTCTTTTGACTATTTGGGAACCATGAACACCATTTGTCTATGAGTAGTTGCATGTATGAATTATAGGAAGAGGTGTGTGAGTGGACACGAATCTGTGAGTGTATCTGTGAGCGGCTGAGATAAGGGAGCGTTTGTTTTCTGATCCCAAAACATACAGAAACAACCAAATACCGAGATAACACTAAACGGCCTGTCCGAAGTGTTCCCTCCGGCCCCTGGGTTTAGTATGTATTAAGATCAGGTTGCAAATTGATCCTTGCAGAAGTGACGGGTAACCATCCCCGCCCAAGTGATTGTTAGGACTTTCGCGTATCCAGACTGTGACCCATAGGAGGCGCACCTGGCCGGAAGTAAGAGTACATATGTGGGCTAATCCTTGGATGCCCGATCTGAATGAGTTGCTGATTATTAAGTAACATCTCTGTGACTAGAAAGTTTATAGAATATCCATGGGCGCCTGAGACAGTGAGATAGTTTGGCTGCTGTTTAGGAAACCGATCAGATATACGCGGTTGCCCTACTGATCATAGGGAACCCCCATGACAGACTAAAGGATTTAGCAGAGTGCGTTGGGTCCTGGAGAAAATAAAACAAATAAAAATAAAATAAAAAGCAGGAACCCCAATGACAGACTAAATATAGGCCGAAGGGTTAAGTAGGCCAGGAAAATAGACTGAAGAGTTAGTGCGGATGTGGCCAGCTTTGTCTTGATCCTGATAACTTGCTGCAGCGTGACTTCACACAGCAAAAGAAAAAGTCGTCAAGATAAGGTTGGCTACATTAGTAAGTCTGGGATTTAGCAGTGGGCATGGGGAAATCTGGATCGAAGTATGCCCGAGGTAAAGTGCTGGCCAGCCGGGAATTGTGGCATAACACCCAAGGTACAGGGTGTGGAAAAACAGCAGCAGATATTGTTAGGAAAAGGTTTAGTTTAGAACCTAGAGAAAATCGAGAATGTTCAAGCAGGGGAGTCCTCAGTTATACGGGATGGGATGGTTTCTTGAGAGATGATGGGCCCGGATTAATAGACTGAGTGGCAAAGAACAGATAGAAGTGATTGAATGCACCAGATAAAAATAGGGAAAAAAACCAAAAAACAAAAAAACACATGGAAGCACAGTTGTCAGTTGTCAGTAAGAATTGACCAGCGTCTATTTCTATAGATAGACATTCCAGTAGAAAAGAATGTGCCAACTATAATTCTTCTATGTTCAGCTTTATAAACCAAAGGTTTCCAGAAACAAGAGGTTTCCAGGGCTGACAGGCGAGCAGTTATTAGCCATACATTGAGAGTAAGGCGTCATCAGAATTCATAAAGGAATCAATTAACTCTTCACTTCCTAAAAAGGAAACATTGGGTGAAATGTTCAGGGATTGTTGATAGAGAGATAGATAGATGTGGATTAGGAATTGGCTAATAATATAAATAAAGCCAATAGGATAATTGTAAGTGTAATGACCACGGATTGAAGGAGAAGTGAGATTAATAAAGTGAAGATTCTTATGTATTTATATCCAAATCTGCTTGTTGGAATATTCTGTATATCATCTGTCCTAAATTGTCACTAATGACATTTCCTCTCGTTATAGGAGTTTTCCAAGACATTTTAAACTTTACTGTAAATCTTTTTCCTTTTTGGTTTATTTAACAGTCATTTTAATAATTGCATGGAATGTCTAACAAGATATATTGTTAATCTATAGTAACCGTGTTAGACTAATAGAACTAATGATAAGAGAATAGCGTGTGTTAACGTGAAGATGTTGGGTCATTGACTGACAGGAGCACATGGTGACATTTTGACCTTGTAGCTCATAAGTTTTGGCTAGTAAGGGGTTAATACTACATTCTCTGTTATCTGTAGTATAGCTGTGTCTACAGAAAGTGCACATGTAGTGCAAAATAAGAACTGTAATTTAAAGAAAAAAAAAAAACAAGAAAGGAAAAAAGCCTGATAAAATCACAGGATTGAGTATTATATGTTTTATGTTTATATGTTGTATGTTACGTTGTATGTGTTTTATATGTCGACCACAATGAAAAACTTCATTCATATTTAAATTTAATATGATGCCCATTACTAAATGATTATAGTTCATTGGATGAAGAATCCAAGAATAGGAGTTTATACACAGTCATTCTAGTTATATACTTGTTTTACATAAGGTCACACACAAAAGGTATATAATGTGTGAGATTGGATTCTCAGTACTGAGAGTGTCTGGGAACAGCTGGTATTGTGAGTGACTGGTGTGCGATGAACTATTTTTAAAGGGAAATGGTTTCTTTGAAATCACCACATGAGAAGTGAGTCAACAAGAAAGATTTTTATGTCATTGTTACATTTTAGTTTATGATTATTTGATATTAACAAGTTTCTATTGGCATATGATGACACATATAGTGCACGATATGTTTCATCATTTGTCTTAATAGATTGGTTTATTTAATAATTGATATATACTAATTAAGGAAACAAGTATTTTGCTATTTTGCAAAGTTCTATTATTTAATTATAAGAGTATCCTTTCTGTTGAATGATGGTATATACATTACATATGTACATGACACACACACACATACACACACACACACACACACACACACACACGCGCACACACACACACAGTAACATATTGGGAATATATTTTATGAAATTAAAATGCAAATAAGATGACAGCATTCACAGGAGCTGTTGTCACGTGTATGGTGTCAGATTCCTGTCCAGTCAATCTTATAGTTTCTGACATCCTTGCAGCAATTCAGGTTGTCATTCGATATAAGTCTGATGGACAGATTGAAGTTACTGATGATATGAAAAATTGTATGTGTGCTGCACTCTATGGGGATTGCACTAGGAGGAAGACCTCACACCTCAGGAAATATTGAGGGCGGTCCTGTCCTCCTTCTGGGCACAGGGTAAACAGACGTAGGACGCATGTCTGTGGCCCCTGTGATTGTTAAAATTGTTTGCAAACAGCCCCAAACCTCACTTGAAGCAGTGCCCTCCGAGCCTCCCACAGTTGAAAAGTATTGATAACCAGATAAGACAAGTATTTGGAGGCCGAGGTACTGAAGAAATGTGTATGTTCTTATAAGCCCCTCTCCCTAAGAATGCCAAACAGCATTGTACCTTCCGTCTTGTATCTGTGTAGTAGCAGCAGCTGCTCTACTCAAAGACAAGACAACAGACATAGTGCTAAGATTAGCTCCTAGTTCTCAGGGTGCGCCATGCTGTTAGTGAGATTCTTCATCAAGCACACACTAAGCTCATGTCTACTAAGTATAAGACCAGTCTCATGGCCCCATATAAAACTAACCATACATTGATGTACAGTGTTACAGTGTTAAACCCTACTACATTGCTTCCGCAGGGTTCAACAAAGGAGGAAGAGAAGGATATATGGTCAATGGGAGACTTGAGAGGGAATGGGATAAGTCACAGGAAACAGTAGACAGTGAATTTCCGGCCTGGTGGGAAGTTGATTTCTCAGCACATTTGATTCCCCAGTACACAGGTCACCAACATAATTGTCTTGAATTAATGACAATAGAGATGAAAATATTAGAAAATGTAACAAAAGATCCAATATCTAATCCAGCTTTTGAGTTTCTTTTGTAGATGGTTCCAGGTACCACTATGAAGGAGGCTACAAGACTGGGTATATACTGTCACCACCGAAACAGAGGTAATAAAGTAACAACCACTCCCATCCTCTGTGTCAGCACAGGAGGTGGCGGTGAAGGTACTCGCTGAGGTGTGTAGGCTGACTGAAGGTAAATTTATATATACTGACTCTAGATATGCTTTTGGTATTGCACATGATTATGGCCTAATCTGGAGGAGCAGAGATTTTGCTGGATCCACGGGTAAACCCATAATGTTGAGAGAGTGAGAGAACTGTTTGAGGCTCTGACACTGCCAAAGGAGGTAAATATACGTAAAGTGCAAGCTCTTACTAAAATGCAAGCTACCCCCGAAGCAAGGGGAAATAGACTAGTAGACGAGGCTGCGAAAGCTGCAGCTCTCATGTCCCTCATAGAGGAGGATGTAGTGTTCTTGACCAGCATAGTATCTGGTCCCATAGACATGATAATATTGAGTAGACTACAAAGTCAAGCCATATAAGAGGAAAAAGGACATTGGTAGACAAAAGGTGCCAGTGAAGGGGAGGATGGAATATGGAAGGTGGGTAACCGGATGTGCCTACCCAGAGTCCTCTTCCCCATGATAACCCAACTAATGCACGGACCAACGCAGGTGTCAAGAGAAGGAATGTGTGCAATGGTGAGCAAATGGTGGGTACCCCCGGGGTTTCAGCAAGTGCCGCTGCCAGATTTGTCCAGAGGTGCATGATATGTGTCTGCCATAACATAGGCAAAACTGTGCGAGTTGCAAAAAGGCATATGGTAAAGGCAGACTACCCGTATCAGCGATTGCAGATTGACTCCGTTACCAAAGGTGGGACAGTATGAACATGTACCGGTCTGTGTAGATCTGTTCTCTGGGTGGCCTGAGGCGTGGCCAGTAACGTAGGGCCACAGCAAAAGAAAGATGGCTCTCAGAAGTGGTATGTAGATATGGGGTCCCTGAGACAATAGAAAGTGATAGAGGAATTCACTTTACTGGAGAGGAACTCCAAGACATCCTGCAGGTCCTGGGTATAGAGCAGCTTTTCACACCCTGTATCCCAAGAGCAATGGGAAGGTAGAAAGGTGGAATGGGACTTTTAAGTTAAAAATCCAGAAGGTCATGGCAGAAACCCATAAACCCTGGACTCAGTGCCTGCCTATTGCCCTCTGACCTCACCCGTTATGTGGGAGCTCTGAAGAAACAGCTCACGCAGATGTATAAATATGTTTATGATTCCATTCCAGAACCTAAGCGAAAGGAGGACATTGTTTACAGCCGGGGGACTGGGCGTGTGTAAAGAGACACCGTAAAGCACTAGAGCCGCAATGTGACATCCACACCAAGTCCAGCTCACAACTTCCACATCCGTTACATTGGAAGGAAAGAACTTGGACACGCCGGTCACTGCTGACAGGTCCTCAATCACGATGATGAACTATGAGTCTCGTCAAGCTCCGGCTGACCATCTTCTCCGTCATCTCTACATTACCTATTGTCTAAATGATGAGCCAGAAGAAGAGTTTAATGACACGTTTATCAAACATCAAGTGATATCAGTATTGACTAAATTGCTGGACTATTGTATACGTCTCCATTCAAAAACGATGCCATATCTGAAGATAGATGAAGTTATTGCCTTGGCCTTGCGGTCCCATCTCTTTTCCCTAGCGCTTAACCCTTACTCTCCTGGAGTTGCCGCTCTTGTAATAGCAGCGGGGGTATTGGTTCCCTGTCTGTTTACCCGTGTAAGATATTCAAAGAGGGAAGCACTGCGGAAAACAGATCTCAGGCCAGGAATACTGCCGTCCATGATTAGATGTTACCCCAATGACAGTGTGTGATGTGTAAACAGAGGACAGGTTAATAAAAATGACATGTTGTTTGATGCTGTAAACCTCACCAGCTGTGAGGGAAGAGACACAGAATATGTACAGTCTGGGGATAAGAGCAACTGGCAGCTCCCAGTGCTCAGAGACAGCTAGAAAATGGATGACGCAGGGTCTAGAGGGTGCAATACGAGGTAATCTAACTAATAAAGGGGGTGGCATCGATGAATGCCACCGGACGGGACATGATCTTGTCCTCCTGGATTGCAGGAGTGTTAAATCACTCCAGGGATGTGCTTCAACCCAACATGTATGTCATATATGTGGGTACGAGGCATATAAGTGGTTGCCACCCAGGAGACCAGGAGTATGTACCTTAGCTAGACTACAACCAGCTACTTAGATAGAGATATATTATGTAACATGTTTGATTGCAAAAGTATCAGCAGTTAAGAAAACAACACAGGATATTAAAATTCATGTGGTCCAGACCACCCACCACCCTAAGAACCGAGGTGGGAGGAAACATTCAGAGCCACCTGTTTATGTGACACTAAATGCTTCTACACCTGATAAAGTTATCTGTCAAGTCGTAGAAAACCACCAAGATAGATGGGTTTGCCCGAATTGTGAAACCTGTAATTCCCTAAATCTTCAGGTGTGTACAGTATGTAACGCTGTGCACTCACCTATTGCTAGACACGTATCCTGAGTATTCGTCTCGCAGTGAATGGCATTAAAAATGCCCTGGTCTAGGGGATCTAGCCAGAACGTAATCTCGGACGAATATTCGAATACATGGCTAAGCAATTTTATGTTCAAAAGAAGGGAATTGTCAAAGATATTTTAATTATCTTTATATGTGTGAACATATATTGCTTTAAATGGACAGTTGAGTTGTCACTAAAGCTCAAAGACCTGCTGAAACAAGAGCCTACATGGGGGGATGGCTATTCTATTTCAAGTCGTTTAGTTTATGGCTTTGCATTTCAGCTGTTACAAAGGCAACGTGAGAAAACGTGCTGACATTGTATTTCTTATGGCTAAAGATATATGTGGAGTTTTGGGATATTACCATATTAAGAATGCTCATGCTTTGCAAGTATGAAGTTACCACCTACTCTCATTTTCTTATAAATAAAGATGCATCTGCCCCCCATGCCAGAGACTGTTTGAACACTGAAGCTGCGTGTCATGGTCTCTCTCCGGCCGGCCTCTCTCAGATCCACCATTGAGAGAGCATTCATTAATTTGGAACTCATAGACAAATGCAGATAATGTCCAACGTTAATGGACAATGTAAATTCTGCAGCGACACTAAACAAATAAGGTGACACTCTTATAGACACACTGTCTACCCCTGTAATCTATACTGACGTTCCTATTAGTAATGATAATGGGTAGCTATTGCAACATTGCCACTGCAAGATAGTAATATCTGATAGCTAGTGATTCATGAGGCAAATTGTGTCCTTTATGGTGTAGGATAGGGGGTCATCCGCACTATAATTCAAATTGGACCTGCATTAGACAATTGTAATAATTTATACACAATTTTTAACACGTCTATTAATAAAGTTTATTATTTTATTATATCCAAAAAAAATTCAACTGAACCACAATCCTTATCCCCCTTTTTCCCTTTCCCTAATCAATATTTGTACAAAACTGGTGGTATACACCTTTGTGGTTCTCATCACCCACTCTATATAAAATAAATGAGAGGGTATTTGCTAAATTTCCCATAATGGATGATTAGAAAACACTTGAAAACCCTTGTACAATTATGTTAGCACCACTGTAAACAGTTTTGCTGTTTAGAGGAGCTATAAAACTGACCTTCCTTTGAGCTAGTTGAGAATCTGGAGCATTACATTTGTGGGTTCGATTAAACTCTCAAAATGGCTAGAAAAAGAGAGCTTTCATGTGAAACTCGACAGTCTATTCTTGTTCTTAGAAATGAAGGCTATTCCATGCGAGAAATTGCCAAGAAACTGAAGATTTCCTACAACGGTGTGTACTACTCCCTTCAGAGGACAGCACACACAGGCTCGAACCAGAGTAGAAAGAGAAGTGGGAGGCCCCGCTGCACAACAGAGAAGCAAGACAAGTACATTAGAGTCTCTAGTTTGAGAAATAGACGCCTCACAGGTCCTCAACTGGCAGCTTCATTAAATAGTACCCGCAAAACGCCAGTGTCAACGTCTACAGTGACGAGGCGACTCCGGGATGCTGGCCTTCAGGGCAGAGTGGCAAAGAAAAAGCCATATCTGAGACTGGCTAATAAAAGGAAAAGATTAATATGGGCAAAAGCACACAGACATTGGACAGAGGAAGATTGGAAAAAAGTGTTATGGACAGACGAATCGAAGTTTGAGGTGTTTGGATCACACAGAAGACCATTTGTGAGATGCAGAACAACTGAAAAGATGCTGGAAGAGTGCCTGACGTCATCTGTCAAGCATGGTGGAGGTAATTTGATGGTCTGGGGTTGCTTTGGTGCTGGTAAAGTGGGAGATTTGTACAAGGTAAAAGGGATTTTGAATAAGGAAGGATATCACTCCATTTTGCAACGCCATGCCATACCCTGTGGACAACGCTTGATTGGAGCCAATTTCATCTTACAACAGGACAATGACCCAAAACACACCTCCAAATTATGCAAGAACTATTTAGGGAAGAAGCAGGCAGCTGGTATTCTATCTGTAATGGAGTGGCCAGCGCAGTCACCAGATCTCAACCCCATAGAGCTGTTGTGGGAGCAACATGACCGTATGGTACACAAGAAGTGCCCATCAAGCCAATCCAACTTGTGGGAGGGCCTTCTGGAAGCATGGGGTGACATTTCTCCCGATTACCTCAGAAAATTAACAGCTAGAATGCCAAAGGTCTGCAATGCTGTAATTGCTGCAAATGGAGCATTCTTTGACGATAGCAAAGTTTGAAGGAGAAAATTATTATTTCAAATGAAAATCATTATTTCTAACCTTGTCAATGTCTTGACTATATTTTCTAGTCATTTTGCAACTCATTTGATAAATATAAGTGTGAGTTTTCATGGAAAACACAAAATTGTCTGGGTGACCCCATACTTTTGAACGGTAGTGTGTATATATATATATATATATATATATATATATACACTACCGTTCAAAAGTTTAGGGTCACTTAGAAATTTCCTTATTTTTGAAAGAAAAGCAGAGTTTTTTTCAATGAAGATAACATTAAATTAATCAGAAATACACTCTATACATTGTTAATATGCTAAATGACTATTCTAGCTGCAAACGTCTGGTTTTTAATGCAATATCTACATAGGTGTATAGAGGCCTATTTCCAGCAACCATCACTCCAGTGTTTTAATGGTACATTGTGTTTGCTAACTGTGTTAGAAGGCTAATGGATGATTAGAAAAAACTTGAAAACCCATGTGCAATTATGTTAGCACCACTGTAAACAGTTTTGCTGTTTAGAGGAGCTATAAAACTGACCTTCCTTTGAGCTAGTTGAGAATCTGGAGCATTACATTTGTGGGTTTGATTAAACTCTCAAAATGGCTAGAAAAAGAGAGCTTTCATGTTAAACTCGACAGTCTATTCTTGTTCTTAGAAATGAAGGCTATTCCATGTGAGAAATTGCCAAGAAACTGAAGATTTCCTACAACGGTGTGTACTACTCCCTTCAGAGGACAGCACAAACAGGCTCTAACCAGAGTAGAAAGAGAAGTGAGAGGCCCCGCTGCACAACTGAGAAACAAGACAAGTACATTAGAGTCTCTAGTTTGAGAAATAGACACCTCACAGGTCCTCAACTGGCAGCTTCATTAAATAGTACCCGCAAAACGCCAGTGTCAACGTCTACAGTGAAGAGGCGACTCCGGGGTGATGGCCTTCAGGGCAGAGTGGCAAAGAAAAAGCCATATATGAGACTGGCTAATAAAAGGAAAAGATTAATATGGGCAAAAGCACACAGACATTGGACAGAGGAAGATTGGAAAAAAGTGTTATGGACAGACGAATCTAAGTTTGAGGTGTTTGGATCACACAGAAGAACATTTGTGAGACGCAGAACAACTGAAAAGATGCTGGAAGAGTGCCTGACGCCATCTGTCAAGCATGGTGGAGGTAATGTGATGGTCTGGGGTTGCTTTGGTGCTGGTAAAGTGGGAGATTTGTACAAGGTAAAAGGGATTTTGAATAAGGAAGGCTATCACTCCATTTTGCAACGCCATGCCATACCCTGTGGACAGCGCTTGATTGGAGCCAATTTCATCTTACAACAGGACAATGACCCAAAACACACCTCCAAATTATGCAAGAACTATTTAGGGAAGAAGCAGGCAGCTGGTATTCTATCTGTAATGGAGTGGCCAGCGCAGCCACCAGATCTCAACCCCATAGAGCTGTCAGCAGCTTGACTGTATGGTATGCAAGAAGTGCCCATCAAGCCAATCCAACTTGTGGGAGGGCCTTCTGGAAGCATGGGCTGAAATTTCTCCCGATTACCTCAGCAAATTAACAGCTAGAATGCCAAAGGTCTGCAATGCTGTAATTGCTGCAAATGGAGCGTTCTTTGACGAAAGCAAAGTTTGAAGGAGAAAATTATTATTTCAAATGAAAATCATTATTTCTAACCTTGTCAATGTCTTGACTATATTTTCTAGTCATTTTGCAACTCATTTGATTAATATAAGTGTGAGTTTTCATGGAAAACACAAAATTTTCTGGGTGACCCCAAACTTTTTGTGAGGGTTTAGCATCAGGAGAGGTTGGTACAGCGGTTTCTTAGTAGCCAGAGACAGGGACACCGTGCATTAAAATTCATAACAGGGCTTTGCCTGTGTTTTATTCTTGTCAAAGAAACAGCCTCTTGTACAACAAGGCAAAATACAAAATAAATCCTGCTCGTCTGAGCACTAACTAAACAAGATATTATCTAACTATACCAAGTGCCTTCCTACCAGGCACTGGACACAAAGTAACACAGGTCTTTACTTACATAGCATACAGGCTACTCCAGACTTAGTAGTCTCCGGTCTGAGTCAGGGTTGAGACTGACACACACTGTGTCTGCACCTTTTTATACACAGGCTGCAGGTGCAGCTAATTGAGTAGCAGCCTTATCCTACAAACAGAGATGGACTAGGGATTGGGGAACCCGCCCTGCTCTTCCCCAATCCAACTCCAGGCCCTTTTTCCGGCTTTTCCTTAAGCCGAGATTGGAAAGCTTGAGCTTTCTATTGCAAAAAAATACTCATTCCCTGGAGCCTAGGATACATATGACAGGATTCTAGCGGAAATGTACCTTCCCTCAATGACTTTACCTGTCACTGTCTCACAAAATATATATATATATATATATATGCATATATATACTGTCGCTGCAGAGTTTAGTATGTCCGTTAACGTTGGACATTATCTGCATTTGTCTATGAGGTCCAAATTAATGAATACTCTCTCAATGGTGGATCTGAGAGAGGCCGGACGGAGAGACCATGACACGCAGCGTCAGTGTTCAAATGATCTCTGCCCCCAGGGGGCAATCCATCTTTATTCATAGGAAAATGAGAGTAGGTGGTATCCTCATACTTGCAAAGCATGAGCATTCTAGATATGGTAATGTCCAGTCTTCCCATCCCCACTTTAGTACATATCTTTAGCCATAAGAAATACAATGTCATAACGTTTTCTCACGTTGCCTTTGTAACAGCTGAAATGCAAAGCCATAAACTAAACGACTTGAAATAGAATAGCCATCCCCCCTGTAGGCTGTTGTGTCAGCAGATCTTTGAGCTCCAGTGGCAACTGTCCATGGGAAGCAATCTTAGGTTCACACATATAAAGATATTAAAATATTTTTGACAATTCCCTTCTTTTGAACATAAATTTGCTTAGCCATGTATTAGAATAGCCATCCGAGATTACGTTTTTGTCAGCTATTCTGAACCAGGGCATCCCATGCCATTCACCTCGAGATGAATACTCCGTATACGTGTCTAGCAATAGGTGAGTGTACTGAGTTACATACTGTACACACCTGAAGATTTAGGGAATTACAGGTTTCACTATTAGGACAATTTCATCCACCTTGGTGCTGTGCTATGGCTTGACAGATAACTTTATCAGGTATGTAAGCATTTAGTGTCACATAAACAGGTGGCTCTGAATGTTTCCTCCCACCTCGGTTCTTAGGGTGGTGGGTGGTCTGCACCACATGCACCTTAACCCCTTCCCGACATTTGCCGTACATGTACGTCATGGAAAGTATTGACTTCCCGCATCTTGCCGTACATGTACGCCAAATGTTTTGGACCGGCTCAGAAGCTGAGCCGGTGCCATCATCACCGGATCTCAGCTGTATCTTACAGCTGACATCCGGCTGTAACGGCGGGGACCGAAATTAGCTTCGATCCCCGCCATTAACCCCTTAAGTGCAGCGCTCAAACGCGATCGCTGCACTTAAGGTGTTTGCAGCTCATCGGAACCCCAGTAATGAAATTGCCGGGGTTCCGGTGGCTGCAATGGCAACCGGAGGCCTAATACTGGCCTCCCGGTCTGCCTAGCACCGAAGCCGGTCAAGATCCGCCCGGCGGCGGAGCCTGATCGGCTTCCGTAGCTGCCGGCAAGATGGTGCCGGGTCAGGAGCTGATCCGGCGTCATCAGCTGACATCCACCTGTAACGGCAGGAACCGGAGCTAGCTCCGATCCCTGCCATTAACCCCTTCGATGCAGCAATCGAAAGCGATTGCTGCATCGTAGCGGTTACAAGCAGATCGCCAGCCCTGACAGGCAATCACGACTGGCGACTGCTGTTATGGCAACAGGAGACACAATGGTCTCCTGCTCTGCCATTACGGAAGCCGATTTAGGCCCCGCCGGGAGGCGAAGCCTAATCGGCTTGCTGTCAGTGAATGACTGACAGATCTAATACATTGCACTACATAGGTAGTGCAATGTATTAGAAAAAAAAAAATCTGACCCTTGGACCTTCAAGTCCCCTAGTGGGACTTTAAAGAAAAGTGTAAAAAAAGTCTAAAAAAGTGTAAAAAAAAGTGCAAAAAATAAAAGTTTGAAAACAATAAAAGTTTCAAGTAATGAAATAAAACACAATCCCCCTTTTACACTTATCAAGTCCTTTATTATTGAAAAATAATAATAAACCATATGTATTTGGTATCACCACGACCGTAACGACCGGAGGTATCAAAATATTATATTATTTATTGCACGCTGTGAACAGCGTAAAAAAAAAACGTATAAAACGTTACCAGAGTTTCTGTTTTTTAGTCACTTTGCCCTACAAATGTTAGAATAAAAAGTAATCAAAAAGTCGCACGTATCCAAAAATGATACCTATAAAAACTATAGCTCGTCCCGCAAAAAACAAGCCCTCATACACCTCCGTCGACAAAAAAATTTAAAAGTTATGGTTCTCACAACTTGGCGACAGAAAAAATACATTCTTTTTACAAAAGTAATTTTATTGTGCAAAAAGTTGTAAAACATAAAAAAGTGCTATAAATTAGGTATCGCCGGAATCGTACTGACCTGCAGAATAACGTGAACATGTAATTTATAACGCATGGTCAACGCTGTATAAAAAAAACGAAAAAAGCTGTGCCAGAATTGCGTTTTTTTGTTTACCTGGCATCCCAAAAAAATCGGATAAAAGGTGATCAAAAAATTGTATGTACCCCAAAATGGTACCAATAATAACTACAGCTCGTCCCGCAACAAACCAGCCCTCATACTGCTACGTCTATGAAAAATAAAATTAGTTATGGCTCCAATAAGTCAGGAAATAAAAAAATATGCAGTTGTGCCCGAGGGGAACATTTCTTCTGTTTGAAGAGGCGATTTATCAAGGACCTAAAATTAGGGAACCAGGAAAGGGAGGGCCCAAACATATCCGCTTGAAGCGACGGTGCCCGTATTATACCAGGACAACACTTTCCAAGCAAAATTCCCCAAACTGCAAAGGCGCGGAATGTGCACCAAAAGGGGGATAAGAAAGGACGCCATTTATCAGTGCGACACTGGCCTGTGCGGAAAGGATTGCTTCACAGCGTAACACACATCTATGGATTATTTTATTGTTTTTTTTTACCCCATTATTATACCACCTGACTATGCCCCTTATATACTCCGCCCCGCTTACATATGCCCTACATTATAAACGGAAACACCAGTAAGACTCCAAAGAAAACTACTACCAAGCAAAATCCACGCTCCAAAAGCCAAATGGCATTTCCTCCCATCTGAACCCTACAGCGTCCCCAAACAGCAGTTTCCTTCCACATATATGGCATCGTTATACCCGGGAGAACCCTTTTAGCAATTTTTGGGGTGTGTGTCTCCAGTGGCATAAGCTGGGCACAACATATTTGCCACTGAATGGCATATCTAGGGAAAAATATAAATTTTAAATTTGCACCATCCACAGCGCATTCATTAATGGAAAAGACCTGTGGGGTGAAAATGCTCACTACACCCCTTAATAAATGCCTTGAGGGGTGCAGTTTCCATAATGGGGTCACTTCTCAGGGGTTTATTTTTATTATTTCACATCAGAGCCTCTGCAGTTGTGAACCAATACTTTGTAAATTGCCAAATTAGGCCTCAATTTGACATGGTACGCTTTCACTCCTGAGCCTGGTCGACTGTCCAGGCAAGAGATTAGGGCCACATGTAGGGTATTTCTAAAACCAGGAAACCCAGCATAATAATTAGAGAGCTGTCTTGTTATGGTGGCACAAGCCGGGCACCACATATTAGCATATCTACGGAAAAAAATCCCATTTTCACTCTGCAACATCGAGTGCACTCCAATTTCTGCCAATCACCTGCAGGGTTAAAATGCTTACTACACCCCTAGGTAAATGCCGTGTGCCCAAACAGCAGTTTATGACCACATATGGGGTATTGCCGTACTCGGGAGAAATTGCTTTACAAATGTTGGGTTCTTTTTTTTTCCTTTATTTGTTGCGAAAATGAAAAAATTTGAGCTAAAGCTACGTCTTATTGAAGAAAAAGGATTGTTTTTATTTTCACTGCCCAATTCTAATAAATTCTATGAAACATCTGTGGGGTCAAAATGCTCACTACACCCCTAGATGAATTCCTCAAGAGGTGTAGTTTCCTAAATGGAGTGACTTTTTTTGGCGTTTTCATTGTTTTTTTCCCCTCAGGGGCTTTGCAAATGTTACATGGCCTCCGCAAACCATTCCTGCTTAATGTGGTCTCCAAAAGCCAAATAGCGCTCTTTCCCTTCTAAGCCACGCCGTGTCTTCAAACAGCCGTTTATTACCACATGTGGGGCATTGTTTTACTCGGGAGAAATTGCTTTACAAATTTTGTGGTGCTTTTTCTCCTTCAGTCCTTGTGGAAATGAGAAAAAATAAGCTAAACCTACATTTTCTTTGAAAAAATGTAGATTTTTATTTTCAGGGCCTACTTCCAATAATTTCTGCAAAAAAACTGTGGGGTCAAATCGCTCACTATACCCCTAGATAATTTCCTCAATGGGTGTAGTCTCCAAAATGGGGTCTCTTGTGGGGGGGTTTCCACTGTTTTGTCCCCTCAGGGGCTTTGTAAATGTGACATGGCCTCCGCAAACCATTCCTGCTAAACTTGAGCTCCAAAAGCCAAATAGCGCTCTTTCCCTTCTCAGCCACGCCGTGTCTCCAAACAACCGTTTATTACCACATGTGGGGTATTGTTTTACTCGGGAGAAATTGCTTTACAAATTTTACGGTGCTTTTTCTCCTTTAGTCCTTGTGGAAATGAGAAAAAAAAATCGCTAAACCTACATTTTCTTTGAAAAAATGTTGATTTTAATTTTCATGGTCTACTTCCAATAATTTCTGTAAAAAACCTGTGCGGTCAAAATGCTCACTGTACCCCTAGATAATTTCCTTGAGGTGTGTAGTTTCCCAGATGGGGTCACTTTTGGTGGATTTTGACTGTTTTGGCACCGCAAGAGCCCTTCAAACCTGACATGATGCCTAAAATTTATTCTAACAAAAATAAGGCCCCAAAATCCACTAGGTGCTCCTTTGCTTCTGAGGCCTGTGCTTCAGTCCAGTAGCATGCTACGTCCACATGTGGGATATTTCCTAAAACTGCAGAAACTGGGCAACAAATATTGAGTTGCATTTCTCTGGTAAAACCTTCTGTGTTATAAAAAAAATTGTATTAAAAATTTATTTCTGCAAAAAAATATGAAATTTGTAAATTTCACCTCTACTTTGCTTTAATTCCTGTGAAATGTGTAAAGGGTTAAGACATTTTCTAAATGCTGTTTTGAATACTTTGAGGGGTGAAGTTTTTAAAATGGGGTGAGTTTTTGGGGGTTTCTAATATATAAGGCCCTCAAAGCCACTTCACAACTGAACTGGCCCCTGTAAAAATGGCCTTTTGAAATTTTCTTGAAAATGTGAGAAATTGCTGCTAAAGTTCTAAGCCTTGTGATGTCATAGAAAAATAAAAGGATGTTCAAAAAACGATACCAATCTAAAGTAGACATATGGGTGATGTTAATTAGCAACAATTTTGTGTGGTATAACTGCCTGTCTTACAAGCAGATACATTTAAATTGAGAAAAATGCTAATTTTTGCAATTTTTCGCTAAATTTTGGTGTTTTTCCACAATTAAATACTGAACATATCGAGCAAATTTTGCCAGTAACTTAAAGTCCAATGTGTCACGAGAAAACAATCTCAGAATCGCTTGGATAGGTGAAAGCATTCTGGAGTTATTACCACATAAAGTGACACATGTCAGATTTGAAAAATGAGGCTCGGTCAGGAAGGTCAAAAGTGGCTAAAGAGGGAAGGGGTTAATATCCTGTGCTGTTTTCTTAACTGCTGATACTTTTGCAATCAAACATGTTATAAGTTTAAACATAATATATCTCTATCTAAGTAGCTGGTTGTAGTCTGGCTCGGGTACAATTCCTGGTCTCCTGGGTGGCAACTACTTATATGCTTTAAACCCACATATATTAAGTATATTTTGGGGTGAAGCACATCCCTGGAGTGATATAACACTCCTGCAATCCAGGAGGACAAGATCATGTCCCGTCCGGTGGCATTCATCGATGCCATCCCCTTTATTAGTTAGATTACCTCGTATTGCACCTTCTAGACCCTGCGTTAACCTTTTCCTAGCTGCCTTGGAGCACTGGGAGCTGCCAGTTGCTCTTATCCCCACACAATATGTGGTGTATGTCTATATGTGAGAAGCGATATGAAGGTGAGTGTAAATGAGACATTAGAGGGTGAACATTGTGAGGAGGTTGAAACCTTGTGGGTGGAATTACAAGGGGAGGTAAACACTGAAAAAATTACTTTTGGTGTAATCTATAGACCCCCCCAATATAACTGAAGAGATAAAAGGTCAAATATATAAACAGATGGAGCGGGCTGCACAGGCAGGTACTGTTGTGATAATGGGAGATTTTAATTATCGGGATATTAATTGGTGTCATGGTTCGGCTTCAACTGCAAAGGGGAGACATTTCCTCAACCTGTTGCAGGAACATTTTATGAGCCAGTTTGTGGAAGACCCAACTAGAGGTGAAGCTCTGTTGGATCTGGTCATTTCTAATAATGCAGAGCTTGTTGGGAATGTCAATGTTCGTGAAAACCTTGGTAACAGTGATCATAATATATATTTTACCTATACTGTAAAAAACAAACGCAGGCTGGGAGGGCAAAAACATGTAATTTTAAGAAGGCCAATTTCCCCAGGATGAAGGCTGCAATTCAGGATATAGACTGGGAAGAACTAATGTTAAATAATGGGACAAATGATAAATGGGAGATTTTCAAATCTACTTTGGGTAATTATAATTAAAACCACAGAAAAAGGCCATACTCACAGATTAGGTGGTGGGTAAAATACCCGTTCCAAACAGGACGCAACCAGGTCAGAGAATGCTGTTGATGGGAAGTGCCCAGGTGTGTTTAAATAATGATAGCCACTCCCACTAACCTTGAGGGGAGGGGTGTGTTTGGCATGGAAGTAAATGTGTAGTAATAATAAATAAATAATAAAGTACTGTGTATAGTGCACATGTGAGGTATAGGGGACATGACTAAGTGTAGTGTGTAGAGATCAGGGCTGTGAGTGAAACAAAAACGTGAGTGTAGTGTGTAAACATGGAGGCATAGTGTTTGGATAGTGAGGCACAGCATATATCGCCGAATAGCAGCCTATTTATAACGCCCATATAGTAAGAGAGCGGGCTGCCCTGCATGCAGTGCCAAACATCCGCACACCAGGCTATCCCAGCATCATAAGACCCGGGCGCGTCCTGAAAAAAAGTATGTACAATGTAAGTAACCATGAGAAAACATGGGGTATTAGTTGTTGTTTTGGCCAAAAAAACGCAAGCTCGCAATCCACGTCACGGATCCCCACACTTGCGAGTCCCTACCTAGAACTTTTCGTTCCAAAATCTAAGATATACAAAAAAATGGGACATAGAATATAATTAAAACCACAGAAAAAGGCCATACTCACAGATTAGGTGGTGGGTAAAATACCCGTTCCAAACAGGACGCAACCAGGTCAGAGAATGCTGTTGATGGGAAGTGCCCAGGTGTGTTTAAATAATGATAGCCACTCCCACTAACCTTGAGGGGAGGGGTGTGTTGGGCATGGAAGTAAATGTGTAGTAATAATAAATAAATAATAAAGTACTGTGTATAGTGCACATGTGAGGTATAGGGGACATGACTAAGTGTAGTGTGTAGAGATCAGGGCTGTGAGTGAAACAAAAACGTGAGTGTAGTGTGTAAACATGGAGGCATAGTGTTTGGATAGTGAGGCACAGCATATATCGCCGAATAGCAGCCTATTTATAACGCCCATATAGTAAGAGAGCGGGCTGCCCTGCATGCAGTGCCAAACATCCGCACACCAGGCTATCCCAGCATCATAAGACCCGGGCGCGTCCTGAAAAAAAGTATGTACAATGTAAGTAACCATGAGAAAACATGGGGTATTAGTTGTTGTTTTGGCCAAAAAAACGCAAGCTCGCAATCCACGTCACGGATCCCCACACTTGCGAGTCCCTACCTAGAACTTTTCGTTCCAAAATCTAAGATATACAAAAAAATGGGACATAGAATATAATTAAAACCACAGAAAAAGGCCATACTCACAGATTAGGTGGTGGGTAAAATACCCGTTCCAAACAGGACGCAACCAGGTCAGAGAATGCTGTTGATGGGAAGTGCCCAGGTGTGTTTAAATAATGATAGCCACTCCCACTAACCTTGAGGGGAGGGGTGTGTTGGGCATGGAAGTAAGGGGGGATTCACACGAGCGTGTATTCGGTCCGTGCGGGCTGCGTGGTTTTCACGCGGCACGCATGGACCAATACAAGTCTATGGGGCAGTACAGACAGTCCGTGCTTTTTGCGCAGCGTTTGTCTGCTGCGCAAAAAGCGCGACAGGTTCAATAACTCTGCGTATTTCGCGCATCACGCACCCATTGAAGTCAATGGGTGCGTGAAAATCACGCGCACCACACGGAAGCACTTCCGTGGGACGAGCGTGATTCGCGCAACAGCAGTGAAAAGGATGAATGAAAACAGAAAAGCACCACGTGCTTTTCTGTTTCCAAGCATCCAAACGGAGTGTCTTTGCGAGGAGCGAACCCCGACAACCGAGGCAAACTTCACCGGGTTCGGCCAAACTCGTTTTGGCCGAACCCGGCAAAAAAATTCCGGTCCGCGACGTCGGGAGAGATTCACTGTGCATGGTGCTGAAAGAGTTAAACTGTTTCAGCACCATGGACAGTGACTTGCGATCCCAAAATACATGAACCTGTAAAAAAAAACGAAGTTCTAACTTACCGATTACTCCTGTCTCCTTCCTGCAGTCCGACCTCCCGGGATGACACTTCAGTTCAAGTGACAGCTCCAGCCAATCACAGGCCAAGCACAGGCTGCAGCCAATCACAGGCTGCAGCGGTCACTTGGACTGCCGCGTCATCCAGGGAGGTGGGGCCCGATGTCAAGAGAGGCGCGTCACCAAGGACGCGTCACCAAGGACGCGTCACCAAGGCAACGGCCGGGAAGTTCTCGGTAAGTAGGAACTTTATCTTTTTTTTTTACAGGTTTTTCGCTGTTGTGTTCGGCATTCACTGTCGAGGGTGCTGAAAGAGTTAGCTCTTTCAGCACCTTGGACAGTGACGGGCGTCGACAAGCCTCATCTCTATGATGCCGGCTGCGCGAAAATCACGCAGCCGCGCATCAGACACGCATGACACACGCAGCTGTCAAATGGTTTTTGCGCTCGCAAAACGCTGCGTTGTTTGCGCGCGCAAAAACGCAACGTTCGTGTGAATCTCCCCTAAATGTGTAGTAATAATAAATAAATAATAAAGTACTGTGTATAGTGCACATGTGAGGTATAGGGGACATGACTAAGTGTAGTGTGTAGAGATCAGGGCTGTGAGTGAAACAAAAACGTGAGTGTAGTGTGTAAACATGGAGGCATAGTGTTTGGATAGTGAGGCACAGCATATATCGCCGAATAGCAGCCTATTTATAACGCCCATATAGTAAGAGAGCGGGCTGCCCTGCATGCAGTGCCAAACATCCGCACACCAGGCTATCCCAGCATCATAAGACTCGGGCGCGTCCTGAAAAAAAGTATGTACAATGTAAGTAACCATGAGAAAACATGGGGTATTAGTTGTTGTTTTGGCCAAAAAAACGCAAGCTCGCAATCCACGTCACGGATCCCCACACTTGCGAGTCCCTACCTAGAACTTTTCGTTCCAAAATCTAAGATATACAAAAAAATGGGACATAGAATATAATTAAAACCACAGAAAAAGGCCATACTCACAGATTAGGTGGTGGGTAAAATACCCGTTCCAAACAGGACGCAACCAGGTCAGAGAATGCTGTTGATGGGAAGTGCCCAGGTGTGTTTAAATAATGATAGCCACTCCCACTAACCTTGAGGGGAGGGGTGTGTTGGGCATGGAAGTAAATGTGTAGTAATAATAAATAAATAATAAAGTACTGTGTATAGTGCACATGTGAGGTATAGGGGACATGACTAAGTGTAGTGTGTAGAGATCAGGGCTGTGAGTGAAACAAAAACGTGAGTGTAGTGTGTAAACATGGAGGCATAGTGTTTGGATAGTGAGGCACAGCATATATCGCCGAATAGCAGCCTATTTATAACGCCCATATAGTAAGAGAGCGGGCTGCCCTGCATGCAGTGCCAAACATCCGCACACCAGGCTATCCCAGCATCATAAGACCCGGGCGCGTCCTGAAAAAAAGTATGTACAATGTAAGTAACCATGAGAAAACATGGGGTATTAGTTGTTGTTTTGGCCAAAAAAACGCAAGCTCGCAATCCACGTCACGGATCCCCACACTTGCGAGTCCCTACCTAGAACTTTTCGTTCCAAAATCTAAGATATACAAAAAAATGGGACATAGAATATAATTAAAACCACAGAAAAAGGCCATACTCACAGATTAGGTGGTGGGTAAAATACCCGTTCCAAACAGGACGCAACCAGGTCAGAGAATGCTGTTGATGGGAAGTGCCCAGGTGTGTTTAAATAATGATAGCCACTCCCACTAACCTTGAGGGGAGGGGTGTGTTGGGCATGGAAGTAAATGTGTAGTAATAATAAATAAATAATAAAGTACTGTGTATAGTGCACATGTGAGGTATAGGGGACATGACTAAGTGTAGTGTGTAGAGATCAGGGCTGTGAGTGAAACAAAAACGTGAGTGTAGTGTGTAAACATGGAGGCATAGTGTTTGGATAGTGAGGCACAGCATATATCGCCGAATAGCAGCCTATTTATAACGCCCATATAGTAAGAGAGCGGGCTGCCCTGCATGCAGTGCCAAACATCCGCACACCAGGCTATCCCAGCATCATAAGACCCGGGCGCGTCCTGAAAAAAAGTATGTACAATGTAAGTAACCATGAGAAAACATGGGGTATTAGTTGTTGTTTTGGCCAAAAAAACGCAAGCTCGCAATCCACGTCACGGATCCCCACACTTGCGAGTCCCTACCTAGAACTTTTCGTTCCAAAATCTAAGATATACAAAAAAATGGGACAAAAAAATGGGACATAGAATATAATTAAAACCACAGAAAAAGGCCATACTCACAGATTAGGTGGTGGGTAATTATAGTGCAAAATTTATTCCTACAGGTAACAAGTATAAACGACTAAAATTAAACCCCACATGGCTTACACCTTCTGTAAAAAGGGCAATACATGACAAAAAAAGGGCATTTAAAAAATACAAATCTGAGGGTACAGCTGTAGCCTTTGTAAAATATAAAGAGCTTAATAAAATCTGTAAAAAGATAATAAAATCAGCAAAAATACAAAATGAAAGGCAGGTGGACAAGGATAGTAAAACAAATCCTAAAAAATTCTTCAAGCATATAAAAGCAAAAAAGCCAAGGTCTGAACATGTAGGACCCTTAGATAGTGGTAATGGGGAGTTGGTCACAGGGGATCAAGAGAAAGCAGAGTTACTAAATGGGTTCTTCCGCTCTGTATATTCAACAGAAGAAGGAGCAGCTGATGTAGCCGCTGCCGATGCTGTTAATATATCAGTTGATTTACTGAATTGGATGAATGTAGATATGGTGCAAGCTAAATTAAATAAAATAAATGTACACAAGGCCCCGGGACCAGATTGGTTACACCCTAGAGTTCTTAAGGAGCTTAGTTCAGTTATTTCTGTCCGCCTCTTCATAATATTTAGAGAGTCTCTCATGACTGGTATAGTGCCAAGGGACTGGCGCAGGGCGAATGTGGTGCCTATTTTCAAAAAGGGCTCTAGGTCTTCGCCGGGTAATTATAGACCAGTAAGCTTAACATCAATTGTGGGGAAAATGTTTGAGGGGCTATTTAGGGACTATATACAGAATTATGTGACAATAAATAGTATTATAAGTGACACCCAGCATGGTTTTACAAAGGACAGAAGCTGTCAAACCAACCTGATTTGTTTTTATGAAGAGGTAAGCAGAAGCCTAGACAGAGGGGCCGCTGTGGATATAGTGTTTTTGGACTTTGCAAAGGCATTTGACACTGTCCCTCATAGACATCTAATGGGTAAATTAAGGACTATAGGTTTAGAAAGTATAGTTTGTAATTGGATTGAGAATTGGCTCAAGGACCGTATCCAGAGAGTTGTGGTCAATGATTCCTACTCTGAATGGTCCCCAGTTATAAGTGGTGTACCCCAGGGTTCAGTGCTGGGACCACTATTATTCAACTTATTTATTAATGATACAGAGGATGGGATTAATAGCACTATTTCTATTTTTTCAGATGACACCAATCTATGCAATATAGTTCAGACTATGGAAGATGTTTGTGAATTGCAGGCAGATTTAAACAAACTAAGTGTTTGGGCGTCCACTTGGCAAATGAAGTTTAATGTAGATAAATGTAAAGTTATGCACCTGGGTACCAACAACCTGCATTCATCATATGTCCTAGGGGAGCTACACTGGGGGAGTCACTTGTGGAGAAGGATCTGGGTGAACTTGTAAATCATAAACTAAATAACAGCATGCAGTGTCAATCAGCTGCTTCAAAGGCCAGCAAAATATTGTCGTGTATCAAAAGAGGCATGGACTCGCGGGACAGGGATGTAATATTACCACTTTACAAAGCATTAGTGAGGCCTCATCTAGAATATGCAGTCCAGTTCTTGGCTCCAGTTCATAGAAAGGATGCCCTGGAGTTGGAAAAAATACAAAGAAGAGCAACGAAGCTAATAAGGGGCATGGAGAAACTAAGTTATGAGGAAAGATTAAAAGAACTAAACCTATTTAGCCTTGAGAAAAGATGACTAAGGGGGGGGCATGATTAACTTATATAAATATATGAATGGCACATACAAAAAATATAGTGAAATCCTGTTCCATGTAAAACCCCCTCAAAAAACAAGGGGGCACTCCCTCCGTCTGGAGAAAAAAAAGGTTCAACCTGCAGAGGCGACAAGCCTTCTTTACTGTGAGAACGGTGAATTTATGGAATAGCCTACCGCAGGAGCTGGTCACAGCAGGGACAGTAGATGGCTTTAAAAAAGGCTTAGATAATTTCCTAGAACAAAAAAATATGAACTCCTATGTGTAGAAATTTTTTACTTCCCCTTTCCCATCCCACTTCCCCTTTCCCATCCCTTGGTTGAACTTGATGGACATGTGTCTTTTTTCAACCGTACAAACTATGTAACTATGTAACTATGTAAATATACATATTCTTTGTCTTTTCCCTCACAGACGGTGAGGTTTACAGCATCAAACAACATGTCATTTTTATTAACCTGACCTATGTTTACACATCACACGGTGTTATTGGGGTAACATCTAATCATGGACAGCAGTATTCCTGCCCTGAGATGTATTTTCCACAGCGCTTCCCTCTTTGAATATCTTACACGGTTTAACAGCCAGGGAACCAATGCCCCAACGCTGCTATTACAAGAGAAACAACTCCAGGAGAGTAAGGGTTAAGCGCTAGAGAAAAGAGATGGGACCGCAAGGCCAAGGCAATAACCTCATCTATCTTCAGATATGGCATCGTCTTTGAATGGAGACATATACAACAGTCCAGCAATTTAGTCAATACTGATATCACTTGATGTTTGATGAACTTGTCATTATACTCTTCTTCTAACTCATCATTTAGACAATAGCTAAATTAGAGATGACAGAAAAGATGGTGGTCAGCTAGAGCTTGACGAGACCCATAGTTCAACATCGTGATTGAGGACCTTTCAGCAGTGACTGGCGTGTGTCCAAGTTGTCTTTCCTTCCAATTTAATGGATGTGGAATTTGTGAGCTGGACTTGGTGCGGACGTCACAGTGCAGCTGTGGTGCTTTACGGTGTCTCTTTAAACACGCCCAGTCCCCCGGCTGTAAACAATGTCCTCCTATCACTTAGGTTCTGGAATGGAATCATAAACATATTTATACATCTGCGTGAGCTGTTATCTTCAGAGCT
The DNA here is from genome assembly GCF_050947455.1 of Rhinoderma darwinii. Lineage (NCBI taxonomy): Eukaryota > Metazoa > Chordata > Amphibia > Anura > Rhinodermatidae > Rhinoderma > Rhinoderma darwinii. Next base: position 41,350,555 of record NC_134690.1, on the reverse strand, counting down.
CCCACATAACGGGTGAGATCAGAGGGCAATAGGCAGGCGCTCAGTCCATGGTTTATGGGTTTCAGCCATGACCTTCTGGATTTTTAACTTAAAAGTCCCATTCTACCTTTCTACCTTCCCACTGCTCTTGGGATATGGGGTGTGAAAAGCTGCTCTATGCCCAGGACCTGCAAGATTTCTTGGAGTACCTTTCCAGTAAAGTGAGTTCCTCTATCACTTTCTATTGTCTCAGGGACCCCATATCTACACACCACTTCTGAGAGCAATTATTAGCAGTTACTTTTGCTGTGGCCCACGTTAATGGCCACACCTCAGGCCAACCAGAGAACAGATCTACACAGACCGGTACATGTTCATACTGTCCCACCTTTGGTAACTGAGTCAATCTGCAATCGCTGATATTGGTAGTCCGCCTTTACCATATGCCTTTTTGCAACCCGCACAGTTTTGCCTATACTATGGCAGACACAGATCCTGCACCTCTGGACAAATCTGGCAGCAGCACTTGTTGAAACCTGGGGGTACCCACCATTTGGTCACCATTGCACTCATTCCTTCTCTTGACACATGCGTTGGTCCGTGCATTAGTTGGGTTACCATGGGGAAGAGGACTCTGGGTAGGCACATCCTGTTACCCACCTTCCAAATTCCATCCTCCCCATCACTGGCACCTTTTGTCTGCCACTGTCCTTTTTCCTTTGTGGCTTTATTTTGTAGGCTACTTTATATTATCATGTCTATGGGACCAGATACTATGCTGGTCAGGAATACTACGTCCTCCTCTATGAGGGACATGAGAGCAGCAGCTTTCGCAGCCTCTTCTACAAGTCTATTTCCCCTCGCTTCGGGGGTAGTTTCTCTAGTGTGGGCTTGCACTTTAGTAAGAGCTGACACTTTATGTATATTTACCTGCTTTGGCAGTGTCAGAGCCTCAAACAGTTCTCTCACTCTCTCAACATTATGGGTTTACCCGTGGATCCAGCAAAATCTCTGCTCCTCCAGATTAGGCCATAATCATGTGCAATACCAAAAGCATATCTATAGTCAGTATATATGTTTGCGGTTTTACCTTCAGCCAGTCTACACACCTCAGTGAGTACCTTCACCTCCACCTCCTGTGCTGACACGGAGGATGGGAGTGGTTGTTACTTTATTACCTCTGTTTCGGTAGTGACAGTATACCCAGTCTTGTAGCATCCTTCATGGTGGTACCTGGAACCATCTACAAAAGAAACTCAAAAGCTGAATTAGATATTGGATCCTTTGTTACATTTTATTTATTTTTTCATCTCCTTTGTCATTAATTCAGGACAATTATGTTGGTGACCTGGATACTGGGGAATCAAATGTGCTGGGAAATCAACTTCCCACCAGGGTGGAAATTCATTGTCTGCTATTTCCTGCGACTTATCCCATTCCCTCTCAAAAGTCTCCCATTGACCATATATCCTTCTCTTCCTCCTCTGTTGAACCCTGTGGAAGCAATGTAGTAGGGTTCAACACTGTAACACTGTACATCAATGTATGGTTCGGTTAGATGGGGCCATGAGACTGGTCTTATACTTTGTAGACACGTGCTTAGTGTGTGTGTTTGATGAAGAATCTCACTAGCAGCATGGGGCAATCTGAGAACTAGAGGCTAATCTTAGCACTATGTCTGTCGTCTTGTCTTTTAGTAGAGCAGCTGCTGCTACTACACAGATACAAGACGGAAGGTACAAAGTTGTTGGTATTCTTAGGGAGAGGGGCTTATTATAAGAACATACACATTTCTTCAGTACCCCTGCCTCCAAATACTGTCTTATCTGGTTATCAATACTTTTCAACAGTGGGAGGCTCGGAGGGCACGGCTACAACTGAGGTTTGGGGCTGTTTGCAAACAATTTTAACAGTCACAGGGGCCACAGACATGCATCCTACATCTGTTTACTCTGTGCCCAGAAGGAGGACAGGACCACCCTCAATAATGCCTGAGGTGTGAAGTCTTCCTCCTAGTGCAATCCCCATAGAGTGCAGCACACATAAAATGTAGCATATCATCAGTAACTTCAATCTGCCCATCAGACTTCTATCGGATGACAGCCTGAATTGCTGCAAGGATCTCAGAAACTATAAGATTGACTGGACAGGAATCTGACACCATAAGCGTGACAACAGCACTTGTGAATGCTGTAATCTTATTTGCATTTTCATTTCATAAAGTATATTCCCAATATGTTTCTGTGTGTGTGTGTGTGTGTTTGCGTGTGTGTGTGTGTGTGTGTGTGTGTGTGTGTGTGTGTGTGTCATTTGCATATGTAATGTATATACCATCATTAACCAGAGGATACTCTTATAATTAATAAGAGGTTTGCAAAATAGCAAAATATTTGTTTCCTTAATTAGTATGTGTCAATTATTAAATAAGCCAATCTATTAACACAGATGTTGAAACATATTGTGCACTATAGGCGTCATCCTATGCCAATAGAAACTTGTTAATATTAAATAATAATAAACTAAAATGTAACAATGACATATAAAAATCTTTCATGTCGAATCACTTATCATGTGGTGATTTCAAAGAAACCATTTCCCTTTAAAAAATAGTTCAGCACACACCAGTCACTCACAATACCAGCTATTCCCAGACACTCTCTCACTGAGAATGCAATTTCACACATTATATACCTTTTGTGTGTGACCTTATGTAAAACAAGTATATAACTAGAATGACTGTGTATAAACTCCTATTCTATTATAATTCATCCAATGAACTATAATCTTCATTTAGTAATGCGCATCATATTAAATTTAAATATGAATGTCACATTTTTCATTGGGGTCGACCCATAAAACACATATAACGTAACATATAACATATAAAAATAAAACATATAATACTCAATCCTGTGTTCTTATTAGGCTTTTTTTTTTTCCCCTTAACCTTTAAATTACAGTTCTTATTTTGCACTACATGTGCACTTTCTGTAGACACAGCTATACTACAGATAACAGAGAATGTAGAATTAACCCCTTACTAGCTAAAACTTATGAGCTACAAGGTCAAAATGTCACCTTGTGCTACTGTCAATCAATGACAAAACCTCTTCACATGTTTTTTTTTTCCCCATAATGGATATCTGAGACATCCTGCTCTTGTAAGTAACACCTTATTCTCTTATCACTAGTTCTATTAGTTTAACACGGTTACTATAGATTAACAATATACAGTGAAGGAAATAAGTATTTGATCCCTTGCTGATTTTGTAAGTTTGCCCACTGTCAAAGACATGAACAGTCTAGAATTTTTAGGCTAGGTTAATTTTACCAGTGAAAGATAGATTATATTTAAAAAAAAAAAGAAATCACATAGTCAAAATTATATATATTTATTTGCATTGTGCACAGAGAAATAAGTATTTGATCCCCTACCAACCATTAAGAGTTCAGCCTCCTCCAGACCAGTTACACGCTCCAAATCAACTTGGTGCCTGCATTAAAGACAGCTATCTTAAATGGTCACCTGTATAAAAGACTCCTGTCCACAGACTCAATTAATCAGTCTGACTCTAACCTCTACAACATGGGCAAGACCAAAGAGCTATCTAAGGATGTCAGGGACAAGATCATAGACCTGCACAAGGCTGGAATGGGCTACAAAACCATACGTAAGACGCTGGGTGTGAAGGAGACAACTGTTGGTGCAATAGTAAGAAAATGGAAGACATACAAAATGACTGTCAATCGACATCGATCTGGGGCTCCATGCAAAATCTCACCTCGTGGGGTATCCTTGATCCTGAGGAAGGTGAGAGCTCAGCCGAAAACTACACGGGGGGAAACTGTTAATGATCTCAAGGCAGCTGGAACCACAGTCACCAAGAAAACTATTGGTAACACATTACGCCGTAATGGATTAAAATCCTGCAGTGCCCGAAAGGTCCCCCTTCTCAAGAAGGCACATGTACAGGCCCGTCTGAAGCTTGCAAATGAACATCTGGATGATTCTGAGAGTGATTGGGAGAAGGTGCTGTGGTCAGATGAGACTAAAATTGAGCTCTTTGGCATTAACTCAACTCGCCGTGTTTGGAGGAAGAGAAATGCTGCCTATGACTCAAAGAACACCGTCCCCACTGTCAAGCATGGAGGTGGAAACATTATGTTTTGGGGGTGTTTCTCTGCTAAGGGCACAGGACTACTTCACCGCATCAATGAGAGAATGGATGGAGCCATGTACCGTCAAATCCTGAGTGACAACCTCCTTCCCTCCACCAGGACATTAAAAATGGCTCGTGGCTGGGTCTTCCAGCACGACAATGACCCGAAACATACAGCCAAGGCAACAAAGGAGTGGCTCAAAAAGAAGCACATTAAGGTCATGGAGTGGCCTAGCCAGTCTCCAGACCTTAATCCCATTGAAAACTTATGGAGGGAGCTGAAGATCCGAGTTGCCAAGCGACAGCCTCGAAATCTTAATGATTTACAGATGAGTGGGCCAAAATTCCATCTAACATGTGTGCAAACCTCATCATCAACTACAAAAAAAGTCTGACTGCGGTGCTTGCCAACAAGGGTTTTGCCACCAAGTATTATGTCTTGTTTGTCAAAGGGATCAAATACTTATTTCTCTATGCACAATGCAAATAAATATATATAATTTTGACAATGTGATTTATTTTTTTTTTTTATATATATAATCTATCTCTCACTGGTAAAATTAACCTAGCCTAAAAATTCTAGACTGTTCATGTCTTTGACAGTGGGCAAACTTACAAAATCAGCAAGGGATCAAATACTTGTTTCCTTCACTGTATCTTGTTATACATTCCATGCAATTATTAAAATGACTGTTAAATAAACCTAAAAAGGAAAAAGATTTACAGTATTGTTTAAAATGTCTTGTAAAACTCCTATAATGAGAGGAAATTTCATTAGTGACAATTTAGGACAGATGATATACAGTATATTTCAACAACCAGATCTGGATAGAAATACATAAGAATCTTCACTTTATCAATCTCACTTCTTCTTCAATTCTTGGTCATTACACTTAAAATTATCCTATTGGCTTTAACTCTATTTCTAGCCAATTCCTAATCCACGTCTATCTCTCTATCAATAATCCCTGAACATTTCACCCAATGTTTCCTTTTTAGGAAGTGAAGAGTTAATTGATTCCTTTATGAATTCAGATGACGCCTTTCTCTCTAAGTATGGCTAATAACTGATCGCATGTCACCCCTGGAAACCTCTTGTTTCTGGAAACCTTTGGTTTATAAAGTTGTACATAGAATAATTATACGTTGGCACATTCTTTTCTACTGGAATGTCTCTATCTATAGAATTAGACGCTGACATGGACTTTCTCGATTTCTACGTTATTTTCTCTAGTTTCTTCACTAAACCCTTCCCCGCATAGTTTTCTAGCAATATCTGCTGCTGTTTTCCCCACACCCTGTACCTTGGGTGTTATGCCCCAATTCCTGGCTGGCCAGCACTTTACCTTGGTCATACTTTGAGTCAGAAGTACCCATGCACTCTGCTAGACTCTCGGCTTACTTATTTTTCCTAAATGCTGGGCCTATTTCTAGTCTGTCATTGGGGAGTTTCTTCCTACGCACTCTGCTAAATATTTTAGACTGTCATGAGAGTTTCTCCCTACGGACTCTGCTAAATATTTTAGACTGCCATTGGGCAACCACATCTCTGATCCTGTCTGCTAAACAGCAGCCAAATCACAACTATTGTCAACAAGATCACAATTATTGCAAGTCCCTTGGTGCAGTGTACGTTAACCTACTTTATGTTGTATTTAAAAGGGATGGGTGTGATTTATAACTTTCTTACTGTCTCAGGCGCCCATGGATATTCTATAAACTTTCTAGTTACAGAGATGTTACTTAATGATCAGCAACTCATTCAGATTGATCATCCGAGGATTAGCCCACATTTAGACCATATACATACTCTTAATTCCGGCCAGGTGCGCCTCCTATGGGTCACAGTCTGGATACGCGAAAGTCCTAACAATCACTTGGGCGGGGATGGTTACCCGTCACTTCTGCAAGGATCAATTTGCAACCTGATCTTAATACAGATTAATACAGATTAAACCCAGGGGCCGGAGGGAACACTTCGGACAGTGTTATCTCAGTATTTGGTTGTTTCAGTATGTCTTGGGATCAGAAAACAAATGCTCCCTTATCTCAGCCTCTCACAGATACATTCACAGATTCATTTCTACTCACACGCCTATTCCTATAATTCATACATACAACCGCTTATAGACAAATGGTGTTCATGGTTCCCAAATAGTCAAAAGAGACAATACCTGGACGGCAGCTAAAACAAGAGAGAAGTGCACAGTAAGAATAACATTTCTTACTCACCGGTTTTGTGTGCAGTTCTCCGTTATCTTAGCCGTCATCCACCTTCGATTGTTGCCTTTGATCTGTGTTGAGAATCCCGGACAAGAGCCCCCAAGTAACGTCGCTGCAGAATTTACATTGCCCATTAACGTTGGACATTATCTGCGTTTGTCTATGAGTTCCAAATTAATAAATGCTCTCTCAATGGTGGATCTAAGAGAGGCCGGCCGGAGAGACCATGACACGCAGCGTCAGTGTTCAAAGGATCTCTCCCCCAGGGAGCGATCCATCTTTATTTATAGGAAAATGAGAGTAGGTGGTAACCTCATACTTGCAAAGCATGAGCATTCTAGATATGGTAATGTCCAGTCTTCCCATCCCCTCTTTAGTACATATCTTTAGCCATAAGAAATACAATGTCATCACGTTTTCTCACGTTGCCTTTGTAACAGCTGAAATGCAAAGCCATAAACTAAACGACTTGAAATAGAATAGCCATCCCCCCCTGTAGGCTGTTGTGTCAGCAGATCTTTGAGCTCCAGTGGTAACTGTCCATGGGAAGCAATCTTAGGTTCACACATATAAAGATATTAAAATATTTAGGACAATATACATGCATATATATACATAATGCCGGTGAAATCCAAACCCCTAAGTCACAACGAGTACCAACCCCACCACAGGCGACGCTGAGGACCAAGGATGTCAACCCACCTACAGTCTAGTGGTAAATATTGCATCACAAGCATTGACAGTTGAACAGGTTATGTTTTTGAATAAAGGCCTCTCTTTTTACCCAAGTACCAAGGCCAATTGGTTTGACCTTGAGGTTGATCTACATAAATTCTTTCGGTCTATTAAACTTAAAACCTTTTTTGCAGAGGGACTATATAGAGATGATTGTAATATTGTGAGTAAACCTACTGAAATAGCTCTGATAAAATGTGACCTGTTCTTGAAACGTGATTTTGTCCCCTTTCCCTGTCCACCAGTGATAGATACATTTATCACAGCAGTTAAGCTAGATATAGGGAGTTTGAGAGATGAGAGCAAGAGGCTCCATTTACAACATCGGAATATGACTAGTAGTGAGCTAGCGGCATTATCCGAACTGACCCAAAACAAGGATATTATTATTAAGCCAGCTGACAAAGGGGGAGCCATAGTTGTCCAGGACACCAATGATTATGTGATGGAAATCAGGAGGCAGTTACAGAATAATACGATCTACCAGAAGGTTGCTCAAGATCCTAAATTTGAGATCACCAAGAAACTTGAGACAGTTATTGATAATGTTATCTCTGAAGGCATAATTGATGAACCAACTAAAAAATTTCTAACTATAGACCATCCAGTGACTCCCACTCTTTATACTTTACCCAAAAAAACACTTGTACATCCACCAGGACGTCCAATAGTGTCGGGTATAGGGTCTATTTTCTCTAATGTGGCCATATTTCTGGATAGGACTCTCAGGACCTTTGCAACGGACACCTCTTCTTATATCAGAGACACTAGTGACTTCTTACTCAAAATTAAACAGGTGACTGTCCCCCCAGGAGTTATCTTAGCTTCATTCTATGTAGTCAGTCTATATACATCTATTGAACACCAGAGGGGCCTCAATGCTATTGACCAATGTTTGCAGAATAGCCGCTTCTCAGAAAAATGTAGAGGTTTTTTTCTCTCTCTCCTGGCCATCATTTTGCGATACAATTACTTCACATTTCAAGATGTATTCTATATACAGCAACAGGGAACAGCCATGGGCTCTAATATCGCACCTACATACACAAACATTTACATGGCTATGCTAGAAAAATCATTCATTTACCCCTCTATACACTTCTCTCAAGTATTGCAATGGTGGCGCTATATTCATGATTAGAGATGAGCGAACTGGGACAACCGAACCCGGTTTCGGTCCGAACTTCCGGAAAAGTTCGGTTCGCAGCGAATCCGAACTTCACCGGGTTCGGCCGAACCCATTTTGACCGAACCCGGTCAAAAATATTATACAAATCGGCAGCCACTTGTCTCTATCAATCACTGATAGAGAAAAGAGGCTGCTGATTAAAAATAAAAAGCATTTCATACGTACCTGGTCGTTGTCTTGCGGACGAGTCCCTCTTCTTCCTCCAGTCCGACCTTCTTTTCTGGCGCAGCAGCCTGTGATTGGCTGCAGAGGCCTCTGCAGCCTGTGATTGGCTGCAGAGGCCTCTGCAGCCCGTGATTGGCTGCAGAGGCCTCTGCAGCCCGTGATTGGCTGCAGCGCTCACATGGGCTGCATCGTCATCAAGGAATGTCGGGCCGGATGTCGCGAGGGACGCGTCACCAAGGCAACGGCCAGGAGACTGGACTGGAGGAAGCAGGGAGTTCCCGGTAAGTATGAACGTCTTTTTTTTTTTTACAGGTACTCTATATTGTGATCGGTAGTCACTGTCCAGGGTGCTGAAACAGTTACTGCCGATCAGTTAACTCTTTCAGGACCCTGAAGAGTGACTATTTACTGACGTCGCCTAGCAACGCTGCCGTAATGACGGGTGCACACATGTAGTCACCCGTCATTACGGGGCCTCATGCACACGACCGTAAAAACACCCGTTATTACGGGTCGTAATTACGACCCGAAATAGCGGGCCCATAGACTTCTCTTAGCCACGGGTACCTTCCCGTTTTCTCACGGGAAGGTGCCCGTGCCGTTAAAAAGATAGAACATGTTCTATTTTTTTATTTTACGGGTCGTGCTCGTAATTACGACTCGTAATTACGAGCACGGCCGGCCACGGGCAGACGGCCGCTTTTACGAGCCGTGCTGTCATTATAAGGGTATGTTCACACGACAGCATCCGTTACGGCTGAAATTACGGGGATGTTTCCGCCTGAAAACATCCCCGTAATTTCAGCCGTTACGGCATATGCAGGCGCTTGAACGCCGCGTCCATTACGGACGTAATTGGCGCTGCTATTCATTGGAGTCAATGAATAACGGCTCCAATTACGGCCAAAGAAGTGACAGGTCACTTCTTTGACGCGGGCGTCTATTTACGCGCCGTCATTTGACAGCGGCGCGTAAATTACGCCTCGTGTGAACAGACAAACGTCTGCCCATTGCTTTCAATGGGCAGATGTTTGTCAGCGCTATCGAGGCGCTATTTTTGGACGTAATTCGGGGCAAAAACGCCCGAATTACGTCCGTAATTAGTGCGTGTGAACATACCCTGATTTTTTGCCCCGAATTACGCCCGAAAATAGCGCCTCGATAGCGCTGACAAACATCTGCCCATTGAAAGCAATGGGCAGACGTTTGTCTGTTCACACGAGGCGTATATTTACGCGCCGCTGTCAAATGACGGCACGTAAATAGACGCCCGCGTCAAAGAAGTGACCTGTCACTTCTTTGGCCGTAATTGGAGCCGTTATTCATTGACTCCAATGAATAGCAGCGCCAATTACGTCCGTAATGGACGCGGCGTTCAAGCGCCTGCACATGCCGTTACGGCTGAAATTACGGGGATGTTTTCAGGCGGAAACATCCCCGTAATTTCAGCCGTTACGGACGCTGTCGTGTGAACATACCCTAAATTTTATAGCAGCACGGCCCGTAAAATAGAAAAATAGAACATGTTCTATTTTTTTAACGGCACGGGCACCTTCCCGTGAGAAAACGGGAAGGTATCCGTGGGTAACAGAAGTCTATGAGCCCGTTATTGCGGGTCGTAATTACGACCCGCAATAACGGGTGTTTTTACGGTCGTGTGCATAATGGGAGCACGGCTTGGAAAAACGACCGGCTGCCTGTGGCCGGCCGTGCTCCTCTCCTGAAATACTCTGTGCCGCCTTAAACTCTGTGGACAGGTCAGGATCCTGTTTCTTTTAAATGCTGCTAGGGAACCCGCTCGATCCACTATATAAGGCTGCGCTACAGTGCAGCATTTAAAAGAAACAGGATCCTGACCTGTCCACAGAGTTTAAGGCAGCACAGAGTATTTCAGGAGATGAGCGTGCAGATTCAGTGCTGCTGTGAACTCTGCTCTTACCATTACGTAGCTCTCAGTCTGTTACCTCTCCTCCACTACTGTCCTCAATAACACCTTCATGATTGGCAAGTCACCACGTAACGGTAAGAGCAGAGTTCACAGCAGCACAGAGTATTTCAGGAGATGAGCGTGCGGATCTTGTGCGCAGTGGTGACTTGCCAATCATGTGAAGGTGTTCTTGAGGACAGGAGTGGAGGAGAGGTAACAGACTGAGAGCTACGAATGGTAAGAGCAGAGTTCACAGCAGCACAGAATATTTCAGGAGAGGAGCGTGCAGATTCTGTGCTGTTGTGAACTTTGCTCTTACCATTACGTAGCTCAGTCTGTTACCTCTCCTCCACTCCTGTCCTCAATAACACCTTCACATGATTGGCAAGTCACCACCCCGCACAAGATCCGCACGCTCATCTCCTGAAATACTCTGTGCTGCTGTGAACTCTGCTCTTACCATTACGTGGTGACTTGCCAATCATGTGAAGGTGTTCTTGAGGACAGGAGTGTAGGAGAGGTAACAGACTTAGAGCTACGTAATGGTAAGAGCAGAGTTCACAGCAGCACTGAATCTGCACGCTCATCTCCTGAAATACTCTGTGCTGCCTTAAACTCTATGGACAGGTCAGGATCCTGTTTCTTTTAAATGCTGCACTATAGCGCAGCCTTATATAGTGGATCGAGCGGGTTCCCCAGCAGCATTTAAAAGAAACAGTGTGTGTGTTTGGGTATGTGTCTTTGTCTGTTTTTGTTTTTATATGTGTGTTTGTGTTTGTGTATATATGGGTGTGTTTGTGTATATGTGTTTGTGTATATATGTGTGTGTATATATGGGTGTATGTGTATATGTTTGTTTGTGTATATGTGTGTATATGGGTGTGTGTTTATGTGTGTGTTTGTGTATATATGGGTGTGTTTGTGTATATATATGGGTGTATTTGTATATATGTTTGTGTGTAGATGTTTGTTTGTGTGTGTGTGTTTTTGTATATGTGTGTGTTTGTGTATATGGGTGTGTGTGTTTGTGTATATATGGGTGTGTTTGTTTATATGTGTGTATATGTGTGTTTGTGTATATGTGTGTGTTTGTGTATGGTTGTTTGTGTGTGTGCGTGTATATATGTATGTAGGTGAGTAGAAGTATTGTTATTGTTCACATTGATAACTGTTTTTTTTATGTTGTTGCAGATTTTGATGTACCGATTGGACTACATCTTCGATTCGTTGGACTACTGCGTAGATCTACGTTTTTTCAAATTTTAATAAAATGGTTAACGAGGGTTTTGTTGGGGATTTCTTATTTCAATAAAAAAGAATTGTCTTTGTGTTTTTTTTTAAACTTTATTAGTGCCTAGATAATGGCAGTTGGCTGATTGACAGCGTCCATTATTAAGGCGGTACTTAGTGTTAGCCGGTGCAGAGGCTAGCGCTAACCACCCATTATTACCCCGGTACTCACCACCACCAGGGGTGCCGGGAAGAGCTTGGTACGATCCAGTACCCGACCATCTGTTGTGATGGTCGGGTACTGGGGTGGCCGTAGGCTGGTATTATGAGGCTGGGAAGGGCCAAAAACAGTGGACCTTCCCACCCTTGTAATGCTAGGCTGCTGCTGCTGTGTTGTATCGGGCTGGTTATAAAAATGGGGGGGACCCCACGTCGTTTTTTTTTTTTTAATTTAACAATAGACGTTGGGTCCCCCACATTTTTTATATCCAGCCATATACAAGGCCGCAGCAGTCTGGCATTACATGGGTGGGAAGGGCCACTGGTTTTGTCCATTCCCAGGCTAATAACACTGTGTTGTATGTGGCTGGTTATGATAAATTGGGTGGAACCCCATGTCTTTTTAAAAAAAAAAATAATAAGTTAAAAAAAATGACGTGGGGGTCCCCCCCACTTTTATAACCAGCCAGATACAACACAGCAGCAGCAGCCTAGCATTACAAGGGTGGGAAGGTCCACTGTTTTTGGCCCTTCCCAGCCTCATAATACCAGCCTGCGGCCGCCCCAGAGCCCGACCATCACAACAGATGGTCGGGTACTGGATCGTACCTGGCTCTTCCCGGCACCCCTGGTGGTGGTGGGTACCGGGGTAATAATGGTGGTTAGTGTTAGCCTCTGCACCGGCTAACACTAAGCCTCGCCTTAGTAATGGATGTTGTCACTCAGACAGCGGCCATTACTAAAGTGGTAGTAATAAAATTTGAAAAGACAAAGATATAGATAAAATATTTTATTGAAATAAAGCACCCCCAACACAACCCTCATTAACCATTTTATTGTAGGAAAAAAAACCGTCATCGAAGTAGTCCTCGAAACCGACGTAGTTCAAACAACAAACCTGTAAAAAAAAAAATAATGAAATAAAACATGTCGTAGGCTTAGATTCAGTTTAATGTGTGATACTGACTGTTATACCATGTATAGAAGCCTGCCACGAAGTTGACTTAGATACAGGGCGCCAGCAGACAGTATCATACATGGCCATACAGACATATATACAAACAAACATACATGCAAACATACATACATACATACATACATATATACAAACATACACACATACATACATGCAAACTATCATACATACATTCATACACACACACATGAAACCATACATACAAACATGCAAAGATACATACATACATATATACAAGCATGCACAAATATACATGCAAACATAAATACATGCAAACATAATTACATACATGCACATATATATAAACATACATGCAAACATACATGCAAAAATAAAAACATGCAAACATACATGACAACATACACACATACATGCAAACATACATACATACATACATACATACATACATACATACATACATACAAACATGTATACATACATGCCAACATACATGCCAACATACATACATGACAACATACATACATACATGCAAATATACATTCATGCAAACATACATAAATGCAAACATACATACATACATACATGCAAATATATACATGCAAATATACATACAAACATGCACATATATACATACATGACAACATACATATATACATACATACATGCAAACATACATGCAAACATACATGCACATATATACATACATACATGACAACATACATACATGCTAATAAAAATAATAATACGTTCATACTTACTTTCCTCCTGTCCGGCCTCCAGCGATGACGTTTCATCCATGTCGCCGCTGCAGCCTGTGATTGGCTGAAGAGGCGGTCACGTGGGATGAAGCGTCATCCTGACGTGCGTGACCGCCACTACAGCCTGTGATTGGCTGCAGCGGCGAAAGGTATGAAACGTCATCGCTGGAGGCCGGACAGGAGGAAAGTAAGTACGAATGTATAATTTTTATTTTTTTATTATATTTAAATAGTATTTTCCGCGCGCCGAGCATGTACTGTCAAGGTTGCTGAAAGAGTTAGTGCAGCCCATTAACTCTATCAGCACCCGAGACAGTAGCATGCTCGGCGCACGTAAGTGACAGGTTCGGTCCGAACTAGTTCGGTCCGAATCGAACTTTTTTGTGAAATTCGGCGAACTAGCCGAACCGAACTTTTGAAAAGTTCGCTCATCTCTATTCATGATATTTTCCTGATTTGGACAGGCTCCACTGATGAGTTATCTACCTTTCCCTTGTTCCTTAACACCATAGACCCAAGTGTAAAATTTACACTAGTACACTCATCCTCTTCAATTTCCTTCCTTGATACCTTGGTTTCCATATCTGACAATCATTTATCTACTTGACTTATTTGTTAAACCCACAGATGTGAACAACCTTTTGAGGTTCGATAGTAGTCACCCGAGAGGCATGCTCTCACTCCCCTACAGCCAATTACTCAGAGTGAAAAGGATAGTCACTGATGATTCAACTGCCACTCTCACACTCAGGGAGATGGGTAATAAGTTTAGGCAGAGGGGTTACCCGAAATCCATTGTAGAAACCGACATGGATAGAACCATTACCATCTCTAGAGACACACTCCTCCCTGACAACATAACTACTGCAGTGACTAAACGATTAACTAGAGTCCCATTTATATCCACTTACACTGAACAAAGCAACAAGATTGCTAACATCATAAGGAGACATTGGCATATTCTTCACAGCAGCCTTAGACATGTACCTGAATTTGAGATTCCACCACTATTCTCTTACAGACGTTCAAAGAATTTCAAAGACAGACTGGTTAGGGAATCCTTTGAGCCCAAGGTCAAAAAAAGCAGGACAACATTTCTTGACAGCAAGTAACACAGGGTGCTATCCCTGTTTATCCTGTGTGAATTGCCACTATATGATGAAAGGACGCTCCTTTACACATCCCATTACGGACAAGATGACCCAAATCAAGCATTATCTCACCTGTAACTCCTCATTTGTGATTTACTTACTGGAATGTCCCTGCGGACTGTGGTACATTGGGGAGACAGCCCTAGAACTAAAGGTACGACTCAACGACCATCGTTTCACCATTAGAAATAAAAGGTTAGACTTGCCTGTTTCCAAGCACTTCGCTGAAATGAACCATACGGAGAAACAGTTACAATTCAGGATAATCGACCACATCCCACCCCTACGTTGAGGCGGTGATAGAGTGGCTTTTTTTTAAAAACGGGAACTCGAATGGATATTCATGCTGAATACCCTTAGACCCTATGGCCTTACTGTTGATTTCAAGGTGGGCACTGCTGGTTTAGGTTGAGGACTCCTTTGGATCCCACTGATGTGCTCTCTTAGCTTCGCTCTCTAATGGTTTAGACATGCACTGACATTCTTTACATTGCTTTTATCAAATTGTATTTTGTTATTCAATAATATTTCTCTATTATTATTTTCTAGGGATTCGTTTTCCCTGCTTGTTTCCAGGAGTTTGACCATCACCCACGTTGGACACACATACAAATTATGTTTCCCCCCTCTTTTTTCAGTCTGGCAACTGTATTCATTTCTTTGTCACCAGATATCCCGTACCAGGACCAAATAGTTTTCATTATTACTCTGTTTACGGTAACTCAATAATTAAAGCATAGTTATTACACTTGATGTCTCTGTGTTTTTGCATTCTTGAATTGGAAGTGCCTCCACAATATCTATGCCACCACCCTATACAGACACTGGAAGTTGGGATACTCACTTGTGTGTACACGAATGAGTTACCACTTTTTCCTTTATTCCCCTAGGAGTGGACCCCATCACGTGGGGACTCTGCGACGGGTTGTGTTCTGTGCAATTGGGCCCTGGTTTTTAATAAGTATTAGGCCTTCCTAGGGTGTCCCCCCTTTTTGCTATTTTAATAGGACATAAGTGTTACAGTTTTTAAAGGGGAATGTCACCCAGCTTTCACAGACTCCTGAATTGCAAATCTGCCTAAGTATGCAGTAATACCGCAGTGCAGAGGCGTAGCTAGGTTCTCCAGCACCCGGGGCATAGATTCAGTTTGGTGCCCACCCCAACCTCTTTCCCGACATCTCCTTCCCCCTCGCCGTGTTTGTTTTCTCTACCAATCGACGTGTCATTTCTTTTCCACATTTCCTTTTATGTAACGCGAGCATAAAAACATTTGTACATTTTACAAGCAATATGGTTCTATACACAACACCAGAATCAAGCTCAGTACATATATACAGCCCCAGAACCAAGCTCAGTACATATATACAGCACCAGTACAAATACAGCTTAATTTAGTGCAACCCCTGTCGTATAGGTATGTACGGCGTAAAACTACAGCTCCCAGCATGGCCCGAACAATGATAAAGATATGCTGGGAGTTGCTGTTTCACAAAAAATTATTCCTATCAATCATGCCACCCATCATCTCGCTGCAGATCATACAGTGACTACATTACTGATTAGAGGCAGAATGAACATTTACATTAAGTGACTCACCGGTGACGTCTCAGATTCTAGTTATTTTTCTCCATCCGGTCCAGACCTCTATGATGACTTCTCCCCATCACAGCCCATTTCTGCAGTTTGCCGCTCACATGTCTACAGCTTCTCACTTTTCCAACATTTCCGCACCTATAAATAGAGATAAAGTTATCCTTATACCACACACTACGCCCCTAAATATAATAGCACCATACACTGCACCTCTAATTATAATAGCACCATACACCGTGTCCCACACACACACACACACTGTGCCCCCTGTAGATAGTGCCTGCCATAGAGCCCCCTGTAGATAGTGCCTGCCATAGAGCCCCCTGTAGATAGTGCCCCCATATAGCCCACCCCTGTATATAGTGTCCCACAAATAACTCCCCCTATAGTGCTCTACAGATAGCCCACCCCTGTATATAGCCCCCTGTAGATATAGCCCAGACCTGTATATAGTGCTTCATGTATAGCCCAACCCTGTATATAGCCCCCTGTAGATATAGACCACCCCTGTATATAGTGCTCCACAGATAGCCTACCCCTGTATATAGCCCCCCTGTAGATATAGCCCACCCCTGTATATAGCCCTCCTGTAGATATAGCCTACCCCTGTATATAGTGCTCCACAGATAGCCCAACCCTGTATGTAGCCCCCCTGTAGATATAGCCAACCCCTGTATATAGTGCTCCACATATAGTCCACCCCTGTATATAGTGCTCCACATATAGTCCACCCCTGTATATAGTGTTTCACAGATAGCCCACCCCTGTATATAGCCCCCTTGTACATATAGTCCACCCCTGTATATAGTGCTCCACTAGATAGTCCACCCCTGTATATAGTGCTCCACAGATAGCCAACCCCTGTATATACAGGGGTGGGCTATCTGTGAAACACTATATACAGGGGTGGACTATATGTGGAGCACTATATACAGGGGTGGGCTATCTGTGGAGCACTATATACAGGGGTGGACTATATGTACAGGGGGGCTATATACAGGGGTGGGCTTTCTGTGGAGCACTATAGGGGGAGCTATTTCTGGGATACTATATACATGAGTGGGCTATATCTACAGGGGGACTATATACAGGGG
The DNA here is from genome assembly GCF_050947455.1 of Rhinoderma darwinii. Classification (NCBI taxonomy): domain Eukaryota; kingdom Metazoa; phylum Chordata; class Amphibia; order Anura; family Rhinodermatidae; genus Rhinoderma; species Rhinoderma darwinii. Next base: position 41,333,195 of record NC_134690.1, on the reverse strand, counting down.
TGTGCTATATCTACAGGGGGACTATATACAGGGGTGGGCTATATCTACAGGGGACTATATCTACAGGGGGACTATATCTACAGGGGGACTATATACAGGGGTGGGCTATATCTACAGGGGGACTATATACAGGTGTGGGCTATATCTACAGGGGGACTATATACAGGGGTGGGCTATATCTACAGGGGGACTATATCTACAGGGGGACTATATACAGGGTTGGGCTATATACAGGGGTGGGCTATATATACAGGGGTGGGCTATATCTACAGGGGTGGGCTATATCTAGAGGGGAACTATATCTACTGGGGGACTATATCTACAGGGGTGGGCTATATACAGGGGTGGGCTATATACAGGGGTGGGCTATATACAGGGGGACTATATACAGGGGTGGGCTATATACTATATAGCCCCCCCTGTAGCTATAGCCCAGCCCTGTATATGGCGCTCCATAGATAGCCCACCCCAGTATATAGCCCCCCTGTAGATAGACACCCCCATAGATAAAGCCCCCCACGTGTAGATAAGGCCCCCCGTAGATAAATTCCCCCGTAGATAAAGCCCCCCCGTGTAGACAAAGTCCCCCCTCCGTAGATAAAGCCCCCCCTGTGTAGACAAAGTCCCCCCGTAGATAAAGTCCCGCCATAGATAAAGTCCCCCTTGTAGATAAAGTCTCCCCCTCCCCCCCTGTAGATACAGCCACACACTTTTATTACAATTAAAAAAATATATAAACTATTCAAACTCACCTTAATCCCGCTCCCACGCCGTCCGGCAGTCATGGAGACCTGCTCTCTTCTGCGCAGGTCTCCTGGGGGTTGAACACAGCGTCTATGAAAGGCGCTGATTGGCTGGGCAGGATGACTTTCCCTGTCAATCAGCGCCTTTCATCGACGGAAGCTTCACTGGTACAAAAGGTACCAGTCGCTTCACTCGTGGAAAGGCGCTGAATGGCCGGGCACGGAACGTGCCCAGTCATTCATTGCTTCTATTTGTACCTGTGTCCTATAGACACAGGTACAATTATAGTGCAGGAGGAGGTGGCGCTGGCCCGCCTGCCTCCCCCTAGCTACGCCCCTGTCGCAGTGGTTAGTAGCATTGTCTTGAAAATTGGTTACGCACTAGTTCCGATTACTTACCTGGTCCTGTTATCTGCCGTTCTTGGTACTCTTCTTTATTCTTTTCTTTCCTCTCTTACCCTGCTACACTGAAAACATCATATTAGCGGTGCGCATGTGCAGTACTGTCATCGCCTGTCTCCTCCCCTTATGCATCACGTGCGCGCATGCGCATACGTGAGCCGGGGACGCTGATGTAGTGAGTTTCTCTTCGTTGATTGTCGTCCAACGGTGAGTATCGTCTTTCCTGTACTGTACGTTTTATTGTAAATTTGCCACTTCACCAATGTTTACTAAACACTGTATACACTGTATACACTGTACCGCTATACACACTGTTATAACAGAGGGCTCCCTGAGCAGATGGCTCACGCTCACTTAGGTTGTTATGTAGTAACCACAGTAACCACAAATGTATCACCTGTTCACACTTGTTAACTCAGGTTGAATCACTGATTGTATTACCACACTGGGCTATATATACCCTGTTAGGCCTCATGCACACTTCCGACACCGTTTTCACTGCCGTTTGTGCCCGTTTTAGCGGCCGTGCGCACTCCCGTGTGCACTCCGTGTTTCCGAGCGCCGGGCATGGTACTGTCAAGGGTGCTGAAAGAGTTAATGGGCTGCACTGATCGGCGGTAACTCTTTCAGCACCCTGGACAGTACCATGCTCGGCGCTCGGAAAATACTATTTTAATTAAATAAAAAAAATAAATAAATAAGTTCATACTTACTTTCCTCCTGTCCGGCCTCCAGGGATGACGTTTCATCCATGTCACCGCTGCAGCCAATCACAGGCTGTAGTGGCGATCACGCACCTCAGGATGACGTCAGAAGGCGGGCCTCCAGGGATGACGCTTCATCCCACGTGACCGCCTCTGCAGCCAATCACAGGCTGCCGCGTCATACAGGAAGGTCGGACTAGAGGAAGAAGAGGGACTCGTCACCAAGACAATGACCGAATATGTATGAACTGCTTTTTATTTTATTTTTAATCAGCAGCCTCTTTTCTCTATCAGTGATTGATAGAGACAAGTGGCTGCCGATTAGTGTAATATATCTGTAATGTATTTCTGCCCGCCCGGCCGTTGCTAGGCAATGGCTCAGTCACACATGGACAGCACACGGATGCCTTCCGTGTGCCTTCAGTTTTTTTGACGGCCCCATTGACTTGCATGGGCCTCACGGTCACGGAATTTCGGACCAAAGTAGGACATGCTCTACTTTGGGTCGGAACGGAGCAACAGTCAGAAAAACGGCTAGCACCCTGAGGAAAAACCACTGAAGTGGGCATAAGGCCTTAAGATTGTTGGTCATTGCTTGACAAAGATCCCATAGAGACGAATCGAAACTTTGCCTGCCTGGGGTGAATAAACACACCACTTTTTTTCACCAATTTCCTTGGAGTGCTGCCTCTTAATTTTTTGGGGATTTTATATATATATATATATATATATATATATATATATATATATTGCTTCCTGTGTGATCTGTTTGCTCCTGTGTGATCTGATTTTGATGCTGGAACCTTCTTGCCTTCTTGCTAAAATTTGGTGCAGTCCTGCACCCTCCACGCATCTACTTGGCTGGTGAGCTGGATAAAAATTAGCTGTTTTTGCTTCATTTGGGAATCTATCTTAAGGAATCTATCTAAGGGTATAGTGAGCATTTAGACCCCACAGGTTTTTTGCAGAATTTATTAGAATTAGGCTATGAAAATGAATATCAACATTATTTCCACTAAATGTTGAATTTTTTAATTTTCACAAAGAATAAAAGGAAAAAGTTGCCCAACATTTGTAAAGCAATTTCTCCCAAATACGGCTATACCCCACATGTGGTCATAAATAGTTTTTTTTTAATTAGAAGTTAATTAACCCTTTCTGCACTGATCCATTTTTTTGCTTTTTTATTTTAGTTTTTCACTCCCCTTCTTCCAAGAGCCATAACTTTTTTGTTTTTCCATCAATAGAGTGGTGTGAGGGCTTATTTCTTGTGGGAGGAGTTGTATTTTCTATTGACACCATTTAAAGTACCATTTAATGTACTGGGAAACTGAAAATAAAATTCTTTGCAGGCTGAAACTGGAAAAAACTGTGATTCCTCCATTGATTTTTGGGTTTAGTTTTTACGGCTTTCACTGTGCGGTAAAAACGACAACTTAAATTTTTTCTGAGACTTAATACAATTAATACCAAATTTATATAGTTTTTTTTATATTTTACTACTTTTACTAAGTAAAATCTATTTGTTAAAAAAACAAAACGTTTTGTTTCACCATATTTCGAGAGGCATCACTTTTTTATTTTTTGGTCGATTGAGAGGTGTGAGGGCTTATTTTTTTTAGATTTAGTTTTTATTGGTATAATTTTTTTGGTACAACTCTTTGAGCACTTTTAATTAACATTTTTTTTAGAACTAAGGTGACAAAAAAAGAGCAATTTTGGCTGTTTAAATACTTTATTTACGGCGTTGACCGTGCAAGTTAAATAACAGTATATTGTAATAGTTCGGACTTTTACAAACGTAGCGATACCAATTTGTGCATTTTTTTATTTTTTACATTGCTTTAGCGAAAAAATGGGAAAAGGGTTTTCTTTTGGACTTTAAATATTTATTTAATATTTTTTACTAATAACTTTATTTACTTTTTTTTTTTTTACACATTTTATTAGTCTCCCTAGGGGACTTGAACCAGCGATTATTAGATTGCTGGTACAATACACTGCAATACTAATTTATTGCAGTATATTGTCATTTTTACAGGCTCCTGTAACAGCGATCGCTGTTCCTGTCCGTTAGTCCTGGGTGTCAGCTCTAATACACAGAGGACACCCACAGCATATGGCACAGGCTCAGCGTATGAGCGAGCCCGCTCCATACATCACCCCCCACACCATGACTTGCTATTAAGTCGTGGTGCACGAAGGGGTTAATGCTCAACGGATGGTGCAGAGTGAAAATTAAAATTTTCCACTGATATGCCATGACCCTGGGATTGTAGAGTTCGTTCAGTTAAGGACTAGACCCCCTGGCCCATTTATCTTTTACCTCCCCCTTCCCTTATGGCCACCATCAAAAACCCCACCAGAATTTACCCATCCCATAAAACACAGACACGTTGGGTTGGAAAAATCTTGGCCACAGCAGCCATTTTATTAACAAACATAAATAACAATAAACAAATTAGCATATAAAAATGAACATGGAAAGGAAGTCATTGGAGCTACGAAATCTGGCCCCCAACAATTTGCCCATCTGCATATTTGCCCCCAGCCATCTCCCACCAGCTCAGGGGCATTGTTATAACTGCAGTTGGCTGTTCTTAACCCCTTCCCGCTCCTTGACGTACTATTACGTCATGGCAGCTCTATCGTTCGCGCTCCATGCCGTAATAGTACGTCTTGCAGTTAGAACAGCGGTGCGCGCGCCCGGCGCGTTCATGCGCTGTGATAGCTGCTGTTTCTGACAGCAGGCTATCACGGCATAATGGGACGGGACCATTTACTATGGTCCCGCCTCGCCGATCGCCGCTATTGGCTAGTCAGTGAGTAACTAGCCAATAGCAGCGATCGGTCTCATTCAGCACAGCAGTGCTCGAGCCCGGCGTTCCTGAGCTGTGATAGCTGCTGTTTCTGACAGCATGCTATCACAGCATAATGGGCCGGGACCATTTACTATGGTCCCGCCTCGCCGATCGCCGCTATTGGCTAGTCAGTGAGTAACTAGCCAATAGCAGCGATCATTCTCGTCACTTCCTCTCTCTGACCTCACATCCTGCTGCAACCGCCCTGAACGCCCTGTTGGAGTTAGCGAGGCGTTGAGATCGGTTGTGAGCAGAGAGTCAGAGAGAAAAGAAGTGAAAAAAAGTGAAAAAAAGTTTCTAAAACAACGTTTTTTTTGCTTCCCACCACCCCATCCACTACCCACTCCTGTTCCCTTCCTCTTTGAGTTCTACCCACGTTTTTTGGTCAGTGATCTCCTATCACTGACCACTTTTCAGTCTTCAGGACCACATTTCTTGGTCCCTGGGGATTTTTTTTTCATTTTTTTCTATATAAAACATAAAACAAAAAAAAAAATATAAAAAGAAAAAAAAGAAACAAAAAAAAATAGTTAGTTTAGCCAATTTTGAAAATTTAACTGGTTAGTTTAGTATTAGCCCCTTCCCGCTCCTTGACGTACTATTACGTCATGGCAGCTCTATCGTTCGCGCTCCATGCCGTAATAGTACGTCTTGCAGTTAGAACAGCGGTGCGCGCGCCCGGCGCGTTCATGCGCTGTGATAGCTGCTGTTTCTGACAGCAGGCTATCACGGCATAATGGGACGGGACCATTTACTATGGTCCCGCCTCGCCGATCGCCGCTATTGGCTAGTCAGTGAGTAACTAGCCAATAGCAGCGATCGGTCTCATTCAGCACAGCAGTGCTCGAGCCCGGCGTTCCTGAGCTGTGATAGCTGCTGTTTCTGACAGCATGCTATCACAGCATAATGGGCCGGGACCATTTACTATGGTCCCGCCTCGCCGATCGCCGCTATTGGCTAGTCAGTGAGTAACTAGCCAATAGCAGCGATCATTCTCGTCACTTCCTCTCTCTGACCTCACATCCTGCTGCAACCGCCCTGAACGCCCTGTTGGAGTTAGCGAGGCGTTGAGATCGGTTGTGAGCAGAGAGTCAGAGAGAAAAGAAGTGAAAAAAAGTGAAAAAAAGTTTCTAAAACAACGTTTTTTTTGCTTCCCACCACCCCATCCACTACCCACTCCTGTTCCCTTCCTCTTTGAGTTCTACCCACGTTTTTTGGTCAGTGATCTCCTATCACTGACCACTTTTCAGTCTTCAGGACCACATTTCTTGGTCCCTGGGGATTTTTTTTTCATTTTTTTCTATATAAAACATAAAACAAAAAAAAAAATATAAAAAGAAAAAAAAGAAACAAAAAAAAATAGTTAGTTTAGCCAATTTTGAAAATTTAACTGGTTAGTTTAGTATTAGCCCCTTCCCGCTCCTTGACGTACTATTACGTCATGGCAGCTCTATCGTTCGCGCTCCATGCCGTAATAGTACGTCTTGCAGTTAGAACAGCGGTGCGCGCGCCCGGCGCGTTCATGCGCTGTGATAGCTGCTGTTTCTGACAGCAGGCTATCACGGCATAATGGGACGGGACCATTTACTATGGTCCCGCCTCGCCGATCGCCGCTATTGGCTAGTCAGTGAGTAACTAGCCAATAGCAGCGATCGGTCTCATTCAGCACAGCAGTGCTCGAGCCCGGCGTTCCTGAGCTGTGATAGCTGCTGTTTCTGACAGCATGCTATCACAGCATAATGGGCCGGGACCATTTACTATGGTCCCGCCTCGCCGATCGCCGCTATTGGCTAGTCAGTGAGTAACTAGCCAATAGCAGCGATCATTCTCGTCACTTCCTCTCTCTGACCTCACATCCTGCTGCAACCGCCCTGAACGCCCTGTTGGAGTTAGCGAGGCGTTGAGATCGGTTGTGAGCAGAGAGTCAGAGAGAAAAGAAGTGAAAAAAAGTGAAAAAAAGTTTCTAAAACAACGTTTTTTTTGCTTCCCACCACCCCATCCACTACCCACTCCTGTTCCCTTCCTCTTTGAGTTCTACCCACGTTTTTTGGTCAGTGATCTCCTATCACTGACCACTTTTCAGTCTTCAGGACCACATTTCTTGGTCCCTGGGGATTTTTTTTTCATTTTTTTCTATATAAAACATAAAACAAAAAAAAAAATATAAAAAGAAAAAAAAGAAACAAAAAAAAATAGTTAGTTTAGCCAATTTTGAAAATTTAACTGGTTAGTTTAGTATTAGGGTTAGTTAGTGTCAGGGAACCGTCAAAAAGCGTAGTTAGGTATAGTGTCAGGGAATTTAGCGTCAGGAATCGGTCACCGTAGATAGGCTTAGCGTTAGGGATCCATCACCGTAGTTAGGTTTAGCGTCAGGGAAGCTCGGAATAATTAGATAGGTTTAGTGTCAGGCACCCGTCACCGTAGTTAGGTTTAGTGTCAGGGAAGCTTGACATAATCTAGATAGGTTTAGTGTCAGGGAATCGTCGCCGTAGTTAGGTTTAGCGTTAGGGAAGTCCACATAAAATTTAGTTAGGTTTAGTGTTAGGAACCCTCGCCCTAGTTAGCTTTAGTGTCAGGGAAGTCCACTTGCTCTCTAAAAACAAAACACACATTTGTGCTAGTTGTGCTATCCTATTGCTCCCAGTTAGGGATTTATTTTTTTGCAGTATATAAATTTTGTCTTCGCACAACAAGCATGTCCCAACGGACATTTACTGCTGAAGAGGCGTATGCATTTCTGGCCTCCGACACAGACTCGTCGGATGGCGATACAGTATTTTATTTGTCTACCTCCTCATCCAGCGATGAAGAGGAGGGACCCCCTAGGAGACGCCCCAGGACCACCACCATAGTAGAAATCCCTGAGAGAAGTGACCCCACAACAAGTGATACCCCTGAGCGAAGTGACCCCATTTGGACACCCACACCAGACCATTATGAACCCCAAATCCCTGAGTACACGGGCAGCCCAGGCATCAAATTTAACACGGCAGGGTTCAGTGAGATGGACTTTTTCAAGTTCTTCTTCACTGATAACTTTATAGAGCTAATGGTCACCCAGACTAATTTATATGCCCAACAGTATATCACCAAGAACCCCAACTCATTTTATGCCCAATCCCAGAGGTGGACTCCTGTAAACGCAGCAGAGTTGGGCAAGTTCTGGGGACTGCTCTTGAACATGGGGCTTCTAAAAAAGCCATCCATTAGGACCTACTGGAGCACGGACATCCTATACCACACCCCGATGTACCGTATGGCCATGTCCAGGATGCGTTATGAGGCAATACTTCGCTTCCTACATTATGCCGATAATGAGCAGTGCCCACCCCGAGATGACCCCAGTTTTGACCGTTTATATAAACTGAGACCCCTATTAGACCATTTCAGTGCCCGGTTTGCCCAAGCATACACCCCCGAGAAGTGTATTTCCATTGATGAGTCCCTGGTACATTTTAAAGGGAGGCTTCAATTCCGCCAATACCTGCCAAGTAAGAGGGCAAGGTATGGCGTGAAGTTGTATAAGCTGTGCGAGAGTGCATCAGGGTATACATATAAATTCAGGATATATGAAGGGAAGGACAGCAGTATTCAGCCCCCAGAATGCCCCCCCTTACTGGGAATTAACGCAAAAATTGTGTGGGATTTGGTGCACCCACTGCTGGACCAGGGTTACCACCTCTACCTGGATAATTTTTATACCAGCGTCCCGCTCTTCAAGTGCCTCGCTTCCAGAAGGACTGCGGCATGCGGCACTGCTAGAAAAAATCTTAGAGGCCTCCCTAAAACACTGCTTGGGCAAACACTCAGAAGGGGTGAGAGCAGGGCACATTCTAGTAGCAACATATTGTGTGTCAAGTACAAGGACAAGAGAGATGTCCTTGTATTGACAACAATACATGGCCACACCAGTACCCATGTACCTGTACGAGGTACCAGTACAGAGACCCCCAAACCAGATTGCATCCTGGACTACAATAGGTACATGGGAGGGGTGGACTTGTCAGATCAAGTCCTGAAGCCCTACAGCGCTACGCGGAAATCGAGGGTGTGGTATAAGAAGCTGGCCGTGCACATCATACAGATGGCATTGTACAATGCGTACGTGCTACGTCGATGTGCAGGCCAGAGGGGAACTTTCCTGGAATTTCAAGAGGTGGTTATAAAGAACCTAATTTTTGGCGACCAGGAAGGAGGGGCACCCAGTACTTCTGGAAGCGAGGCCACACGCATCGTACCAGGGCAACACTTTCCAGGAGAAGTTCCCCAAACTGGCAAGAAGGGAAAAAGTCAAAAGAGGTGCAAAGTGTGCTATAAGAGGGGGATAAGGAAGGACACAACATACCAATGCGACACGTGTCCCGAAAAACCAGGGCTCTGTATGAAAGATTGTTTTAAAATTTACCATACATCCATTGATTTTTAATTTACCCTGATGCACTCCGCACAGCTTATCCCCCTCATCTTTCCCTTCTGAGCCCTGTCGTGTGCCCAGGCAGCTAATAACAGCCACATGTAGGGTATTGCCGTACCCGGGAGAACCCACATTACAATTTATGGGGTGTATGTCTCCAGTGGCACATGCTGGGCACAATATATCAGACACTGAAATGGCATATATGCATAGGAAATTGCAAATCTCACTTTGCACCATCTGCTGCGCATTACCTTTTACACAATAACTGTGGGGTCAAAATGCTCACTACACCACTAGATGAATGTCTTAAGGGGTGTAGTTTTTAAAATGGGGTCACTTCTCGGGGGTTTCAACTGTACTGGTACCTCAGGGGTTCTGCCTACATGACTTAGCACCAGAAAAGCTCCAGTAGGCTAAATGGTGGTCCTTCCCTTCTGAGCCCTGTCGTGTGCCCAGGCAGCTAATAACAGCCACATGTAGGGTATTGCCGTACCCGGGAGAACCCACATTACAATTTATGGGGTGTATGTCTCCAGTGGCACATGCTGGGCACAATATATCAGACACTGAAATGGCATATATGCATAGGAAATTGCAAATCTCACTTTGCACCATCTGCTGCGCATTACCTTTTACACAATAACTGTGGGGTCAAAATGCTCACTACACCACTAGATGAATGTCTTAAGGGGTGTAGTTTTTAAAATGGGGTCACTTCTCGGGGGTTTCAACTGTACTGGTACCTCAGGGGTTCTGCCTACATGACTTAGCACCAGAAAAGCTCCAGTAGGCTAAATGGTGGTCCTTCCCTTCTGAGCCCTGTCGTGTGCCCAGGCAGCTAATAACAGCCACATGTAGGGTATTGCCGTACCCGGGAGAACCCACATTACAATTTATGGGGTGTATGTCTCCAGTGGCACATGCTGGGCACAATATATCAGACACTGAAATGGCATATATGCATAGGAAATTGCAAATCTCACTTTGCACCATCTGCTGCGCATTACCTTTTACACAATAACTGTGGGGTCAAAATGCTCACTACACCACTAGATGAATGTCTTAAGGGGTGTAGTTTTTAAAATGGGGTCACTTCTCGGGGGTTTCAACTGTACTGGTACCTCAGGGGTTCTGCCTACATGACTTAGCACCAGAAAAGCTCCAGTAGGCTAAATGGTGGTCCTTCCCTTCTGAGCCCTGTCGTGTGCCCAGGCAGCTAATAACAGCCACATGTAGGGTATTGCCGTACCCGGGAGAACCCACATTACAATTTATGGGGTGTATGTCTCCAGTGGCACATGCTGGGCACAATATATCAGACACTGAAATGGCATATATGCATAGGAAATTGCAAATCTCACTTTGCACCATCTGCTGCGCATTACCTTTTACACAATAACTGTGGGGTCAAAATGCTCACTACACCACTAGATGAATGTCTTAAGGGGTGTAGTTTTTAAAATGGGGTCACTTCTCGGGGGTTTCAACTGTACTGGTACCTCAGGGGTTCTGCCTACATGACTTAGCACCAGAAAAGCTCCAGTAGGCTAAATGGTGGTCCTTCCCTTCTGAGCCCTGTCGTGTGCCCAGGCAGCTAATAACAGCCACATGTAGGGTATTGCCGTACCCGGGAGAACCCACATTACAATTTATGGGGTGTATGTCTCCAGTGGCACATGCTGGGCACAATATATCAGACACTGAAATGGCATATATGCATAGGAAATTGCAAATCTCACTTTGCACCATCTGCTGCGCATTACCTTTTACACAATAACTGTGGGGTCAAAATGCTCACTACACCACTAGATGAATGTCTTAAGGGGTGTAGTTTTTAAAATGGGGTCACTTCTCGGGGGTTTCAACTGTACTGGTACCTCAGGGGTTCTGCCTACATGACTTAGCACCAGAAAAGCTCCAGTAGGCTAAATGGTGGTCCTTCCCTTCTGAGCCCTGTCGTGTGCCCAGGCAGCTAATAACAGCCACATGTAGGGTATTGCCGTACCCGGGAGAACCCACATTACAATTTATGGGGTGTATGTCTCCAGTGGCACATGCTGGGCACAATATATCAGACACTGAAATGGCATATATGCATAGGAAATTGCAAATCTCACTTTGCACCATCTGCTGCGCATTACCTTTTACACAATAACTGTGGGGTCAAAATGCTCACTACACCACTAGATGAATGTCTTAAGGGGTGTAGTTTTTAAAATGGGGTCACTTCTCGGGGGTTTCAACTGTACTGGTACCTCAGGGGTTCTGCCTACATGACTTAGCACCAGAAAAGCTCCAGTAGGCTAAATGGTGGTCCTTCCCTTCTGAGCCCTGTCGTGTGCCCAGGCAGCTAATAACAGCCACATGTAGGGTATTGCCGTACCCGGGAGAACCCACATTACAATTTATGGGGTGTATGTCTCCAGTGGCACATGCTGGGCACAATATATCAGACACTGAAATGGCATATATGCATAGGAAATTGCAAATCTCACTTTGCACCATCTGCTGCGCATTACCTTTTACACAATAACTGTGGGGTCAAAATGCTCACTACACCACTAGATGAATGTCTTAAGGGGTGTAGTTTTTAAAATGGGGTCACTTCTCGGGGGTTTCAACTGTACTGGTACCTCAGGGGTTCTGCCTACATGACTTAGCACCAGAAAAGCTCCAGTAGGCTAAATGGTGGTCCTTCCCTTCTGAGCCCTGTCGTGTGCCCAGGCAGCTAATAACAGCCACATGTAGGGTATTGCCGTACCCGGGAGAACCCACATTACAATTTATGGGGTGTATGTCTCCAGTGGCACATGCTGGGCACAATATATCAGACACTGAAATGGCATATATGCATAGGAAATTGCAAATCTCACTTTGCACCATCTGCTGCGCATTACCTTTTACACAATAACTGTGGGGTCAAAATGCTCACTACACCACTAGATGAATGTCTTAAGGGGTGTAGTTTTTAAAATGGGGTCACTTCTCGGGGGTTTCAACTGTACTGGTACCTCAGGGGTTCTGCCTACATGACTTAGCACCAGAAAAGCTCCAGTAGGCTAAATGGTGGTCCTTCCCTTCTGAGCCCTGTCGTGTGCCCAGGCAGCTAATAACAGCCACATGTAGGGTATTGCCGTACCCGGGAGAACCCACATTACAATTTATGGGGTGTATGTCTCCAGTGGCACATGCTGGGCACAATATATCAGACACTGAAATGGCATATATGCATAGGAAATTGCAAATCTCACTTTGCACCATCTGCTGCGCATTACCTTTTACACAATAACTGTGGGGTCAAAATGCTCACTACACCACTAGATGAATGTCTTAAGGGGTGTAGTTTTTAAAATGGGGTCACTTCTCGGGGGTTTCAACTGTACTGGTACCTCAGGGGTTCTGCCTACATGACTTAGCACCAGAAAAGCTCCAGTAGGCTAAATGGTGGTCCTTCCCTTCTGAGCCCTGTCGTGTGCCCAGGCAGCTAATAACAGCCACATGTAGGGTATTGCCGTACCCGGGAGAACCCACATTACAATTTATGGGGTGTATGTCTCCAGTGGCACATGCTGGGCACAATATATCAGACACTGAAATGGCATATATGCATAGGAAATTGCAAATCTCACTTTGCACCATCTGCTGCGCATTACCTTTTACACAATAACTGTGGGGTCAAAATGCTCACTACACCACTAGATGAATGTCTTAAGGGGTGTAGTTTTTAAAATGGGGTCACTTCTCGGGGGTTTTAACTGTACTGGTACCTCAGGGGCTTCTGCATACATGACTTAGCACAAGAAAAGCTCCAGTAGGCCAAATGGTGGTCCTTTCCTTCTGAGTCCTGCCATGGGCCCAAACATCAGTTTATCACCACAAATGGGGTATTGCCGCACTCAGGACAAATTGGGCAACAAAATGGGGTGTTTTATTCCTTGTGAAAATAAGAAATTTTGAACAAAAATTACATCTTAATGGAAAAAAATATCATTTTTTTAATTCACAGCCCAATTCAAATAGGTGCTGTGAAAAAACGGTGTGGTCAAAATGATAACAACAACCATAAATGAATTCCTTGAGGGGTCTAGTTTCCAAAATGGGGTCACTTCTGGTGGGTTTCCATTGCTTTCATACCTCAACACCTCTTCAAACCTGGCATGCTGCCTAAAATATATTCTAATAAAAAAGAGGCCTCAAAATGCACTAGGTGCTCCTTTGTTTCTGAGGCTTGTGTTTTATTCCACGAGCGCACTAGAGCCACATGTGGGACATTTCTAAAAACTGCAGAATCTGGACAATACATATTTAGTAGTATTTCTCTGGTAAAATCTTCTGTGTTACAGAAAAAAATGGAATAATATTGAAATTCAGCAAGAAAAATGAAATTTGCAAATTTCACCTCCACATTGCTTTAATTCCTGTGAAATGCCTGAAGGGTTAAAAAACTTTCTAAATGCTGTTTTGAATACTTTGAGGGGTCTAGTTTTTAAAATGGGGTGTTTTATGGGGGTTTCTAATACATAGGCCCCTCAAAGCCACTTCAGAACTCAAGAGGTACCTTAAAAAAAAGGCTTTTGAAATTTTCTTAAAAATATGAGAAATTGCTGTTTATGTTCTAAGCCTTGTAACGTCCAAGAAAAATAAAAGAATGTTAAAAAAACGATGCCAATCTAAAGTAGACATATGGGAAATGTGAACTAGTAACTATTTTGGGTGGTATAACCGTCTGTTTTACAAGCAGATGCATTTAAATTCTGAAAAATGCAATTTTTTCAAAATTTTCTCTAAATTTTGCAATTTTTCACCAATAAACACTGAATATATCGACCAAATTTTACCACGAACATGAAGCCCAAAGTGTCACGAGAAAACAATCTCAGAATCGCTTGGATAGGTTTAAGCATTCCGACGTTATTACCACATAAAGTGAAATATGTCAGATTTGAAAAATGGGCTCTGAGCCTTAAGGCCCAAACTAGGCTGCGTCCTTAAGGGGTTAAATGCCACCACTCCCCGGGACACCACCCAGCAGGAGCCCAAATTGAGCCAGACCATTTCTATAATTCGGGAGGGACCATACCCACGATGAATCCCCCCCCCCCCCACACAATTTACCACCAACTCCAAAGACCCCCAATCCGCCACACGAAGATACTTCGAAAACCTTCAAGTATGTGAGCCCCCATCCAGCAACAAAGCACGCTCCACCCCCTCCTGGATCCTGAGGGCCCAAAGATCAATGCCGACTGCATTAAGGTACTGTACCCCATCGCCCAACCAAAAATTCCCCTGACCGTCCTCGAAGTCATAGTGAGGAACGAAAACACCCCCATGCCTCACTATGAAACTGCCCAATTAACTTTAACACGCGCCTTGTTGATCCGTGCCACAGAACGTGCATGACGCCAAGACTTCCGTGAGACAATTTCTGACCACACGACCACTACCCCTAGAAAAACGGACAACAGTCAGAGAAGGTCATATTTTATATCCATAATAGGCTCCCTAAAAGGGCGCACCCCCAGATCATTGCCGCCAATATGCAGCACCAGAATGTCATGGGCCCTATCCAGTTGCGCAAAGAGATGGAAATCAGGAAGAACCCGACTTCAAACCATACCTCTGTGCCCGAGCCAGCGGACTAAGACCTCAGACCGCTAGAACCCCACTGTCGCCCGTTAGGGCGGACGTCCGCCCTCACCGTCCCCAGTGCACATATGAATGGCCGAGTATCCACACCAGCCGCAGAGAGGAATCTAGAAAAAGAAAAAAGGGGGAGGGGGGATGTGACAATACAATTAAGTCAACCGCACCATTACCGTAAAAACACCCCCCTCACAAAAACTGAGGATGAACGCATGACTGAAACCTACAAGAATCCCACCTGCCGATACGCCTGACTACTTCGGGTCCTAACCCCCAGGCCACCGCCTCCATCGCTGCCCCGATCCGAAACGAATGAGGTGCGAACCGAGACCCATCCAACCCCAAGACCTGCCTGATCCGTCTTAATCCAAAACTCCACCCTCCAGTCGAACAACAACACGTCCTCAGCTCGCAACCCCCCAGCCTTCCTAGTGCTAGGTGCGACTAACTCCCCTATCCTAAGGGTCCCAAAAAACGCCCACGAAAAGGCCAAACGGTACAACACAACTTCAAAAAGCGAAAAACTCCAAAACTCCCCACAGACGCTCTAACAATGGAAAAAAAAAATGGGACGCCGACCATCAGGTAGCACTCTACCCCTACGATAACCCCTCAGGGCCTGGCCAACCCCAAAAAATCCAAGAAGTGCATGTCACTTCTTGGGACGTTTTTGGAGCCGTTTTTCATAGACACTATAGAAAAACAGCTAAAAAAATTTCCATCAAAAACACCACGAAAAACGCAAGTTTACTTAAAGAGGCTCTGTCACCACATTATAAGTGCCCTATCTCCTACATAAGGAGATCGGCGCTATAATGTAGATGACAGCAGTGCTTTTTATTTAATAAAACAATCTGTTTTCACCACTTTATTAGCGATTTTAGATTTATGCTAATGAGTTTCTTAATGCCCAAGTGGGCGTATTTTTACTTTAGACCAAGTGGGCGTTGTACAGAGGAGTGTAAGACGCTGATCAATCAGCGTCATGCACTCCTCTCCATTCATTTAGGCAGCGCATAGGGATCCTTTTAGATCGCTATGTGCTGTCTTATAATAACACATTAACAATACTGAAGTGTTTAGACAGTGCATAGACATTCCACAGGATGTCTATTCACAATCTGTGCACTTCGTTACTGTTTTTGTGGTAGTTACAGCAGAGCAAAGCGTAATCTCGCTGTAACCTGTCATTTACCGGGTAATCTCGCGAGATTATGCTTCCTCTGCTGTAACTACCACCGACAGAGTAACGAAGTGCAGAGATTGTGAATAGACATCCCGTGGAATGTCTATTCACTGTCTAAACACTTCAGTATCCTTAATGTGTTAGTATAAGACAGCGCATAGCGATCTAAAAGGATCCCTATGCGCTGAGTAAATTAATGGAGAGGAGTGCATGACTCTGATTGGTCAGCATCATACACTCCTCTGTACAACGCCCACTTGGTCTAAAGTAAAAATACACCCACTTGGGCATTAAGCAACTCATTAGCATAAATCTAAAATCGCTAATAAAGTGGTGAAAATAGATTGTTTTATTAAATAAAAAGTACTGCTGTCACCTACATTATAGCGCCGATCTCCTTATTTAGGAGATAGGGCACTTATAATGTGGTGACAGAGCCTCTTTAAGTAAACTTGCGTTTTTCGTGGTGTTTTTGATGGCAATTTTTTTAGCTGTCTTTCTATAGTGTCTATGAAAAACGGCTCCAAAAACGGCCCAAGAAGTGACATGATCTTCTTTTTCGCAGGCATCGTTTTACATGCCGTTTTTGGAAAACAAGGCATAAAAAACACCCCATTGGAAACAGAAACGCCGTATTTCCCATTGAAATTAATGGCCAGATGTTTGGAGGCGTTATACTTCCGTTTTTTTCAGGCGCTTTTAAGGCATAAACGCCCCAAAATACGCCTGAAAACACTCTGTGTGAACATACCCTAACTCTGAGTGCTTGGCAAAGAAAAATGGGGATCTGAGATGAACAGATAGTCCAGTCTGTGGAAAGTATTGTGCACTTTTGTTAGAAAAGAGAAATACTTAAACATATCCCGTAGGGTGCGTGCGCATGCTCCTGCCCGCTCTTAAAGGGGCAGCACGCGTTCCGGACTTTTGATGAAGTTTGACACATGAGTACCCTGGACTATAAGAGGGGTCCAGCCTATGCCTGAGCATTGTTGATGTTTCCTAGTTTGTCTATGTGATGGCCTCCTAGTGTGTTCCTGTTCCTGTACCTGTACCTGTTCCAGTTCCTGTTCCTTGCATTCCATACCATTCTGGTCGAGCAGTGTGCTGGGCCAAAGTCGTGTCGTGCTGTATTCCACGTCTGACCTGCTTCACCTCGTCTGACGTCTACCTGATGCCTAGTCCAAGCCGAGCCTGCCCTGCTGCTGTCTGAGCTGCCACAGGTACCCATACCTCCCAACTGTCCCAGATCCGGCGGGACAGTCCCGGTTTCTCACTGCTGTCCCGCCATCCCGGCGGTCTGCAAAATGTCCCGCTGGGCGCTGCATCCAAACAGCTGATCGCTGCTGACTGCAGCAGCGATCAGAAGAAGGCAGGAGTTTTGCGGCGGTGTTCTCACTGCGATCGATGCCGGCCCGTGAGTGGACCAGTCCAGTCACCTGTCCTGTAATCTGACCTCACTGGTCAGGTGACTGGACTGGTCCACTCCCGGGCCGGCATCGACACCAGTGAGAACGCTGCTGCAAGACTCCTGACTTCTGACGGTGAGTGACGTCAAAAGCAGACCGGAGAGTGGCAGCAGTAGGGCCGGCTACCTCTACCGCTCTCCGCTCTGGCGGCAATGTGGCCCTTACAGGGGGACTGTGTGTGGCACTATCTACAGAGGGCTGTGTGTGGAGCTATCTACAGGAGGGCTGTGTCTGGAGCTATCTACAGGGGGGCTGTGTCTGGCGCTATCTACAGGGAGGCTGTGTCTGGAGCTATCTACAGGGGGGCTGTGTGGGGTGCTATCTACAAAGGGGCGGTGTCTGGAGCTATCTACAGGGGGGCTGTGTGTGGCACTATCTACAGGGGGCTGTGTCTGGAGCTATATTCAGGGGGGCTGTGTCTGGTGCTATCTACAGGGGGGCTGCGTCTGGCGCTATCTACAGGGGGCTGCATCTGGAGCTATCTACAGGGGGCTGTATCTGGAGCTATCTACAGGGGGGTTGTGTGTGGAGCGATCTACAGGGGGGCTGTGTCTGGAGCTATGTACAGGGGGCTGTATCTGGAGCTATGTACAGGGGGGCTGTGTCTGGCGCTATGTACAGGGGGGCTGTATCTGGAGCTATCTACAGAGGGGCTGTATCTGGAGCTATCTACAGGGGGGGTTGTGTGTGGAGCTATCTACAGGGGGGCTGTGTCTGGAGCTATCTACAGGGGGCTGTATCTGGAGCTATGTACAGGGGGGCTGTGTCTGGCGCTATGTACAGGGGGCCTGTATCTGGAGCTATCTACATGGGGGCTCTGGTGGATGATTTTTCCATTGACCGGTAGCAGAGTTACACAACTGGAAGAAAAAAAATACCCATCATGTAACTCTGCTACCTATCAATTGAAAAGTCATCAACCACAGAGTCTCCCTCTTGACTTTCATTGTTCTCAGCCTTTTGGTTTGTCTTGCAGCTGCTGCCGCCGTGATGAGCAAATGTTATACCCAAGTTAGGAAATGTAACACAAAGACGATATAACCGGATCCATAATATCTGTGATATCCAGACAGTCTAGAGATCTGCAATGAGAATGCGCGTGTTATTTGCAGAAGGATCTGTCCGTGATTTGATGTGTTGATGCGGGATATTGGGCGTGGTTAGGGGGCATGGCTTAAAATGTCCCTCTTTTCCAAATTCAAAAGTTGGGAGGTATGCAGGTACCTATACGAACTATACACATTTACCTGCACCCTGTTGGCCAGCTGCCTTACCGCCAAGGTGGTACGGCCCAGTGGGTCCACAGACCCTTCGTGACAGTATGAACAGGCCATGGACCCTGCTGGTCGATTCAAGACTATGACGACGTCACAGGAGATGCGGGCGGATATGCTAGACCTCCGGTCTCGACAGGACCAACTCCTCCAGGCGTTGAACATTCTTTGCACGTCGGCAGGAGGCACAAGATGCTGTTCCTCCTACTACATCTCCTGCCAATATTGATCCTCAGACTACACCTCTTGGCAGTGTTGACCCGCGTGTTTCTTTGCCACTTCCTGACCGCTATGAGGAGAAGCAAGTACCTGGCATGGATTTCTGAATCAGTGCCAGATCCACTTCAGCCTGTATGCTAGGACATTTTCATCTGATGGCGCAAGGGTCGTTTTTATCATCTCTCTCCTCACTGGCAAGGCTCTTGCATGGGCGAACCCTATCTGGAAGAGACAAGGACCAGAGACCCGTGACTTCAAAGCCTTCCTCCAGACTTTTTGTATGGTGTTTGAGGAGCTTGGACGGGTGTCAGGATTCTGTTGTTGTACTGCAAAATTACCACTAGTGGCCGCTGTTTTACACTTTGAAGAATTGTGCTGCACTTTTACTCCTTACCACTGGAGGCTGCTGTTTTGCCCTTAAACTTGCCCTTAACCAAGATGGCAAATGTTGCATCATGTGGAACCATCTTGTTTCCTGTTTGGGCCTACTTCAGACCACATGGAATACCAAACAGTGCTTGAGTATTGTGACTTGTTCCAGTCTCCTGCTCCTGAGAACTGTCTTTACCAGACTGTTCCTACTTCCTTGCTATTTACTACTACTCGTGTTCCACCCTCCAAGCAGTGTTCCTGGGGACGTCTCACCGGGTTCTGCACTGTGCTCCGCTCGCTACTTCTGACCATAGGATTCCAGCAGTGTTCGCCAGTATCTTAACAGGATACTCAAGCCATTTCCATGGAATCCGCCAGAGAAGCAAGTTTGGAGGTTCGTGTGAACAATATGAACTGTTTGCTTACTAACATCTTTGCTGACATGCAAACTTTAAAGACTAAATATTTGGCGTTTGAAAATCAAACAACCCATGATGTTCAAGTTTATGGACAAGCTACACAGGGTTTACAAGGCATGGTGGCTCAGCAAGCAGAGCTGATCCGGGAACTTCAGAATCGAGTTGTGACCCCAGCCTCTTCATCTACCCTGCCGCTTCCACCATTCAGGTTTGGTGGGGATCGTGACAAATACCGTGGATTTATAAACCAATGCAAGTTATATTTTGGTGCACAGCCTGCTCACTTCCCTACTGATAATTCAAAGGTGCTGTGTATTATTATGCTTCTGACACATAAGGCTGTAGCCTGGGCAAGCCCTCTTATTGAAACCAACGATGCTCGGTTTGATGACTTGGATGCCTTCCTAGCAGCCATGAGCCAAGTATTTGATGATCCTAACTGGTGTACTACAGCAGAAGCAGCGTTGATGGCTCTACGTCAGAGCAGACGCTCTGTTGCCGAATATGCTGTCGGCTGTCAGAGCGTCGACAAGAAAAATGGGGTTCTACCTGGTCCCGTAATAATAACTATTACTCGTCTGCTCCAGCTCCCACTCCTAGAGACTCTGAAACAAAGAATTACCAAGAACACCAAGCTGAACCTATGCAAATTGACAGTATACAAAAGCGTGAAAGTGCCGACAGAAGAGAACGAAGGTTTCGAGAAAATCAATGCTTCTATTGTGGTAAAACTGATCACTTCCTTATTAATTGTCCATGTCGTCAACGCAAGATGGTGGCGGTAGTAGCAGATCATGACTTCTCTGATGTAGAATCTGTTTCTTCTGAACAAGTGCCACCAGTGCATGCACTCATTCATTCAGTCTCCTGCACAGCACCCAATATTAAAAAAGAACACAAAGACACTCATTGCTTTATTCCCATCAAGTTTAGAATTGATTCTCAATGGATATCCGCCTCTGCCATGGTGGACTCTGGAGCAAATGGGAACTTTATGGACATTTCTTTTGCTAATAAACATGGTGTAAAATTTCAAGAGAGACTGTCACCCATTCTTATGGAAACTGTAGATGGATCCCCTCTGAACTCAGGTCCAGTTTGATCAAGAGACTGAACCATTGGAGATAATTATGAGACCTAATCACCATGAGGTTCTATCTTTCCTATTAATTTCATCCCCACATTTTCCAATTATTTTTGGACTACCATGGCTGCAGGCTCAGAACCCTACAATTCACTGGGAAACCAAAGAAGTGTCTTTTCCATCGGAGGTCCCCTCCTCAGAGTCTTTACCAGAACAATCTCACGAAAAGATTGAAGGGGAGCTTGAAGTATCTCCTAAATTACCCCTCTATATGACGAATTTACTGATATATGTGACAAAGAGAATGCTAATAAACTTCCTCCACATCGACCTTACGATTGTCCGAATGAACTGTTTCCTGGAGCAGCTATACCTTTTGGATGCATCTACCCATTAGCAGAGCCGGAACTGAAGGCTCTTAAAGAATACATAGATGAAAATTTAGCTAAAGGTTTTATTCGTCCATCTTCATCGCCAGCAGGTGCACCTATATTTTTTGTTAAAAAGAAAGACGGCTCTTTGAGACCTTGCGTTGACTATAGAGAATTAAACAGTCACAATTAAAAAACGTTACCCTCTGCCATTGATTCCGGAGTTGCTGGATAGAGTTCGTCAAGCTAAAATATTCACCAAATTGGATCTTCGAGGTGCATATAATTTGGTTCGCATTAGACCAGGTGATGAATGGAAAACAGCGTTTAGATCACGTTATGGACATTATGAATATCTAGTCATGTCTTTTGGACTTTGCAATGCCCCTGCAACCTTTCAGCATTTTATTAACGATATCTTCAAGGACTTGTTAGATCAGTTCGTAGTCATGTACCTGGATGACATATTAATCTTTTCTAATTCTGCAGAAGAACATCAGAATCATGTGAGAATGGTGTTGGAGCGTCTGAAAGCATATCAACTCTATATCAAGTTGGAGAAATGTGTATACCATCAAACGGAAATACAGTTCTTGGGTTATATCATTTCTCCCCTAGGGTTACACATGGATTCTAGCAAGATTCAAGCAATTAGAGACTGGCCAACTCCAAAAAATGTGAAAGAGGTCCAACGATTTGTAGGATTTGCTAATTTCTACAGACGTTTTATCAAGAATTTTTCGGGCATTATTACACCAATTACCCAATTAACAAAGAAAGGGATACCTTTTGTGTGGTCTCCTCAGACACAAGATGCTTTTTTCAATTTGAAAACAAAATTCACAACAGCCCCTATACTGGTTCATCCTAACCCTGAAAAAGTGTTTATTGTTGAAGTGGATGCTTCAGACTGTGCAATAGGGGCTATTCTATCACAGAGAACTGGAGAAAAAGATTTGCTGCACCCTTGTGCTTACTTTTCTTGAAGTTTGACTTCTGTTGAAAAGAATTATGACGTGGGGAACAAGGAACTCCTAGCCATCATTGCTGCTTTCAAAGAATGGAGACATCATTTAGAAGGCACAGCTCAACAAATAGTGGTTCTAACTGATCATCGTAACCTTGAATTTGTTAGATCTGCCAAATGTTTGTCTCCCCGCCAAGCCCGGTGGAGTCTGTTTCTAAATCGTTTCAACTTTGTGATCTCTTACAGGCCTGGTTCCCGAAATGGTAAGGCCGATGCCTTATCCAGGTTGTTCTCCAATGACTCCTCCTCGACAGTACCACCAACAACTATTCTTTCCGAGTCCAATTTCCTGGGGGTGATCCATAGCAAGGACTTGCTTGATGAGATAAAGGAAGCCTATGAGACCGACCCAATTCTTTTGCACCCACCAGATGAAGTGTCCCTAACTTTCAAAAATCAAGTATGGACTAACAAGCACTGCATTTACGTTCCAGAAACTGTAAGATTAAACGTGCTAAAATTAATGCATGACTCTAAACTAGCAGGTCACAAGGGGATTCAGAAAACACAAGAATTTCTTTCCCGCTTCTTTTGGTGGCCCAATTATCAAAAAGATGTGAAGAAATATGTTTCTATTTGCAACACCTGTGCCATGTACAAAACTCCTCGTACCTCACCCATGGGATTATTGCAGCCTCTGTCAATTCCATCTCGTCCTTGGGGATCTATCTCTATGGACTTTATTGTCGACTTACCAGTCTCCAAAGGGAAGAATTCCATTTTAGTAGTGGTTGATCGGCTCACTAAAGCAGCCCATTTTATTCCTTGCCCTGGACTACCTTCTGCTAAAGAGACTGCTGATCTTATAATTCAGAATGTGTTTCGTCTTCATGGAATACCAGATGAAGTGGTTTCGGATCGCGGAGTACAATTCACATTAAGATTCTGGCGGAGTTTTTGCACAGCACTCGACATAAATGTCAGTTTGTCTTCTGCTTTTCATCCCCAGTCTAATGGTCAGACTGAGCGCACAAATCAAACGTTAGAACAGTATCTCCGATGCTACATCTGCCATTTACAGGATGACTGGGTCGATTTGCTTCCAATGGCGGAGTTCTCCTACAATAATTCTCAGAATGCCTCCACTAAACAAACACCGTTTTTTGCAAATTTGGGTTACCATCCCAGTATTCTTCCCAATCTTCCCAGAGAAACTTTTATTCCTGCAGTGACTGACAGAATACAATCACTTCAACAGAATCTGGAAATGCTAAAAATTACATTATCAATTGCCCAGGAGAAATATAAAGAAACAGCAGATAAATCTCGTAGACCTTCTCCAACCTTCAAAGTGGGAGATGAAGTATGGCTTTCCACCAAGAATCTGAAACTTCACTTACCTTCAGCAAGATTGGGCCAAAAATTTATTGGTCCTTTCAAGATTATTGGACAAGTAAACTCAGTGGCTTTTCGTCTCAAACTTCCCAGACCAATGAGAATACATCCAGTGTTCCATGTATCCCTACTGAAACCTGTTGTTTCAAATCCATTTCCAGGACGCCACCTGCCTCCCCCTGATCCTATCGAAGTTGATGGACAAGAACATTATACTGTTGAAAACATCCTGGACTCCAGGATATTCAGAAATCGGTTGCAATATCGAATAAAATGGCAAGGATATGGCCCTGAGGATAATTAGTGGGAACCCGTAGGCAATCTCAATGCTCCTCGACTGGTTAGGGAATTTCACCAAAGATATCCAGATAAACCAAGTCAAACATCGCCCTGAGGCCGCTGTCGAATGGAGGGAGTAATGTCAGGATTCTGTTGTTGTACTGCAAAATTACCACTAGTGGCCGCTGTTTTACACTTTGAAGAATTGTGCTGCACTTTTACTCCTTACCACTGGAGGCTGCTGTTTTGCCCTTAAACTTGCCCTTAACCAGGATGGCAAATGTTGCATCGTGTGGAACCATCTTGTTTCCTGTTTGGGCCTACTTCAGACCACATGGAATACCAAACAGTGCTTGAGTATTGTGACTTGTTCCAGTCTCCTGCTCCTGAGAACTGTCTTTACCAGACTGTTCCTACTTCCTTGCTATTTACTACTACTCGTGTTCCACCCTCCAAGCACTGTTCCTGGGGACGTCTCACCGGGTTCTGCACTGTGCTCCGCTCGCTACTTCTGACCATAGGATTCCAGCAGTGTTCGCCAGTATCGTAACAACGGGTCTCATCTGCAGCGGCCTCTTTGAATAACCTACGCCAAGGAGACACCTCCATGAGTGAGTACGCCATCCACTTCCGCACCCTGGCGGGAGAGCTGTTATGGAACAATGAGGCCCTGGTGGCTGCATTCTGGCATGGACTGGCTCCTAAAATTAAGGACGAACTTGCCGCTCGGGATCTGCCATCTACCCTGGATGACCTCATCCTTCTGTCTGCCCAGATGGATATACGGATCCGAGAACGCCTCCAAGAGGTTCGACCAGAGGGAGCCCTTCCCAGTCTTGCTCCTACTTCGCAGCAACCCCTGCTGTCCTCAGATGTCGATCCTCTTAAGGAGTCGGTGATAATGGACCAGTGTAAGTTATCCACCCAGGAGAGACAACGCAGATGCACGTCTGGACTCTGTCTTTATTGCGGCCTCGGTGGCCATCTCGTGTGCCTGTGTCCCCAAAGATCCCAAAACCTAGGGTTGCTAGGAGTGACAACCTTGGGTAAGAATGGACTTCCATCTAGATTGTCCATACCTGAGACCATAGTGTCCGGTGAAAGAACGCATCAGGTCTCTGCGTATCTGGACTCTGGATCCGCTGTTAATTTCATCCATAGAGACCTGGTGGACCTTCTGCAATTACCCACCACCCCTCTGGAGAACCCGTTGACAGTTGCTTCAGTAAATGGACTACCTCTGCCAGACCCAGTTATAGCTGTGACCAAGCCGCTGAGGCTCCAAGTGGGAGCCCTTCACTACGAACTTCTGCCTTTCTATGTGCTATCCAAAGCTGTTAACCCTGTGTTACTGGGCCTGCCTTGCTCCGACTGCATGCCCCAGTCCTGGACTACAATTCTGGAGAGGTTCTCCAGTGGGGCCCTGAGTGTCAAGGCCGTTGCCTGGTGCAGATTCGTTCAGCTCAGCCTTCGCTGCCTCGGTCATTGGCAGGATTGCCGGGTCATTATGCTACATTTTCGGACATCTTCAGCAAGATGGAGGTGGAGACTTTGCCTCCACATCGGACCTATGACTGTCCTATTGAGCTGATTCCTGGTGCATCCCTTCCCTGTGGTAGGGTATATCCTCTCTCCTTGCCAGAGACTATGTTCATATCCGCCTATGTGAAAGAGAACTTGGAGAGGGGCTTCATACGAAAGTCTTCCTCCCCGGGTTCTTCTTTGTCAAAAATAAAGTTGGCTCTCTTCGTCCTTGTATCGACTACCGAGGTATCAACCACATCACAGTGAAGTATAAATATCCATTGCCACTGATCTCAGAACTGTTTGATCGTATACGTGGTGCCAAGATTTTTTTCTAACTAGACCTGCGTGGGGCTTACAACCTAGTCCGGATTCGCCAGGGTGATGAATGGAAGACTGCATTTAACACAGGTCATGGACACTATGAGTATCTAGTAATGCCCTTCGGCCTGTGTAATGTTCCTTCAATCTTCCAGGAGTTTGTGAATGATATTTTCCGTGACCTCCTCTATGTTTATGTAGTAGTCTACCTTGATGACATCTTGATTTTTTTCTCCAGATCCTATTACGCACCAGAGACATGTCCGTCAAGTTCTGCTATGGTTAAGGGAGAATCGTCTGTACGCCAAGTTGCCCAAGTGCGTGTTTGACAAAGATGCTCTACCCTTCCTGGGCTACATCGTCTCGAATCGTGGTCTCGAGATGGATCCTGAGAAGGTAAAGTCTGTTCTGGAATGGCCACGTCCTCAAGGCTTGAGGGACATACAGCGCTTTTTGGGATTCGCTAATTTTTACAAGCAGTTTATTCCAAACTTCTCCTTACTGACTTCTCCCATCCCTAACCTCACTAAGAAGGGTATGAACGCCAAGGTGTGGACTCCCAAGGCAGAGTCCGCATTCAATAGCCTGAAGAGTGCCCTCACGTCAGCCTCAATCCTCTCTGCAGTTCTCGTTGGAGGTGGACGCATCCTCTGTCCTTGCTGGTGCACTCCTGTTCCAGAGAGGTCCCAAGGGCAAGTCAAGGGTATGTGGATATTTCTCTAAGCTCTTCTCTTCCGCAGAACGCAACTACTCGATTGGGGATCGGGAGTTACTGGCCATCAAATTAGCCCTGGAAGAGTGGAGACATCTACTAGAAGGCGCAGCTCATCCGATCCTAAGAATCTGACCTACCTCCAGACGGCCCAATGGCTGAACCCTCGTCAGGCCAGGTGGTCACTGTTCTTTACAAGGTTCCAGTTTGTGCGCCATTATCGCCCAGCTGACAAGAGTGTGAGGGCCGATGCCTTGTCCAAGTCTTTCGAGACGGAAGACACCTTGGAGAGTCCACAGAATATTATTGATCCGTCTTGCATTGTCCCCGTCAATCCCCTGCAAGTTGGGGACATTCCTCCTGGGAGGACTTTTGTGCGCCTGGCTGATCGGGGAAGAATCCTCTGCTGGGGACACTCCCCTAGACTGGCAGGTCACACGGGGGTCCATAAGACCCGGGATCTGATTGCTCGTCATTTCTGGTGGCCCACGCTGCCCAAGGACATTATGGACTTAGTTTCTTCCTGTTCTGCATGTGCAGGCAACAAGGCCTCTTACTCCAGACCTGCTGGTCTGCTCCAGCCATTGCTCCCTGGCAGCATATAGCTATGGACTTTATTACGGACCTGCCTCTCTCTGCTGGATGCAGTGCTGTCTGGTTGGTGGTGGATCGATTTTCGAAGATGGCCCACTTCGTTCCTCTGATTGGTCTTCCTTCTGCTCCTGAGCTGGCCAAGCTGTTTATCCAACACATATTTCGCCTGCACGGCTTGCCGCAGCATATTATGTCTGATCGGGGGGTTCAGTTTACCTCAAAGTTTGTGAGAGCCCTCTGCGGACTCCTCGGTGTGAAGTTGGACTTTTCATCAGCCTACCATCCTCAGTCCAATGGTCAGGCTGAGAGGATCAATACGATCTTGGAGTACTACCTATGCCACTTCATTTTCAAGCAGCATGATGACTGGGTGCAGTTGCTCCCATGGGCTCAATTCTCCCACAATAATCACACCAGCGAGTCCACAAGAAATACACCGTTCATCATTGTTTACGGCCAGCACCCAAGAATTCCTCTCACGGTGCACCGATACATCCGATGTTCCAGCGGCTGACTCCGCTTTTAGAGACTTCCTACAGATCTGGCAGCAGACTCGATCCTCCATCCTAATGGCAGAGGACCGAATGAAACGGAAGGCTGACACAAGGAGAAGAGAACCTCCTCCGTTTCTTCCTGGCACGAGGGTCTGGCTGTCTTCCAGGAATATCCGACTAAGGGGGCCATCATGCAAATTTGCTTGCAGGTTCCTCGGACCCTTCAAGATCCTACAGCAGATCAACCCTGTCGTCTATAAGCTTCGGCTGCCTCCTACCCTCAAGATCCCCAACTCCTTCCATGTCTCCCTCCTGAAGCCGGTGGTTATGAACCGCTACACCAAGACTCCTAGCCCTGTGGTTTCCTCCAGCGGCCCTTCAGACACCTTTCAGGTTCAGGAGATCCTGGACACCAAAAAAAGTGAGAGGAAGACCTTTTATTTGGTGGATTGGAGGGGGTTTGGTCCTGAAGAAAGGTCTTGGGAGCCAGAGGAGTACCTCAATGCTCCTACTCTTCTGAAGAAGTTTCTCTCTCGCTCTGGTCCCAAGAAGAGGGGGCATAAGAGGGGGGATACTGTAATGTCTGTGGCTGCGGGCTGTCAGCTCCAATCCCCTCCTGACAGCCGCAGCCACGAGTCTGCAAGCACTGGCCCCAGCCTCTTCCTCAGGAGACGCCAGCGCCCGCTGCCACTCACCTCAGCCGGATCCCGTAGCGTGCGCGTGCACGCTCATGCCCGCCCTTATATGGAAAGCGCGCGTTCTGGACTTTTGATGAACTTTGACCCGTGAGTACCCTGGACTATAAGAGGGGTCCAGCCCCCTGCTTCTATGCCTGAGCGTTGTTGATGTTTCCTAGTTTGTCTATGTGATGGCCTCCTAGTGTGTTCCTGTTTCCTGTTCCTGTACCTGTACCTGTTCCAGTTCCTGTTCCTTGCATTCCATACCATCTTGGTCGAGCACTGTGCTGGGCCAAAGTCGTGTCGTGCTGTATTCCACGTCTGACCTGCTTCATCTCGCCTGACGTCTACCTGCTGCCTAGTCCAAGCTGAGCCTGTCCTGCTGCTGTCTGAGCTGCCACAGGTGCCTATACAAACTATAGACATTCACCTGCGCCCTGTTAGCCAGCTGCCTTACCGCCAAGATGGTACAGCCCAGTGGGTTCACAGACCCTTTGTGACACCAATATTCCACAATGGCTCTCCCACTGGACCATCAAAGGGAGTCAGCATGGGTTTCTCGAAATGTATCCTCTTCTCCCGGGCCATATTTACCACTAGGCACTGGTGGTCCAGTGCCTAGGGCGGCTCCTTGCGAGAGGGGCAGTGCCAAATGAGTAATACAACTTTTATATTCCCAAAAATTTTTACAACCCCTTCCCCTGGCCCCCACCGGACTGATAAGTAAAAAGGAGGCGGGGGAGGGGGTTCACCGCACAACAGAGAGGAGAAATGTACCTTCCTGTCCAGTGCGAAGTGAGCGTTGATTGGTGGAGCAGCGGGGGCTTCCGTCTGATCCACAAATCAGTACTGTCTGTCCTGCACACAGACTCAGTGCCTGGACCACCTCCCAATGATCTCCTCCCTCCTCTGCTGCTGCCACAGTGAAGACTCCTCCACGGACCTCTAGACTCTGGTAAGAGGGGCAGTAGTAGTAGTGTAATCTTTGTTAATTTATGTGCTGTGTGAGGGAGGAGGGAAGAGGGTGCTATAAATTATATCTATGAGAGGATGGGGCTTCTGTATAGATCGATTATATGGGGGAGGGGAGACTTGGTTATAAGCGTTTTATGTGTGGGGATTCTTTATAGATCGAGTTTGTGGGGGAGGGGACATTGCTCTAAATGTTATTGCAGTGTGGGGGGATTCTTTATAAATCTATTTTGTGGGGAGCGGTATTTCTGTATAGTTTATTTTGTGGTGTAAGAGCTTATTATAAATTATATGTGGGGGAGGGGAGGCTGCAAATGTTATGTATGGGGGAGAAAGGATTCTTTAGTGATCATTTTTGTGGGGGAGAGCAACTTGATAATAAGGGTAAGAAAACAAAGGGCAGATACACTGCGTAAAACTACAAAGAGTATCCGCCCTGGAAACCGCAGGGAATTCCACCTGAAAATTTCGGTATGTCCGCTGCGGAAAGACTGCAGAAATAATTTTTAAAAAAAGTTTATGCTTACTCTCGGCCATAGTCATAGCGACGTGTATTCTCATCTGAGCGCAGTCCGGCCTGCTGGGATGACAATGTAGTACATGTGACTGCTGCAGCCTTTGATTGGCTGTAGCAATCACATGGGGTGAATCATTATCCCAGGAGACCGGACTGCGCTCAGAACAGAATACACATCGCTATGCCTATGACGGGGAGTAAGTATAAGCTTTTTTTTTTTTCTCATTTGAAAATTTTGTGGCGGAATCGCGTTTCTGCCACAACACATAGCTATGTGTTGCGCATTTTATCTCCTATTGAATTCAATGGGTAAATCCCAAAATACAAGAGCTGCGATTCCACAGCATAAATTGACATGCTGCAGATTTTTAAAAAATTCACTGCAGATCAAGTTATGAACGGTTTCTGTCTAGGGATGAGATATGTTCACATATCATCCACTTTGCTGCTACTGTATTATTTTGAGGATTTTCCGCAATGAAATCTGTTGCGGAACATCCACAGTGTTTATGCTGTGTGTACTCCTACCCTACGGCCTCATTCACACGAGCGTGGCGTTTTTGCGCACGCAAAAATGCGGCATTTTGTGTGCGCAAATGCCACTTAACAGCTCCGTGGGGCAGCAGCATATGATGCGCGGCTGCGTGCTTTTCGCGCAGCCGCCATCATTATGACACTCCATTTGGATGTTTGTAAACAGAAAAGCACGTGGTGCTTTTCTGTTTTCATTTATCCTTTTGACAGCTGTTGCGCGAATCACGCTGTTCGCACGGAAGTGCTTCCGTGCGACATGCGTGGTTTTCACGCACCCATTGACTTCAATGGGTGCGTGATGCGCGAAAAACGCCCAAAGAACGGACATGTTGTGACTTTTTTTCAGCGGACTCACGCTGAGTAAAAATCACGGACATGTCAGCACGGCCCCATAGACTAATATAGTTCCGTGCAACGCGCGTGAAAATCACGCGCGTTGCACGGACGTAATTCACGTTCGTCTGAATAAAGCCTAAGGCTGAGTTCACACGGGTCGGATACACTGCGTAAAAGTACGCAGCGTATCCGCCCTGTTCACCGTAGGGAAACTGCTAGCAGTTTTTCACCAGGAATGTCCATTATTAGGCCGGTCTCCTGGGATGACGTTTCATCCCATGTGACCGCCTCTACAGCCAGTGATTGGCAGCAGCAGTCACATGAGATGAAACGTCATCCCAGGAGGCTGGTTTGGAGGAAGAAACACAGACTCCTGGGTAAGTATGA
The DNA here is from genome assembly GCF_050947455.1 of Rhinoderma darwinii. Lineage (NCBI taxonomy): Eukaryota > Metazoa > Chordata > Amphibia > Anura > Rhinodermatidae > Rhinoderma > Rhinoderma darwinii. Next base: position 41,302,322 of record NC_134690.1, on the reverse strand, counting down.
GATTTTTTTTTTTTCTGAGTTGCGTTTTTTGCGGCATCATCACTGCAAACCCACCGCACAAAAACTCAACTGCTATTTGTTGTGGGTTTTACCTCCCCATTGAATTCAACCTGCAACAAATAAGCAGCGTTTAAGCAAATACAATTGACATGCTGCGGAATATAATTCCACACTGCAAATCAATTTCTGAGCTTTTTTTCCGTTCAGTATTTACGCAGTATGAAGATGCGATTTGTTTTATCTCATCTACTTTACTGCTACTGTATTTGCTGGGGATTGTCCGCAACAAATTCCAATGCGGAAAATCTGCAGTATTTACGCAATGTGTGAACTGACCCTTAGACTATATTCACGTGTTGCAGCCATATTGCAGCTTTTGCTGCATTTAATTTTGTGACAATTGCAGCAAAATATGAACGCTACGTGTGAATACATTCTAAATAAAATGTGTATGTTATAGCTTGCTTGTGTGGGGGAGGTAATTTTGGCAATAGGACATGCGCATAAATTTCAATGTTTTCCTATCAGACATTTTGAAATGTTCGCAAGGTTGCGCACAACTTTTTTGTTCTCATAGTGTTATCTAGTCACTGTATGGCTGTAATGACGGGGTAGGGAGACAGACAGGGAGCCCTAATCTACCCGCCACTCAGTCCCTGCCTACTTGCAACGACCCGTCCTAGGCGACGGGGTACAACTGGGGGACGGTCCCTACGCTCAGTAAGTGCACGACAGACAAACAGACAAGGGTACACAGAAGCTAGGGAAACGGGGCAGCTGCCCACGGAGACACCGTGAGCAACGAGAGTAGGGAACGAGCCAAGTCAAACCAGGAGTGCACGAGGTACAAAACGCTGAGCAAGAGAGTGGTCAGTAAGCCAAGGTCAATAACAAGCAGAGGATCAGTAGTTCAAGCAGCAGCAGCAGAGCCAGGAAACAAGCAGAGCAGAATCACAGGCAAAGGAGGAACAGGAAAGGAAGGTATAAATAGACAGTGGGCGGAAGCTAGCTCCGTCTGGCCAGGCTGTGATAGGCTCTCCCACTCCTAAGCCTGCCATCCTGAGTGGTGGAAGATGGAGTCCGTCTCACAGATATAGGAGCAGGTGCAGACTGATTACCCATGGGCGTCGACACAGAAGCTGTGTTTGGCAGATCCTTTACAATGGCTGTATTATTTAGTCACGGTATGGTAATGTTATCCAGTTACTGTATCGTGGTGTTATCCAGTCACTGTATGGTGGTATTATCCAGTCACGGCATGGTGGTGTTATCCAGTACTGTATGGCAGTGTTATTTATTCACTGTATGGTGGTGTTATTTAGTCACTGTATGGCGGTGTTATTTAGTCACTGTATGGCGGTGTTATTTAGTCCCTGTATGGTGGTGCTATCCAGTCACGGTATGGTAGGTTTATCCAGTCACTGTATCGTGGTGTTATCCAGTCACTGTATTGTGGTGTTATCCAGTCACGGTATGTTGGTGTTATTCATTCACAGTATTGCGGTATTATTCAGTCATTATATTGTGGTGTTATCTAGTCATGGTATGGTGGTGTTATTTAGTCAGTATATGGCAGTGTTATCTATTCACAGTATGGTGGTATTATTTAGTCATAGTGGTAATATTTAGGCATTGTATTATTATAGTTTGGGGGTAGGGCTAATCTAGGTATGCAGATTCCAGACTCTGGTACAGCATAATGTGGCCTGTATTTCCCAGCAGAACCTATGAGTTTTGGGGAACACAGTCCACACCACCTGACACCAGGACCGGGCTGTGCAGTAGGCATCAATGCCAAGTGTGAATTTCACTATGAGCGGTATTCACATTTAAGAATCAGCTTGTATAATCTTAACTCAGAAGAAGATGCAGATAATTCACAGCTCAGGGAGGGGCTTACGGCTTTCCTAGAATCAATCTCTTAGGCCACATGCACACGAACGTAAAAACGCCCGTAATCACGGGCCCATAGACTTCTATTGGCGACGGGTATCTCCCCGTATGCTTACGGGAAGGTGCCCGGGCCGTTGAAAAATATATAACATGTCCTATTTTAGGCCGTAATTACGGCACGGGCAGGCCCATAGAAGTCTATGGGGCTCCCGTAATTACGGGTGACTACGTGTGTGCACCCGTAATTACGGGAGCGTTGCTAGGCGACGTCAGTGGATAGTCACTGTCCAGGGTGCTGAAAGAGTTAACTGATCGGCAGTAACTCTTTCAGCACCAGGGACAGTGACTACCGATCACAATATAAATCAACGTGTAAAAAAAAATAGAAGTTCATACTTACCCAGAACTCCCTGCTTCTTCCTCCAGTCCGGCCTCCCAGGATGACGTTTCAGCCCATGTGACCGCTGCAGCCAATCACAGGCTGCAGCGGTCAAATGGACTACCGCGTCATCCAGGGAGGTCGGACTGGATGTCAAGAGAGGGACGCGTCACCACGACAACGGCCGGGTAAGTATGAATTTCCTTTACTTTTTCTGTGGAAAGTGCAGCCCCTTCTCTCTATCCTGCACTGATAGAGAGAAGGGCTGCTGATTACTGCAGTGCAATTTTGCAGCGAAAACGTGCCCGTAAATACGGGTAGAATACTGGTGACACCGGACCCGTATTTACTGGCACGGGTCCGTAAATACTGGTGCAATACGGGTCGAATGCGTGTGACCAAGGACCCGTATTTACTCCAGTATTTACGGGAAGACAAAAATACGTTCGTGTGCATGAGGCCTAAGTCCTCTCTTTCTGATCAACAGGCTAGGAAGCTTTGCACTCGTTTACGAATAATGAATTTCTAACAACACTTAAAGTGTAGCTAAATATTTGACAAACATCTGACATGTCATAGTGACATGTCAGAAGTTTTGATTGGTGGGGGTCCGAGCACTGAGACCCCCACCAATCGCTAGAACGAAGCAGCAGAAGCACTCATGTGACCGCTCAGCCGATTCGTGTCTGTTCGGCTTTTTCCGGAAAGCCGATGTATCAGAGTACGGGCTCATAGACTTTCTATTGAGTCCGTACACCGATACATTTATTTCCGGAAAAAGCCGAACAGACACGAAGTGGTTGAGCGCTCACACGAACGCTTCAGCTGCTTCATTCTAGAGATTGGTGGGGGTCTCAGTGCTCAGACCCCCACCAGTCCAAACTTCTGACATGTCACTATGACATATCAGAAGTTTGTCAAACGTTTAGCTACACTTTAAGCTTATGCCAAAAAACAAATGTCCAGGACCAGACGGACTCCCTCCACATTACTACCTGACCTTTCAGGCTACCCTTCTTCCTCATCCCTCTCGCCTGCTAAATGCTGCTTTAAACAGAGCCCCCTTTTCCCTTCAAACCTTACTTACGAACATTTCTATCATCCACAAAGAGGGTAAAGGCCCTGCCATATGCAACATTTATAGACCCATCTCATTGTTAAAGGAGAACCTTTCACCTGCCCACACATGTTCAGCGGAGTGCACCATGTAATAGGCAGTCTGCACAAACCCTGTCTTGCTTTAAAAAAAAATCCTAACCTCCTGTTATTTAGGTATCGGTGCCGTTATATTTGGCACCCGATATGTAAATAACCCCCTGAACTGTCAATGGGGCGTGTAAATGGCATGGGGATGTGTTACGATCGTTGTGACACTGTCTAATCAGCTAAGAACAGTGTCACAGCTGCGTGTGCTGTGTGATTTCTCTCGTGAGATCACATAGTGTTTCCTTCACTGTCTGACAAGAGATGCAGAGGAAAATGTGTGTGCGCGCACGCACAGCTGCGCCACGAAGCAGACGAGGAGAAGAATGTGAATTATTATTCTTCTGTTCCGTGGCGGCGGGAGTATCTCACTCCTTAGCTCTCGGCAGACAAGGACAACAAGGCTGTGTGATCTCTCGTGAGATCACACAGTCTTGTCATCCTTGTCTTCCGAGACGATACTCCCGCCGCCACGTAACAGAAGAATTCTTATTCTTCTTCTCTTCTTCTGCTCTGTGGCGGCAGTGGAGCTGTGCGCGCGTGCACGCTCTCCTCTCCATCTCTTGTCAGACAGTGAAGGAAACACTGTGTGATCTCGCGAGACAGATCATACAGCACAAGCAGCTGTGACAATGTCCATAGCTGATTGGACAGTACAGTGTCACAGCGATACTAACACGCCCCCTTGCCATTTACACACCCCATTGACAGTTCAGGGGGTAATTTACATATCGGGCCCCAAATATAACGGCACTGATATCAAAATAACGCAGGAAGAGAGGATTTTTTTTTAAAGTGAGACAGGGTTTGTGCAGCCCTGCCTATTACATGGTGCACTCAGCTGAACATGTATGGACAGGTGAAAGGTTCACTTTAAATTCTGATTTAAAGCTATTTGCTAAATTGTTAGCCATGCGTTTAAGGCCCTTCTTAACAACTCTCATCCATCCAGACCAAGTGGGCTTTGTCCCGTTGAGAGACGGGAATGACAATACCTATAAAATGTTTATTTTTATACAATATGCCAAGCACACAGGATAAAAGCGGTCCTACTCAGTACGGATGCCGAGAAAGTATTTGAAAGAATCTTGTGGCTACTATATGAGAGCAACGCTTCTCAAATTTTGAATACCCTCACAATTTGCAAATTCTATATTTACGGTGTACCAGCAACCCTCTACTAAAATTGCAATTAATGGTAGATATTCCCAAACATTGTGAATGGCACCTGTCAAGGATGTCCCCTATCCCCCCTTACTTTTTGTGCTCACCATGAAGGTGGTACTTCAAAAAAATGTGCCAGAATCTGACAACCCTATTGACAGCTGCTTTGCTTTCGCTGTTCTTTTTTAGGACCTCTGGATCACTGCCAGAAGTGGAAAGGAATAGGCAAAACTGAAATTCCACTCTTGAGAGAATGTCTAAACCAACCAATTGATATCTGGGTTCCAGGGAAAATAATTTTATAATTTTTTTTATTTTGTCTGATAAATGTAAGGATTGTCCAAAAGAGCCACAATTTGTAAAAAAAATGTTTCATTTCCTCTGGTCTATTTGATGTCTACTCAACAAATTGTCTGATTTACATCCCCTTTCAGATGGACTGCTGTCAGGTAAAGATAGTCTGTCTCTACCAGGATAAAGATGTTCAAAACTATCTCTAAAAGATGGGGGAAGGGGATACTTGAACCACCCTGTCTTTTTAAATAGACCAGGACTTATTTTCCATTTGAGGAGAGAGAAATATCTCCCAAGCCCTCTAAAATACTAGCTGCCCCCACCCTGAGGGACTGGCATCTATTGTTAGTATTATCTGATCTTACAGCGTCCATTGGACCCCCTTGGAGAGGTTTTCTGACTGGGTCCACCAAATCAGAAATTTCCTTGCTCTTAATGAAAATATTTTCTGATCCAATGAAGACTCCTGACTGTCCTCCTTTGACAGGATGATAATAATAATCTTTATTTATATAGCACCAACATATTCCACAGCACTTTACAAGTTAGAGGGAACATGTACAGACAATATCAGACATTACATAGGAAAAAAAAAAAAAAATTGAAACAAGAGAATTGAGGGCCCTGTTCGCAAGAGTTTATAATCTATGGGGAAATAAGGGAGACACAATAGGTAAAAAGTGCTTGTTCGGTACAATGGTGCAGCCATCTTTTATACATATCGGGTAGTGTACATAAAGCTGCATGAGCCGGTCACCAGCCAGTATCCGTGTATGGCGGACATGAAGTCTATTAGGGTGTAAGGAGTGTGGGGCATAGTGCTGAGTGAGGGGTCAGGTTCTGATGAGTAATTTAATAGTGGGGCAAATGGAAGTAGTCAGATTAGGGAATGTTATAGGCCTGTTTAAAAAATATGTGTTTTTCGGGGCACGCTTAAATCTGATTGTCTGGGGTAGCGCATTCCAGAGAACTCCGGGAGTGGGAGGTTCGGATTATTGAGGATGTTTAACTAAGGTCGTTGGCAGAACGTAGATCACAGGTAGGGTAGTAGACAGAGATGATGGAGGAGATGTAAGGAGGTGCAGCACTTGTGGAGAGCTTTGTGGGTAAGATATCGGGCGTGCTGCCGAGGAGTTATAGTATAACCACACACTGAAATGGAGACATCAGATTAACCCCTTCCCACACCTGGACGTACTATTAGGTCATGGTAGCTGTATCATTCGCGCTCCATGACCTAATAGTACGTCACAGGAGTAACGACCATTTTGGTCGTCTTCCAAACACATGCAGGAGCTGTGACAGCTGCTGTCTCGTACAGCAGTTGCTGCAGCTCCTACAGCGGGGACCGATCGCTGTGATCCCCGCTGATTAACTCCTTAAAAGCCGTGTTCTATAGTGATCGCGGCTTTTTAGGGGTTAAACCACCATCGACGGCCCGCTACACGTTAGCAGCCGGCGATGGTGGCTATGGCAACCGGACGCATAACAATGGCGTCCGGCTATGCCATCGACAAAGTCAGGACCCACAATGATTGCTGTCAGTGAGTAGCTGACAACTCTAATACACTGCACTGTATTAGAATAGTGATCAGGGCCTCCTGCCCTCAAGTCCCCTAGTGGGACAAAGTAATAAAGTAAAAAAAAAGTTGTGTAAAAATAAGAAAATAAAAGTTTTAAAAGTAATAAAAGTAAAAATCCCCTTTTTCCCTTATCAGTCCTTTATTATTAATAAAAATAGATAAATAAACAAATAAACTATACATAATTGGTGTCGCCGCGTCCGTAACGGCCTGAACTACAAAATTATTTCATTATTTATCCCGCGCGGTGAACGCCATATAAGAAAATAACAATAAACCATACCAGAATTTAAAATTTTTTGTCACTTCACATCCCACAAAATTGAATAAAAACAGATCAAAAAGTCGCATGTACCTAAAAATGGTGCTGATCGAAACTACAGTTCGTTAGGCAAAAAAAAAGTCCTCGAACAGCTTTTTTGATGGAAAAATAAAAAAGTTCTGGCTCTTAGAATATGGCAACACAAAAAGAAAAAGATTTTTTACAGTAAGTATTTTATTGTGCAAACGCCATAAGACATAAAAAAAACTATAAACATCTGGTATCGCCGTAATCGTATCACCCCGCAGAATAAAGTGAATATGTCATTTATAGCACACGGTGAACGCTGTAAAAAAAATACTATAAAATACAATAGTAGAATTGCTGTTTTTTAGTCACCACGCCACTTAAAAATAGAATAAAAACTGATCAAAAAGTCGCATGCATGACATGAAAACTACAATGGATTCCTCAAGGGGTCTCGTTTCCAAAATAGGGTCACTTTTGGGGGGTTTCCGCTGTTTTGGCACAAGACCTCTTCAGATCGGACATGGTACCTAATAAAAATGAGGCCTCAAAATCCACTAGGTGCTCCTTTGCTTCGGAGGCCGGTGCTTCAGTCCATTACCACACTAGGGCCACATGTGGGATATTTCTCAAAACTGCAGAATCTGGGCAATAAGTATTGAGTTGCGTTTCTCTGGTAAAACCTTTTTTTTTTACAGGAAAAAATGGAATAAAAAGGATTTTTTGACAAAAAAAAGAAATATGTCAATTTCACCTCTACTTTGCTCTAAATTCCTGTGAAACACCTAAAGCGTTAATAAACTTTCTAAATGCTGTTGTGAATACTTTGAGGGGTCTAGTTTCTAAAATGGGGTGTTTGATGGGGGTGTCTAATATATAGGCCCCTCAAAGCAACTTCAGAACTGAACTGGAACTAAAAAAAAAAAATTAGGCAATACTTTGCTTCTTACATTATACTGATAATAAGCAGTGCCCACCTTGAGATGACCCCAGTTTTGATCTTTTGTATAAACGGAGACCCCTATTAGACCGTTTCAGTGCCCTGTTTTCCCAAGCATACACCCCCGAGAAGTGTATTTCTATTGATGAGTCCTTGGTAGATTTTAAAGGGAGGCTTCAATACCGCGAGTACCTGCCGGGTAAGAGGGCAAGGTATGGTGTGAAGATGTATAAGCTGTTGCGAGAGTGCATCAGGGTATACCTACAAATTTAGGATATATGAAGGGAAGGACAGCAGAATTCCCCTCCCCCTTACTGGGAGTTAATGCAAAAATTGTGTGGGATTTGGTGCACCCACTGCTGGACCAGGGTTACCACCTCTACCTGGATAATTTTTATACCAGCGTTCCGCTCTTCAAGTGCCTCGCTTCCAGAAGTCCTGCGGCATGCGGCACTGCTAGAAAAAATCTGAGGCCTCCCTAAGACTCTGGGCAAACACTCAGAAGGGGTGAGAGCAGGGCACATTCTAGCAGCAACATATTGTGTGTCACATACAAGGACAAGAGAGATGTCCTTGTATTGACAACAATACATGGCCACACCAGTACCCATGTACCTGTACGAGGTACCAGTACAGAGACCCCTAGACCAGACTGCATCCTGGACTACAATAGGTACATTGGAGGGGTGGACTTGTCAGATCAAGTCCTGAAGCCCTACAGCGCCATGCGGTGTGGTGTGGTATAAGAAGCTGGCCGTGCACATTATTATCAAGAACCTAATCTTTAGGAACCAAGAAGGGGGCACCCAGTACTTCTGGAAGCGAGGCTACATGCATCGTACCAGGGCAACACTTTCCTGAAGAAGTTCCCCAAACTGGCAAGAAGGGAAAAAGTCAAAAGAGGTGCAAAGTCTGCTATAAGAGGGGGATAAGGGAGGACACAATATATCAATGTGACACGTGTCCCGAAAAACCAGGGCTTTGTATGAAAGAGTGTTTTAAAATCTATCATACATCTCTTAGATTGTTAATCTACCCTGATGCACTCCTCACAGCTTATCCCCCTCATCTTTCCATTCTGAGCCCTGCTGTGTGCCCAGGCAGCTGATAACAGCCACATGTAGGGTATTGCCGTACCCAGGAGAACCCACATTACAGCTTATGGGGTGTATATCTCCGGTGGTGCATGCTAGGCACAATATATTGGACACTGAAATGGCATAGATATATAGAAAATTGCAAATCTCACACTGCACCATCTTCTGCGCATTATCACTTAGGCCGGATTCACACGAGCGTTGCGTTTTTGCGCGCGCAAACAACGCAGCGTTTTGCGCGCGCAAACACCATTTGACAGCTGCGTGTGTCATCCGTGTCTGATGCGCGGCTGCGTGATTTTCGCGCAGCCGGCATCATAGAGATGAGGCTTGTCGACGCCCGTCACTGTCCAAGGTGCTGAAAGAGCTAAATCTTTCAGCACCCTCGACAGTGAATGCCGAACACAACAGCGAAAAACCTGTAAAAAAAAAGATAAAGTTCCTACTTACCGAGAACTTCCCGGCCGTTGCCTTGGTGACGCGTCCTTGGTGACGCGCCTCTCTTGACATCGGGCCCCACCTCCCTGGATGACGCGGCAGTCCAAGTGACCGCTGCAGCCTGTGATTGGCTGGAGCTGTCACTTGAACTGAAGTGTCATCCCGGGAGGTCGGACTGCAGGAAAGAGACAGGAGTAATCGGTAAGTTAGAACTTCGTTTTTTTTTACAGGTTCATGTATTTTGGGATCGCAAGTCACTGTCCATGGTGCTGAAACAGTTTAACTCTTTCAGCACCATGCACAGTGAATGTCTCCCGACGTCGCGGACCGGAAATTTTTTTGCCGGGTTCGGCCAAAACGAGTTTGGCCGAACCCGGTGAAGTTAGCTTCGGTTGTCGGGGTTCGCTAATCGCAAAGACACTCCGTTTGGATGTTCGGAAACAGAAAAGCACGTGGTGCTTTTCTGTTTACATTCATCCTTTTGACAGCTGTTGCGCAAACACGCAGTTCGCACGGAAGTGCTTCCGTGCGACATGCGTGGTTTTCACGCACCCATTGACTTCAATGAGTGCGTGATGCGTTGAAAACGCTGAATCAACGGACATGTCGTGAGTTTTTTGCAACGGAGCAACACTGCGCAAAAAACGCTGCCATGTCTGCACGGCCCCATTGTCTAATATAGCTACGGGCAACGCACGTGAAAATCACGCGCGTTGCACGCGCGTATTTTACGTTCGTCTGAATAAGCCCTTACACAGTACCTGTGGGGTCAAAATGCTAACTACACCTCTAGATGAATGCCTTAAAGAGACTCTGTCACCACATTATAAGTGCCCTGTCTCCTACATAAGGAGATCGTCGCTGTAATGTAGGTGACAGTAATGCTTTTTATTTAAAAAACCGATCTTTTTTCACAACGTTAGGAGCGATTTTAGTTTATGCTAATGAGCTTTCTTAATGCTCGCGAGGTTTCGTATCCGTTGCTGGAATCTCACAGAAAAGATTCAGAAGTGTCAGGATTCTGAGTACACATGACGTCCAGGCTGGATTTCATGTGTATTCATTATCAGGACACTGTAGTAATGTTAGGGCTTGTGTATGTAGCTGCACATAGTGATATATCTATATCGCTAGTGCAGTGTAAATGAATGGAGAGGAGTGCATGATGCCGATTTGTCAGCGTCATGCACTCCTCTGTACAACGCCCACTTGGTCGAAAGTAAAAGTACGCCCACTTGGGCATTAAGAAAGCACATTAGCATAAACTAAAATCGCTCCTAACGTTGTGAAAAAAGATCGGTTTTTTAAATAAAAAGCATTACTGTCACCTACATTACAGCGCCGATCTCCTTATATAGGAGATAGGGCACTTATAATGTGGTGACAGAGTCTCTTTAAGGGGTGTAGTTTTTAAAATGGGGTCACTTCTCGGGGGTTTCAACTGTACTGGTACCTCAGGGGCGGATTAAGGGTACCATGGGCCCCGGGCACATTTTCAGGTCTGCAGTGTATAGTACTATTATATTCAGGGGCGCAGTGTATAGTACTATTATATTCAGGGGCGCAGTGTATATTACTATTATATTCAGGGGCGCAGTGTATAGTACTATTATATTCAGGAGCACAGTGTATAGTACTATTATATTCAGGAGTGCAGTGTATAGTACTATTATATACAGGAGTGCAGTGTATAGTACTATTATAACAGGAGCACAGTGTATAGTACTATTATATTCAGGAGCGCAGTGTATAGTACTATTATATTCAGGAGTGCAGTGTATACTACTATTATATTCAGGAGTGCAGTGTATAGTACTATTATATTCAGGGGCGCAGTGTATAGTACTATTATATACAGGAGTGCAGTGTATAGTACTATTATATTCAGGAGCACAGTGTATAGTACTATTATATTCAGGAGCACAGTGTATACTACTATTATATTCAGGAGCACAGTGTATACTACTATTATATTCAGGAGTGCATTGTATAGTACTATTATATTCAGGGGTGCAGTGTATAGTACTATTATATTCAGCACAGTGTATAGTACTATTATATTCAGCACAGTGTATAGTACTATTATATTCAGGAGCGCAGTGTATAGTACTATTATATTCAGCACAGTGTATAGTACTATTATATTCAGGAGCGCAGTGTATAGTACTATTATATTCAGCACAGTGTATAGTACTATTATATTCAGGAGCACAGTGTATAGTACTATTATATTCAGGAGCACAGTGTATAGTACTATTATATTCAGGAGCACAGTGTATAGTACTATTATATTCAGGAGTACAGTGTATAGTACTATTATATTCAGGAGTACAGTGTATAGTATTATTATATTAAGGAGCACAGTGTATAGTGCTATTATATTCAGGAGCACAGTGTATAGTGCTATTATATTCAGGAGCACAGTGTATAGTACTATTATATTCAGGAGCACAGTGTATAGTGCTATTATATTCAGGAGCACAGTGTATAGCACTATTATATTCAGGAGCGCAGTGTTTAGTACTATTATATTCAGGAGCGCAGTGTATAGTACTATTATATTCAGGAGTGCAGTGTATAGTACTATTATATTCAGGAGTGCAGTGTATAGTACTATTATATTCAGGAGCGTAGTGTATAGTATTATTATATTCAGTAGTACAGTGTATAGTATTATTATATTCAGGATTACAGTGTATAGTGCTATTATATTCAGGAGTACAGTGTATAATACTAGCACTATACACTGTAATCCTGAATATAATAATACTATACACTAAGCTCCTGAGTGTGTGTGTGTGTGTGTGTGTGTGTGTGTGTGTGTGTGTGTGTGTGTGTGTGTGTGTGTGTGTGTGTGTGTGTGTGTGTGTGTGTGTGTGTGTGTGTGTGTGTGTGTGTATGGATAGGATTAGATACAGTGGCTCAGCACAGTATCACACATGATAGGATTAGATACAGTAGCTCAACAGACAGTATCACACATGATAGGATTAGATACAGGGACCAGCTCGCTGACATTGCGGTTCCAGCGCTGGACCCAGAAAAGGTAAGTATAAGAGTTGTTTTGCTTTTTTATGTGTTACTAACTATTTTTGTGTGTTTGTGTTATTTTACAGGTTCGGTCGTTGGACTACGTCGGATTCGAGGACGACTTCAATGACAGCGGTTTTTTATTCTCAATAAAATGGTTAATGAGGGTTGTGTTTGTTTTTTTATTTCAATAAAATATTTTTTCTATGTCCTTGTATTTTTTAAAACTTTACTTTTTACCGACTTATTAATAGCTGCTGGCTGATTGACAACATCCATTACTAAGGCGAGGCTTAATGTTAGCAGGCAGCGAGGCTAACACTAACCCCCATTATTACCCCGGTACCCACCGCCACCAGTGGTACTGGGAAGAGCCGGTCGGGTACCGGGTCCATACGGGGACCATAATGTGGTGACAGAGTCTCTTTAAGTGATGGTCGGGTACCGGGTCAGCCACAGGCTGGTAATATCAGCCTGAGAAAGGCCAAAACCAGTGACCCTTCCCCCCTGGTAATGCTAGGCTGCTGCTGTTGTATATGGCGGGGTCCCCCCCATTTTTCATAACCAGCCAGATACAAGAAAGCAGCAGCAGGTTACCATTACCAGGGTGGAAGGGCCAGTTTTTGGCCTTTCCCAGCCTAATAATACCAGCTTGCGGCCACCCCATTGCCCGACCATCACTACAGATGGTCAGGTACTGGATCGTACCCGGCTCTTCCCGACACCCCTGATGGCGGTGGGTACCGGGGTAATAATGGGGGTTAGTGTTAGCCTCTGTATCGGCTAACACTAAGCCTCGCCTTAGTAATGGACGCTGTCAATCAGCCGGCGTCCATTACTAAGGCGGTAATAATAAAGTTTAAAAAACAAAGACATAGAAAAAATATTTTATTGAAATAAAAACCACCCAGACAACCCTCATTAACCATTTTATTGATAATAAAAACGCCGTCATCGAAGTAGTCCTGGAATCCAAGGTAGTCCAACGGCCGAACCTGTAAGAAAACACACAAAAAACGATTAGTAACACGTGTTGTAGGCTTAGATACAGGGCCCATCAGACAGGATCACACATGGGCCATGTATCTAAGCCTACCCTTATATAAGATGCTTAGATACAGGGCCCAACAGACAGGATCACACATCGGCCATGTATCTAAGCCTACCATGTGCTTATGTAAGATGCTTAGATACAGGGCCCAACAGACAGGATCACACATTTGCCTTGTATCTAAGCCTACCATGTGATTAGCTTAGATACAGGGCCCAGCAGACAGGATCACACAATCTGTGATCCTGTCTCATGGGCCCTCTAAGCCTGCATGGGCTCTCTAGGCTTAAAGGGATTGTCCAGTCCCTAAACATTGATGGCCTATCCTCAGGATAGGCCATCAATAGCTAATGGCTTGGGGTCCGTCTCCCGGGACCCCCCAATCACCTGTTTTGAAGGGGCCGCAGCACTCGTACGAGAGCTGCTTCCCCTTCATTTCACTTACTCGCTCACACTGTGAATCGCCCACACGGATTCAGTGTGAGCAAGTGACCGGAATGAAGAGAAGCACCAGCTCTCGTAGGAGCGCTGCGTCCCCTTCAAAACAGGTGATTGGCGGGGATCCTGGGAGTCGGACCCCAAGCCATCAGCTTCAAGCAGAAGGGGTATCAAACTTACCCTGCTCTTCAGCCGCGGCGGATGTCCTGACTGAGTATGGTGGTGACGTCATGCGCTGCGCACCGGAAACAGGAAGGTAAGTACTGTAGTTACTATAGTAACGGGCCGCGGCTCCCGTTACTATAGTAACGGGCCGCGGCTCCCGTTACTATAGTAACGGGCCGCGGCTCCCGTTACTATAGTAACGGGCCGCGGCTCCCGTTACTATAGTAACGGGCCGCGGCTCCCGTTACTATAGTAAGTTTTTTATTGTGTAGTGCGTAGTGTAGTGTTTAGCCACTGGTTGGGTGAGCAGTCCCGCTTCACTCTGGTTCTCTGAACCGGCTGTAATTTTAACAGCCGGTAAGGGAGAACATGGGGGGGGGGGGAAATGGGCCCCCTTCTAGCCTCGGGCCCCGGGCACTTGCCCATATTGCCCTCATTGTAATACGCCCCTGCATACATGACTTAGCACCAGAAAAGCTCCAGTAGGCCAAATGGTGGTCCTTTCCTTCTGAGCCCTCCCATGGGCCCAAACGGCAGTTTATCACCACAAATGGTTTATTGCCGCAATTAGAACAAATTGGGCAACAAAATGGGGTATTTTGTTCCCTGTGAAAATAAGAAATTTTGATAAAAAATGACATCTTATTGGAAAAAAATTTAATTTTTTAATTTCACAGCTCAATTCAAATACAGGCTACGGGCTGTGAAAAAACTGTGCGGTCAAAATGGTAACAACAACCATAAATCAATTCCTTGAGGGGTGTAGTTTCCAAAATGGGATCACTTCTGGTGGGTTTCTATTGCTTTGATATCTCTGGGGCTCTGCAAATGCGACATGGCACCGAAAACCAATCCAGCAAAATCTGGACTCCAACAAACACATAGCGCTCCTTTCCTTCTGAGCCCTCCCATGGGCCCAAACGGCAGTTTATCACCACAAATGGGGTATTCCCGAACTCAGGACAAATTGGGCAACAAAATGGGTATTTTGTTCCCGGTGAAAGTAGGAAATTTTGATCAAAAATGACATCTTATTGGAAAAAAATTACATTTTTTTAATTTCACAGCCCAATCCAAATACATGCTGTGAAAAAACTGTGTGGTAAAAATGGTAACAACAACCATACATGAATTCCTTGAGGGGTGTAGTTTCCAAAATGGGGTCACTTTTGGGGGATTCCTACTGTTTTGGCACCTCAACACCTCTTCAAACCTGGCATGCTGCCTAAAAAAAATTCTAATAAAAAAGAGGCCACAAAATGCACTAGGTGATTCTTTGCTGCTGGGGCTTGTGTTTTAGTCCAGTATCACACTAGAGCGACATGTGGGACATTTCTAAAAACTGCAGAATCTGGACAGTACATATTTAGTAGTGTTTCTCTGGTAAAACCTTCTGTGTTACAGAAAAAATTTGAATAAAATTTAAATTCAGCAATAAAAAGGAAATTTGCAAATTTCACCTCCACTTTGCTTTCATTCCTGTGAAATGCCTAAAGGGTTAAAAAAAACTTTCTAAATGCTGTTTTGAATACTTTGAGGGGTCTAGTTTCTAAAATGGGGTGTTTATGGGGGTTTCTAATACATAGGCCCCTCAAAACTACTTCAGAACTGAACAGGTACCTTAATAAAAGGCTTTTGAAGTTTTCTTAAAAATATGAGAAATTGTTGTTTATGTTCTAAGCCTCGTAACGTGCAAGAACAATAAAAGAATGTTCAAAAAACTATGCCAATCTAAAGTAGACATATGGGAAATGTGAACTAGTAACTATTTAGGGGGTATAACCATCTGTTTTACAAGCAGATGCATTTAAATTCAGAAAAATGCTATTTTTTCTAAATTTTCTCTAAATTTTGAAATTTTTCACAAATATACACTGAATATATCGAACAAATTTTACCACTAACATAAAGCCCAATGTGTCACGAGAAAACAATTTCAGAATCGCTTGGATAGGTTTAAGCATTCCGACGTTATTACCACATAAAGTGAAATATGTCAGATTTAAAAAATGGGCTCTGAGCCTTAAGGCCAAAACAAGGCTGCGTCCTTAAAGGGTTAAGGTAGGTTAGTGGATGGTGGAAACATAAGGAGCTCCATTTTAGAAAGATTCAGTTTCAGATAGAGAGAGGACATGATGTTAGGGGCAGCGGACAGACAATCACTGGTGTTTTGTATTAGAGCAGGGCTGATGTCACGGGAAGAGGTATATAATTGGGTTTAATCAGCGTAGAGATGGTACTGGAAGCCAAATCTGCTGATACTTTGTCCAATAGGGGCTGTGTAGAGAGAAAAGAGGAGTGGACCCAGGACTGATCCCTGAGGAACTCCGATAGCAAGGGGAAGAGAAGAATAAGTAGAACTAACAAATGATACGTTGAACGAGCGGTCAGACAGATAGGAAGAAAACCTAGAGATAGCATTGTCCTTAAAGAGGATCTGTCACTACTTTATTAATGCCCTATTTCCTAACTAATCTAATAGGTGCTATGATGCTGATAACTACAGAGTAATTTATTTTCAAAAACATTTATTATTTGCAAAGTTATGGGCATTTTTTGAAATATGTTAATTTGGCTATACTTGCCAAGTAGGAGGGGACTCTTTCTTTTCACTCTGGGCGGTGTAATGTTTTCTGTTTGACGCCTTCCAATCATCATACACCTTCTCCCACTTCCCTGCCCAGCAACAGAGCATGATCATATAGTATACAGCTTCTATCCCCGACTGTGTTATTAACTGATGATACCTCTGGTTGTGTCACAGCTAGAACTGGGATCCTGGTGTCATATGAAAGATTAGAATCTCATCTTTCCTATGCCACCAGAACCGTTAGGTGGTCCACAGCCCGAGATATAGCTATTTGAAGTGATCCCCCTTCCCACTAGCCTCAGTCTCTCACACTGTGTGAAGCAGCTTCATGCTGATAAGACAGGTCAGAGGCTGTGAGGCGGCTCCACCTCGGGAGAATCGCTGGTGGTGATGCCCAATTGTCAAGTATAGGCTCATTTACATATTTAGAAAAAGCTTATAACTTTTAAATAAATCGTTTTGGGACTCAATTTTCACTAGCGTTATCAGTGTGACAGCGCCTATTAGATTAGCTGGGAGATTCAGCATTACTAAACTAGTGACAGAGCCTCTTTAAGGCCAATAGGGTTGAGCAGATTGAGCAGAAGTTGTTGGTCTACAGTGTCAAACGCTGCAGAGAAATCCAGAAGAATTAGTAGGGAGCACAGATTGTCCTGCTGGAGGTGAGAATAAACATTAGCCCACATCACCGCGGGGATGCAAGATGTTAACTGGTCTAGTAGTGACATTGGCTTTCTTATAGTCAGACAAGGGCTTTCACCTTACGTTTAGCAAGTACGTCGTGAAAGCTCCCGACGTACATCCTAAAAGTTTCCATAGGGCTCTGAGAGCTTGACGGAGGACAAAAAGAGTGTCCTTTTGGCCTCCGTCAGGCTGGTGTAAGTCGGTATAGTTTTTATTTTTTTAGTAACCTACTCTATGCCATAAAACACAAATGGATACCGCGCAATATACTTTTATTTGTTTACATATGGGAGCCTATGGGTGACGAATGCCACTGTATAGCATACATCACAAACATAAACAAACATGTTATTTCCAGGAACATAACCCTGCGAACATGTCATCTGAATTGGACTTTTTAGGCTCCTCAATTTTAATGGTACCCCTAAAAGCTTTTAGAAGCTGTTCTGTATCCTTTGGTGGAAAAAGGATTTACCACATTTGGCATTTGCATCAGATGAGTCAGATAAATCCGAATCCAATTCTCCATCATCATAACTTTCTATACTAGAGCCGTTTTTGGAGCTGTTTTTCTTTGACTCTATAGAAAAACAGCTCCAAAAATGGCCGTAAAAAAACAAGCGGAAAACACGAGTTTGCTTAAAAAACGGCTGAGAATCAGGAGCTGTTTTCACTTGAAAACAGCTCCGTATTTTCAGATGTTTTTTGCTAAGCGTGTGAACATACCCAAAGACTGAACAATAGAGGAGAATCCATCCAACATACAAACAAGAGAAACTTGAACAAACAAGGTTGACTATGTCCCCCAATGAACTGGATAAGAAAAGGATTTTACGGCGAGTGCTTAAAAAAATTCTGTTTTCTCATTAATTACATCAAGGGAGACAGACTGTGAGACATACTAAAGCAGTCCCCATGGGTGGAAATAGGACATGGTCACCTACGCCACAGATGCCTCCAAGACCTTGCATTCAAGTGAAGCATCTTTAGAAACAAAGGTGTGCATCTGTTAGAACTTGACAAAAGTTTGCATGGATGACCAGGTAGCCACCTTGCACACCTGAGCAGAAGCCTGATTGCGCACAACCCAGGTAGCCCCAACCGCTCTGGTGGAGTAAGCCATAATCCGAAATGGGGTTTCCTTACCACAAACAAAGTAAGCCTTGCAAATACCCATCAGAATCCATCGAGCGATAGTGGCCTTCGAGGGCCAATCCTTTCCTGGGACCCTCTGGGGTATAAACAAAGAATCCGACCTATGCAAAGACGTCCGCAAAGCACAGACAACATCCAGGTTGCGGAGAGAATGCTCCCTCGGATGAGTGGGAGACAGACAAAAGGACGGCAGAACGATGTCCTCATTCAGTTGAGGGGCACAAAACGACCTTGGGTAAAAAAGAGGGCACCGTGCGGAGCACCGCCTAACCTGATGAAGAGACAAGAACAGAGAATGACAGGTCAGAGCCACCAGTTCGCATGTCCTCTGGATCGAAGTTACTGTCACCAGGAAAACCACTTTCCAAGAAAAGGCAAAAGGAGATCTCTCGTAGAGGTTCATATAAAGCAGATTGTAGGACCTCCAGAACCAAGTTGAGATCCTATGAAGGAGTCAAGAGCCATTGAGAGGGAGCCGTGTGAGCAACCCCTTGTAGTAAGGTCCTAACATCAGACTTTAAAGCCAACAGGCGGCTGACCACGATGGAAAGTGATGGCACTTGTCCTTTAAGAGAGATAAGGGCAAGACCCTGATCCAAGTCACCCTGGAGGGAATAAAGAACTGTAGAATGAGAAAATTGAAAGGGAGGAAGAATACAATCCTCGAGAGGCAGATGAGGAAATACATACAGGAGACTGAAGCGAATCCACACAGCCACTACAGCATCTACTGCGTAGGCCTCAGGAATTCCTGTATTGGCAGATGAAGCAGGGGACCCTGTGATTGAACCTAGTCACCATAAAGTCCACATCCGGCCTGACCCATTTGGCACAAATATGATCGAAAACCCCTGGAGAGCCCATTTTTGCGGCCACAATTCACCCGCAGATCTGCGGGTGAATTGCGGCCCCATTCATTTCAATTGGCCCATGCACACGACCGTGGTTTCCATGGTCTCTGCATTGCCCGGGAGCCTGGACTGCAAAAAGATAGGACATGTCTTATTATGGCCGCATTTTGCGGTCCAGGCACGTTGAAATTAATACACTACAAATCACGGACTGTGCACACCACTACGGTCGTGTGCATGAGGACTTAGAGTCCCACCGTGGTGATTTGGATAATGCATGGCGGTGACAATTGGCAACGTCGAAGGCCACGCCCAGGAAAGTAATAGACTGGGAGGGGGATAGACGAGACTTGGAGTGGTTGACGATCCAACTGAATTGGAACAAAGTATCCAGGGTGATCCGGAGAGCAGCCACATTATACTCCCTGGTAGACAACTTGATCAAGATGTCATCCAAGTACAGGGTGACTGAAAAACCCTTTGTCCAAAGCAGCGCCATCACCACAGACAGCATTTTGGTGAAATCCCTTGGGGCTCTCGCTAGACCAAATGGAAAACAACAAACTAGTGTCGCTGCAGAATTTACATTGTCCATTAACGTTGGACATTATCTGCATTTGTCTATGAGTTCCAAATTAATGAATGCCCTCTCAATGGTGGATCTGAGAGAGGCCGGCCGGAGACCATGACATGCAGCGTCAGTGTTCTAACAGTCTCTGCCATGGGGGGCAGATGTATCTTTATTTATAATGGAGAGAGTGAAGGTGTTACCCTCATGCTTACACATATACATACCACATATGGTAAAACATAGAGTTCCAATGTTCCTTATCTTAACATATATATTTAGTTTAAATGGATTGCAAGTGTTTTGGGGTTTTGTCATGTCAGCCCTTGTATCAGCTGATTACAAGGTCATTAGGTCATGTGGCCGAAGTCTTAGAATAGAATACTCATCCCCCTCTGTCGGCTGTTGTAAGCAGATCTTTGAGCTTTAGTGACAACTCAACTGTCCATTTAAAGCAATATATGTTCACACATATAAAGATAATTAAAATATTTTTGACACTAGTAATGGTGAGGAGTTACCTCAAGCACTGGTGAGATTGACTAATGTAAATGTGTAAGTACGCGTCCTTGATGTCCACTGAGGTAATAAACTCCCATTTGTTCTAGAGGGAGGATTCCATATGGAAATGCCAGACCATGACTTACGCATTGAGACGCTTGAGGTCCTGAATCTGTTCTTTTTTTGCTCGACAAAAAGGTAGGAGCAAAACCCCTGAAATCTTTGATGTGGAGGTACAGGGATGATGAAAAAAGGCAGCTACCCTGGAGGGAGACTGAGGAGGAGCAGAGTGGAAGAAACGCTTGTGAAGAAGGCTGGCGAATTTGATTTTGTTACCCTGAGGATGCCACTTCCAGGACCCAGGCATTCGAAATGTGGGAAAGCCAGACGTCCTTGTAACACAGAACCCTGCGCTCCCACTTGAACTAAATTGAGCGGAGGCACACCTTCAGGCAGAGCTGAGCTTGCCTGCCCAAGCCGTGGCGGTTTGAGGCCGAGGGCACCAGGAAGGACGAGCTTTGAAGGAAGACGTGGCCTTAGGGTCCTGGTGGGACGGCTGTCTGGAAGATGGAGTGCTGGTGAACCCAGGAAAGAACTGAAAACTAGGACCGCTCTCCATGGCAGGGGTTGCACATTCGACCCTGTTCTGGGGTAAGTGAGTACTCTTCCACCTCTAGTTTCAGAGATAATTTCACCAAGTTGGGTCCCGAAGAGACGGGAACCTGGAAAGGTGCCTCACATAAATACTTTGACGCATTAGATATGTGATGGGAAAAGATCAAGCAACTCTTCCGGAAAAACTGGGGAGAGGAGACTGTGACGAAGTTGACAAGCCCATTCAGTGGTAGCTCTGCGGACCCAGGTCGTAGCAAAACGTGGACGTGAGGCGCAGCCAGTGGCCTAAAAGACAGACTTGGAAAAAGACTCCACACAGCGATCAAAAGGGTAGCGGAATGAAGTTGCGTCTGCCATAAGGAAGGTAGTAGTCATGGACAGACAAGAGTGGAGGGTCCACCACTGGTGATTAACACCATTTTAGGGAGACCTATCAGACAAATTCAAACGGCTGGAATTAGAAAACTTCTTGTTGGGATGTTTCCACACCTTTTGCGACCATTGAGGATGGAGAAATGATACAGACACGGGTGAAGGCACAGGATCAGTGACCTATAAGGTGTCACAATTCCCTTTAATGAGGTTTTCTACACAAGAGGATAACTTTGGGAACTTTTAGTCATCCAGATCCAATTCAAAAAGCCCTTCTGAAAGTACCTCCCTGGAAGGGGAGGAAGCAGCGCACCACATCTCTGGGAGGGCTCGGGGAGGTGAATAAGATACAGGAGAAACCAAAGTCATTTGTGAAGATCTTACCTGCTACTAGGATTTGCCACGTGAGAAAGATGTGGACAGAGATGGCTGATCACAAGGGCAAACCAAGATATCCATCATGGCCTAGGTGATATTAGCGAGGTCACCAACGGTCCTAGAATAGGGCTCAGTCCAGTTCAGTCCTCACAGTACCAGGTGTGGACAATGCTAGGGGTGGCAGGGGAGCCGGGCCACAGCTGCTTGGCCAAGAGGGCGGCATACATCGCATAAGGAAGTCGGTTGACCACACAAAAATTTTGTGCTGCATTTAGAGCAAGAATAATTAAAGGTGATTTTTGTTTGGCGGTAAGACTCTCCCCTAGGGTCTGACATTGCAGTAGATGGGATCACCACACTATCTAAAAATAAGGTGAGAGAACTAGTGAGTCCACTTAGGTACTGCACAGCTGGACAATTACTCCTCTTTAAGAAAGGGGGTAATGGCTGCCAAGTTACCCAAGTCTGCTAGGCAAAGTACCCCATCTGTAGAAAAAACAACTGCTCCGGAAGAGCTTATTCACACAAACGTTGAATAAGTCCGTGTGACAGCGTTAAAACAACAGCCGTCACACGGATGCATGTATTTCAATGGGGCCGTTTACATGGCCATTGTTTCAACAGACCGTGTGAATGGTCTGTTGAAAAATAGAACCTGTCCTATTTTCTTCCGTTTTTAAGGATCCCCTGATAGACTCAAGTCTATAGGGATCCGTGAAAAGGGAACATGCAAGGGTGCAACTCGGGAAGTGAAAAACTGCAGTTTTTCACGTCCGAGTTTCCCCACGTTCATGTGAATAAGCCCTTAGGTTAGGGAACCTGTATTGAAAAAGGAGAGGCCAAGGGCTGGTCCTACCAAATTCCTGTAGTGTTTTTACGCTGTCCTAGAGGAATAGGCAGCAATACTGTGTCATGTGTCCCATGCAGTACCTGCACAACTGAAGGACTGACAGAGTGGAAGGAATAGGCGACGCCCCCAAAATGCAACAATTAGATGGCAGTCAGGTGCCTAGTGATGGACGTCTGCTTTCACAAGGAGGCTGGGACTAGTTTGGATTGGATGGTCTGAAGGACCCTTCGGGGGGGGGGGGGGGTGAGGACGGACAGGGAGGTGGGAGCTACACTATGCAAGGCCAGGGACCAAGGAAATAAAACTTACCTTTACAGTCCATCCAAATTAGGGACCAACAGGCCCACCCCCTCAATGAGTTGCCCTCAGATGAAGGGTAACGCTCGTAAGCGCAGTGGGGAGGAGGGCTGCACCTTAGGCTGGTGGGCAACAAGAGTTGGCGCTTTTGTCCCACTTGCTCTCTTTATAGGTGGGAGAACAACAGCGCAGTAGAATTTACACTATGCGCATGCCTTGGAGGGGACAACAGGGAGACCTTGTTAACCCTGTTTCCCAGCTAGTAGAAGATTTTAAAAAAAGTAAAGACCCTGCTGGACTAGAAGTTTCGGCCTCCTGCACAGAGATTGCAATAACGCCTCTACAGGCCTCATCGACACTTGTAAGGGTATGTTCACACACACTAATTACGTACGTAATTCGGGCGTTTTTGCCCCGAATTCCGTCCGAAAAATGCGCCTCAATAGCGTTGACAAACATCTGCCCATTGAAAGCAATGGGCTGACGTTTGTTTGTTCACACGAGGCGTATATTTACGTGCCGCTGTCAAATGACGGCGCGTAAATTGACGCCCGCGTCAAAGAAGTGACCTGTCACTTCTTGGGGCGTAATTGGAGCCGTTATTCATTGACTCCAATGAAAAGCAGCGCCAATTACGTCCGTAATGGACGTGGCGTTCAAGCGCCTGCACATGCCGTTACGGCTGAAATTCCGGGGATGTTTTCTCCTGAAAACATCCCCGTAATTTCAGCCGTTACGGACGCTGCCGTGTGAACATACCCTCAATGTCCCTGAACGTCTGGAAATCAATCTCATGCGTATTCTTAAGACCAAGTTCCCTTTTCGCAGGACGAGAGTGCCGGCGGCAAAGCATGAGAGGTATTAGAATTACATAAGATGATGTTCCCAGAAGCGCTCATGTACATTTTTTAATTCTCGTACTGCAAACGCAGCACTGCTGGGTAGTTTCTAATGACACCAGTCAGGCACCAACAGACTGAACCATTAAGGCAGGGGTTTCAAGCACGCGGCCCCTGGGGCTGTCATCTGCGGCCCGCGGGACACAGAGCCGCTAGTATCGGCTCTGCTCCGAGACCCTGGAATTCCCTGACATCGCTGTCCACATATGAACAGCGATGTCTGGGGCTTCCCCAGAGCCGGAGTCCCGGGCAGAGCGCTAGTATAGGCTCTGCTCCGGGACTCTGTGGAATTCCCCGACACCGCTGTCCACATATGAACAGCGATGTCTGGGGCTTCCCCAGAGCCGGAGTCCCGGGCAGAGCGCTAGTACAGGCTCTGCTCCGGGACTCTGTGGAATTCCCTGACATCGCTGTCCACATATGAGCAGCGATGTCTGGGGCTTCCCCAGAGCCGGAGTCCCGGGCAGAGCGCTAGTACAGGCTCTGCTCCGGGACTCTGTGGAATTCCCTGACATCACTGTCCATATATGGACAGTGTGTCAGGGTCTTCCCCAGAGAGGAGTCCCGGGCAGAGCGCTAGTATCGGCTCTTCTCCGGGACTCTGTGGAATTCCCTGACATCGCTGCCCATATATGGACAGTGTGTCAGGGTCTTCCCCAGAGCGGAGTCCCGGGCAGAGCGCTAGTATAGGCTCTGCGCTGGGGAAGCCTCTGACATCGCTGTCCATACATCGACAATGATGTCAGGGGCTTCCCCAGAGCAGGAGTCCCAGTGATGTCAGGAGCACAGCTTGAGTCCCAGGAAGAGCCTACTAGCGCTCTGCCCGGGACTCCAGCTCTGGGGTTGCCCCTGAAATCTGTCCATATATGGACAGTGATGTCAGGAGCACAGCTGGAATCCCAGGCTGCACTCACAACTCTACTATTATATCATGTACTTTACTCCAGTCACATCCAGAGCTGCACTCACAACTCTACTGTAACATCATGTACTATACTCCAGAGACATCCACAGCTACACTCACAACTCTACTGCAAGATCAGTAGATGCAGATGCAAACATCTTGTTTTATACTGCAAACAAATCCAGAGCTCCAGTCACAACTCTACTATTATATAATGTGCTATACTCCAGCCACATCCAGTGCTGCAGTCACAACTGTACTGTAACATCAGGTCCCATACTCCAAACAAATCCAGAGCTCCAGTCATAAATCTACTGTAGTTCGAGTGCTAGAAGCGGCTCTGCTCCGGGACTCCAGCTCTGGACAAGATACTGACATCCAGGGCCGCCATCAGGGGGGTATTAGGGGTAGTGGTGTGAGGGGCCCGGCCAAACCTAACTGAAAGGGGGGCCCGGCAACTGCCGCAACATTCTTTTGGTAGGAAAAACGGGCCCCTGTAATGGGGCCCGTTTTTTTCACCAAAAGAATGTCGTGAGCTGCTGCTGCTGCTGCGGGCCCCCTCCCCTCGTCATGGGGGGCCGTCAAACAGTCTGCCCGCAGCGCGCACCCGATCGCGCGCACAAGGAAACTCCCGCGCGTGCGCACTCGCGAGCGCGCACCCACGAACGCCCGCACCCGCGATCGGCCGCGCGCGCACCCGCGATCGGTCGCGCGCGCACCCGCGAACGAAGCGCGCACAGCCGCGGACACACATGGACAAAACTTACCTGGAGCCTGGCTGGAGGTGAAGGACTGGACGTCTGGACCGAAGACCTCGCCTGGAAGACATCGCCGGAAGAGGACTTGAGTGGGAGCAGCTCTTCTGACACGGTGAGTAAATTATCTCAAAGTGCTGTTTATGTATGGCCCTGTTCACACAGTATTTTGCAGGCAAAAAAAAATCTGCCTCAAAATTCCTTAAAGAATTTTGAGGCAGATTTTGACCTGCCCACACTATCTTGCCGCGTTTTTTTGCTGTGTTTTTTGCTCGCGGCGATTGAGGACAGCAGACAAAAAACGCAGCGAAAAATGCATTTTCTGCCTCCCATTGATTTCGATGGGAGGTCAGAGGCGGAACCGCGGCAAGAAAGAACGTGCTGCTTTTTCTTTTTTCCGCAACTGGCTCCCATTGATTTCAGATTAAATCAATGGGAGGCGGTTTTGGAAGTTTTTTGGTGCTGATTCTGACGCAGTGTCCGGGTCAATATCAAGGCCCAAAAACTCTGTGAACTGGGCCTGATTGTTAGGGCTTATTCAGACGAACGTGTAATACATCCGTGCAACGTGCGTGATTTTCACGCGCCTGGCACGGACCTATGTTACTCTATGGGGCCGTTCAGACTGTCAGTGATTTTCACGCAGCGTGAGTCCGTGTGTCCGCTGCGTAAAACTCACGACATGTCCTATATTTGTGCATTGTTCGCGCATCACGCACCCATTGAAGTCAATGGGTGCGTGAAAATCCCGCCCAGCACTTCCACAGCCGTATAAACTATGAATGAAAACAGAAAAGCACCACGTGCTACAAACATACAAACAGAGTGTCATAATGATGGCGGCTGCGCGAAAATCACGCAGCCGCGCATCATACGCTGCTGCCACACGGAGCTGTTATGACCTTTTGCATGCACAAAACGCCACGTTTTTTGCGCGTGCAAAAAGCACATGCTTGTGTAAATCCGGCCTTAGGGTAGGAACACACTAGGCATGAACACTGCGGATTTTATGCAACACATTTTATTGTGGATAATCCGCAGCGTATCACAGTCGCAGCAGAGGGGATGAGATTAGAACAAATCTCATCCACACGCTGCAAAAATAATGGACCTGCAGTGTGACTTTTGGCTTTTTAAGCCGCAGCATGTCAATGTATTCTGTGGAATCGCCGCTCCTCTGTTGCAGAAATGCTGCGGTTCTGCCGCAAAAATCACACATGAGAAGAAAAAAAGGTACTTTTTTAAATTGATAAAAAGTTTAGACTTGCCCCGGCCGTAGTCCTGGTGACGCGATCCTCTATTCTTAGCGCAGCCCCGCCTCCTGTCATGACGTTTCATCCCATGTGACTGCTGCAGCGGTCACATGGTCTACAGCGTCATCCCAGGAGGCGGGGCTACGTTCAGAAGAGAGAGATGCGTCACCAGGACTACGGCCGGGGCAAGTCTAAACTTTTTTTCCCTGCAGGATTCCCGCAGCGGACATGCCTCACCAAACCTGCGCCACTATTTGGTGCGGTTTTGCTGGCAGAATTCCCTGCGGCTACCGGGGCGGATAAGCTGTGTCGTTTTACTCAGCATATCCGCCTAGTGTGTCCCTTATGATGTCGCTCCTGGAGCTGCTGCCGGTCTCTAAATAGGCAGTTGGTCCAGTAGAATTTGGAATTATTTTTTTTTGGGAACCAGCTTAAAAAAATACAAAACTTTTGTGTTAGGGCCTGTTCACATCACCGTTCGCTTCCGTTCCGGGGTTCCGTCTGAGGTTTCTGTCGGGTGAACCCCGCAACGGAAAGTGAAAGTGACAGCACAGCTTCCGTTTCCATCACCATTAGCGCAGTCGACTGCGCTATTGATTCCGTCCGAAAACCAGCCGGAATGGTGACGAACGGAAACCATTAGCGATGTTTCCGTCACCATTGAGATCAATGGTGACTGAAACGGAAGCTGTGCTGTCACTTTCACTTTCCGTTGCGGGGTTCACCCGACAGAAACCTCAGACGGAACGGAAGCGAACGGTGATGTGAACAGGCCCTAACACAAAAGTTTTGTATTTTTTTAAGCTGGTTCACAAAAAAAAATAATTCCAAATTCTACTGAACCAACTGCCTATTTAGAGACCGGCAGCAGCTCCAGGAGGGACATCATAAGGGACACACTAGGCGGATATGCTGAGTAAAACTACACAGCTTATCCGCCCCGGTAGCCACAGGGAATTCTGCCAGCAAAACCGCACCAAATAGTGGCGCAGGTTTCGTGAGGCGTGTCCGCTGCGTGAATCCTGTAGGGAAAAAAAAGTTTAGACTTGCCCCGGCCGTAGTTTAGGTGACACGTCTCTCTCTTCTGAACGTAGCCCCGCCTCCTGGGATGACGCTGTAGACCATGTGACCTGCAGCAGTCACATGGGATGAAACGTCATGACAGGAGGCCGAGCTGCGCTAAGAATAGAGGATCGCGTCACCAGGACTACGGCCGGGGCAAGTCTAAACTTTTTTATAAATTTTAAAAAGTGCCTTTTTTTTTTTTCTCATGTGTGATTTTTGCGGCAGAACCGCAGCATTTCCACAACAGAGGAGCAGCGATTCCACAGAATAAATTGACACGCTGCGGCTTAAAAAGCCAAAAAGCCACACTGCAGGTCCATTATTTTTGCAGCGTGTGGATGAGATTTGTTCTAATCTCATCCACTCTGCTGCGACTGTGATACGCTGCGGATTATCCACATTAAAATGTGTTGCATAAAATCTGCAGCATTCATGCCTAGTGTGTTCCTACCCTAAGGCCGGATTTACACGAGCGTGTGCTTTTTGCACGCGCAAAAACGTGGCGTTTTGCGCTTGCAAAAGGTCATAACCGCTCCGTGTGTCAGCAGCGTATGATGCGCGGCTGTGTGATTTTCCCGCAGCCGCCATCATTATGACACTCTGTTTGTATGTTTGTAGCACGTGGTGCTTTTCTGTTTTCATTCATAGTTTATACGGCTGCGGAAGTGCTGGGCGTGATTTTCACGCACCCATTGACTTCAATGGGTGCGTGATGCGCGAACAATGCACAAATATCGGACATGTCGTGAGTTTTACGCAGGGGACACACGCTGCGTGAAAATCACTGACAGTCTGAACGGCCCCATAGAGTAACATAGGACCGCGCGAGGCACGTGAAAATCACACGCGTTGCACGGATGTATTACACGTTCGTCTGAATAAGCCCTAACAATAAGGCCCAGTTCACACAGTTTTTGGGCCTTGATATTGACTCGGACACTGCGTCAGAATCAGCACCAAAAAACTTCCAAAACCGCCTCCCATTGATTTAATCTGAAATCAATGGGAGCCAGTCGCGGAAAAAAGAAAAAGCAGCACGTCCTTTCTTGCCGCGGTTCCGCCTCTGACCTGCCATCGAAATCAATGGGAGGCAGAAAATGCATTTTTCGCTGCGTTTTCTGTCTGCTGTCCTCAATCGCCACAGGCAAAAAACGCGGCAAGATAGTGTGGGCAGGTCAAAATCTGCCTCAAAATTCGGTGCGCGGTTCCAGGCGGTCGCCGGTGCGCATGCGCGGGAGTTTGCGGGTGCGCGTGATCGGTCGCACGGGCGGCGGTGTTTGACGGCCCCCATGACGACCCCCATGCTACCCAGGGCCGCCATCAGGGGGGTATTAGGGGTACTGATGTGAGAGGCCCGGCCAAACCTAATTGAAAGGGGGGCCCGCAGCTCATGACATTCTTTTGGTGAAAAAAACAGGCCCCATTGCAGGGGCCTGTTTTTTTTCTACCAAAGGCAAGTCGCGGCAGTTTGCCGGGCCCCCCTTTCAATTAGGTTTGGCCGGGCCTCTCACATCAGTACTCCTAATACCCCCCCCTGATGTACCATGATATAGTGCTGGACGGAGTACCGTTAACAGGCGGTGCCACGGTAGGGGGCCCTGAAATTCCTGATGGCGGCCCTGCTGACATCACTGTGGTAGCATCTGCGGAGGGCACTGTGGCCTTATCTAGGGGTGTGTTGCATTATCTACAGAGGGCACTGTGGCAGCATCCACCGAGGGCACTGCGGCAGCATCCAAAAAGGGGCTGCCCAATCTTGACATGTGTGTCTGCCAAACGCTGCGAACTGAGCCTCCGGACTGCATTTAGCGACACTTAAACTGGAAAGCTGGATTGTTGAAATAAGCACGTGGAGAAATATCTCAAATTTTAAACCTACCGGTATTATTATAGTAATGTAGTATTGTAGTATTATTATAGTAATATAGTGTTATTGTAGTTCAAATAACTCATTGATTAATAATAATTTTGTATTGTATCAAATTTGAAAGTAATGCGGCCCGTCAACTTCCCATTTTTTCTATATGCGGCCCACTTACCCGGCCGAGTTTGAGACCCCTGCATTAAGGTATGTCCGGGCATCTATGTGGCTTTATTAGGAGCCACAGGGCAGCACCCGCAAAGGACAGAGGAAGAGGTAGGCAGATCTGACAGCGCCCAGGTCAGAGTCCTCACAGGAGGGTGCACTGGAGGTGAGAAGTTGGACCCCTGTGGTTCTTTCCCTGTGCTATCAATTCACTTCTTCGATTGCCTCATCCTCATTTATCACCCTTTTCCTCCCAGCCCGTGTTTATATGCCCCTGTGTATTGCCCAGCAGTGTGTTCCTCTAGGGTCATCTGCCCCTCCTCCATGTCTGCTGCTGACACCATCACTTCCCTACAGGGGGTCTCTTTCTCCTCCTCACCCATTCACTCGTGTTTTTTTACTCAAGTTCACAGTAAAAATGTGTTGGTTTTTTTGCCACGAATTGGGGCAAAACCGCATCTTTCTGACGCAATTACTAATAATTGCGGCAAAATTGTGCGGTTTTGGCACTGTTCCAGGCAACAACAAAAAAAAATGCATTTTCACCGTGACGTGTGAACGCAGCTTGACTGGATCTGTGAAAATTGCAGCGGACGTTGCTGCACATTAATTTCTAATGGAGAAAAAAAAACGCTGCGTTTTGCGCGCGCAAAAGGTCCGTGTGTCATCAGCATATGATGCGTGGCTGCATGATTTTCACGCAGCCGGCATCATTATGACTCTGGTTTTATGTTTACAAACAGAAAAGCACGTGGTGCGTTTCTGTTTTCATTCATTGTTTGTACTACTGTTGCGCAAGGTGCTTCAGTGTGCCGAGCGCAGTTTGCACGCACCCATTGACTTCAATGGGTGCGTGCTGCACGAAACACAGGCAAATATAGGACGTCATGAGTTTCACGCCACGCACATATGCTGCGTGAAATTCACTGACAGTCTGAACAGCCCCATTCACCAACATAGGTCCGTGCAATGCGCGTGAAAATCACGCGCGTCGCACGGACGTATAACATGTTCGTGTGAATAAGGCCTTATGTTCAGTGTGTAATATAAAAAAAAAAAAAAAAAGGCTTAGAATTACCTGAACTCGCTATCAATGCATGGAAGCCGTGTTATGGTTTAGTGTCCGTTCACACAGTTTTTTTTAGCGCCCAATTTGAAACAAAAACTGCATTTGAATTAGCACCAAGAAAAGGCCAAAATCGCACAGCGATTTCAATGGGAGGCAGAGACTTTTACTTCCTGGGCAGTTTTTGACCGCTGGCGAGAAAAAAAGGTTTCCACCTCTGACCGCCAATTGAAATAGGAAGCAGAAAAACCCACGGCGCTTTGAGCGTGTTTTTTGCCCGTGGTTCTTGCATTAGATGCAATGGCCGCAAACAAAAAAAAGCCTTATAGTAATTTTTCCCTGCAGAAACAGCGAGTTATTAACACCACATATTCCTGTTTCTTTTATTTCAATTACCACAAATGACATACTCCTCCTTGGCTAAAAATACTTCTCAGAAAAAGCTAGGATTATTTTTACTCTGCTGGAAAACATGTAGTGTGATCACCAAGTAAAGACTGAAAAGGCTCAGTGTCCGTAGGCGGGGTATATCCTCTACGAGGGGCTAGATTTATTTTTTTAATTCTTTGTGTCAAGCCTTCTAGTGGCATATATCACGGTCTGTGCCCCCAATGTAACAAACAAGATATACAGTAGGATATAAATTCCAGCCATATACTCACACAAGCCATCCACTAGGATGAAGACATCTAGACTGACTATCCTGGTGGATCATTCCATGCTCCATCCCCTGTATCCATCTCAGCAAGTCGGAGGAACCAGTTGCTGGAGACTGCTGCAAAATTCTGAGGCCTAGTCCCTTGGTCTGGCTGGCTCCTTTAAAGGGGTTATCCAGGGACCCAATAATATATTTATGTGAAACCAAGTAACTTACTAACATACTTTAATTAAAAATTCTATACTAAATGGTGCAGTTCAAACCTCATGAATTACTCAGGAAGTGCTGGAGCTTTTCTAATAATGATGACGCTCCGAAACGGCCCCACGTGACTGAGTTCTTGCTTCATGTGCTGTTCGTGAACATAACCGCAAGGGGCTGTCACATCATTACCTATTGCTTGAGTCCCGAGCAGAGAATCAGCTAGCACTATGCTCGGGACTCAAGCACTGCATGTTTGGTCAATTCAGGGGTTTCCCATCGCTGGAGTCCCCGAGCAAAGCATCAACTGATGCTCTGCCTGGGGACTCCACAACTTCTGCCGACATCACTGTCCATATATGGACAATTACATTGGCAGCACTACTGGAGTCCCCTGAGCAAAGCATCAGCTGATGCTCTGCTCCGGTACTGCTCTGAAATATCCCACATGTGGCCCTAGTGCGCTAATTGACAAGCAAATGCCTCCGAAGCAAAGGAGCACCTAGTGGATTTTGGGGCCTCCTATTTCTTAGAATATATTTTAGGCGCTATGTCAGGTTTGAAGAGGTCTTGTGTGGCCAAAACAGTGGCAACACCCCCAAAAAGACACCATTTGGCAAACTACACTGCTCAAGGAATTTATCAAGAGGTATAGCGAGCATTTTAACCCCACAGGTTTTTTGCTGAATTTAGTGGAGTCTGTAAAAATTGTAATTATATTTTTCCAATAAAACGTAGAAATTATACATTTTTACAAAGAAGTAGAAAAGGCACCCCAAGATTTGTAAAGCAATTTCGCCCGATTACTGCAATACCCCATATGTGGCAATAAACGGCTGTTTGGACACACGGGAGGGCTCAGAAGCGAAATTTGGCTTTTGGAGCTCAAGTTTTGCTAGATTGGTTTTTGGGTGTCGTGAAGCATTTGCAAAGCCCATGAGGGACCAAACCAGTAGACACCCCCCAGAAGTGACCCCATTTGGGAAACTACAGCCCTAAAAAGAATAGAAGAATTTATCTAGGGGTAAAGTGAGCATTCAGATCCCAGAGATTTTTTTCTGCTGAATTTAGTTTAATTAGGCCACGAAAACTTCTATTGCTTATTTTTTTTTTTTTTTTTTTTTACAGCATCCATGGTCAAAAGTAAAACACACCCAGTTGTCTATTAAGAAACTCATTAGCATAAATCTAAAATAGGTCATAACTCCGTCAAAAATGATAGTTTTTCTAAATAAAAAACACTGCTGTAATCTACATTACAGCTCCGATCACATCATGTACAAGATAGGCCACTTATAATGTGGTGACAGAGCCTCTTTAAAACGCTACCAAGATCTATTCAGAAATGAATCCACACAGAAGGTTGATAATAAAAGCGTACATTCACGTTCTAGCATTTCTGTCAAGACCCCTTCCAGGCAGATGATCAAGGAGACCCTTGCCGTTTGAACTGAAGGAAAAATACAACAAACGAAAGGATTAAAAAGTATTTTAATTATACACATGTGGTCACAATTCTGCCTTTTAAAAAGATCATTGGAAAATGTACATAAGGCCGCTTGTAAATGTACATCTATAGATTATTGATACAATGTTGTATGTTCACCAAAATTGACAATAATTTACATAAGGTTTTTTTTTTTCCTCTTGGCTTTGAGCAGGCGAATCAAAAATACAGTACTATACAAAGCAAGCCACTGGCCTTATTACTGGCGAGGCTATCCGGTGTGAACAGAACTTCTATACATGAACATATATATAGAATTTCTACTCACCAAGCACAATGTACGGCACTGATTCCTATCAACATGTTCGAGCCACGGTGTAGAAACAAGAACGGGTTTTCCAGCGGTAGATAAATAGATAGCTGGTATTTATATATTTATATAGACTTTTTTTTTTACCAAGCTGTAGAAAGACTGGTTAAAAAAAACAAAAACAAAACCACTTGATTTAGAGAAAAGAAATTTACATTATACAGCACTATTTGCCAAGGCAATATAGAGACACCCAAATGTACACTAAAATGCAAAAAGTTTTTGCCCCTTCCCAGATGAAGAGGTTAAAACGAAGTGACATGTACAGCAAAAAAAGGTTTACAAATGTACAATCTGTACAACCAACTACAAAATAAGCAAGGCTTGTATTAAACATTGAGACTGTAAACGGTCAACTACTCATTAGTTACACTTATACAATACAAAGCAGATATTTATATATGAACCCAAGAAGGAAAAATTACAAACAGAAAGCCATTTGAATATATATATATATATATATATATATATATATATATATATATATATATATATATATTTATTATCATGCGCAAAAGGGACTTTTATCCACTATCTAAATCTATACGATTTGGCTAATCATGACAGCAAAAAAGATTTAAAAAAAATAAAATAAAAAAAAATATCTATATATTTCACACTATTGTGTACATAAAATAAACATAACATTAACTACCACTGCAGAGCTAAGCAATGATTCATCGTCAGTGCTTCAGTAGGTGCTAAACAAGAAACAGAACTGAGTCGTCGTCTTTTACGACTCCTGTATTTTATCTGTGAATCGAAAGGCTCTGGATATCATTTTATTCAGCAGCCTCAGGGGTTGAGGTTAACAGAGGAATGAATTGAAGCCTCTGTTGAATGTAATCTGCATGATTTGTGCACCAGATCCCTTTTTCACTTTGGGTACAAGGGAAAGAGTAATTCGGCCTTTATTACTATAAACAGCCTCTGATGGTACATATAGATTTAATGCAAAATAAAATAAAAAAAACATTAGCCAGCTTCATACATCGGCTGCCGTGTTATCACTTTTGTCGCGGGGGGAAATTATTGTAGAATGAATAGAAAAAATATAATTAAAAAAAAAAAAAATATCACAGCTGTTGTGTATCCACACGTCTTTCCAACAGGCAGTAAAGTGTGATCGACCTATCAATACATGTACTGCAGGACATCAAAGCCTGTTCAGCTCTGCTACATGTTGCTAGGAAGCTAATAACAGTATTTATCCATTCTCAACTGAGAACAGTGGTCCACAACCTGCAGACTACAACTCCCAGCAGGTCATTGTCATTTTTAAAGGCTGAAGAGCAGCAGTTTGCAGACCATTGCCTTTAGAGGATTGAGTAAATCTTTGTGTGTCCTGTTCTTACACACCTAGTCTAAGTAGATATTGTGTGGTATGAGCAGCTATTCTGGGATACGTAACCTACGAATTAATAGCAACAGTGAGGTCACCGAGGATGGACGGACCTCTATGGGGTAATAGCAGGGACGCCGCTGATCTAGGGCCACACTTCTTGGACAATAGTGGTCTGGGATTTAAAAAAAAAAAAAAAAAAAAAAAAAAAAAAAAAAAAAAGGTCTGCTTTAATTAATTTCCCCAGAAACCGTGGCACTCTTGAATACAGGTTTTTTATGGGGGGGGGGGGGGGGGGGGGGGGGGGGGACACCCTGTTTTTCAGTTGTGTCACTGCTCTAACTAAAGAATTACATGGCGTCCACTGAAATTAATAAATAGACACCCACAGTCGTCCTGAGCCTCAACCGATGCAGCTCTCAAAGTAATCCAATGGGTACACAACCCCCATAAAGTAAGGGGTTATCTAAGACAGACAAAACATTGCTACCAACATGATGCCTTAGTTACGTTGCTGGTCCCTAAGCCGTCATCCTATGAACATGGTCTCAGCTTGAAGGGCCAAAACTTATCTAGGATATGCCATAAATGTCCGATAGATGCAGATCAGATCTATCTCTAGAACGGGGGGCCCTTCTGACCTACATCTATCGGACATTTATGACATATCCTGTGTATATACCATAAATGTTCAAGATGGGAATACCCCTTTAAAGAAGACCTGTCCATTCTGTATTATAAAAATACTTGTATTCCCCATAAACACCTAATATTCAGTGTTGTGCAGTTCCTCTGCTTTTCCTGCTGGAAATGTACGAATAAATTGACAACTGGATATCACTCCCATTATCAATGGTGGGTGTCCCTACACAGTTTGGTGCTGTCCAATCATAGTTGTCGGTGTCAAAATGTGGAGGGACAAGACCCAATTGACAAGGGGAATGGTAACAATCAGTTGTCCAGAAGGGCGGCACAACACAGAGTTTTAAACTAAGAAAAGACTACAGAAATTTTTTTGTATTTTTTTTGGGGCGAATACAACCATTTACTAGAACAGAAACGTCAGGTGAGCTTACAGGTTCTCTTCAGATATAGGACCTTGACTGTGTGGGTAGCGGACTAAACTGCGGTCCTGTATGTGCCTACATGCCTGTGGAAAGAGACTTGAAAAGTAGTTCAAAAAGATATAAAAAAAAGCAATAAAGGAGAATGTGTCACAAAATAAGATAAGAACTCTATTTACAAATGAATCCTCCGAGCTCATGGGAGACTGACCCGACCGGCAAACCAGCATTATTAAAATACTGTACTTTTCCCTTTAAAAACTACCACTTTTTACAGGAACTTTACAAGGTAAAAATTTACAAAATATGTGACAGCTTCATACAATTACATCATTTACAGGCTCTGGTTTTGTACTAGCAAGGCGGCTGGGTAAGACTCCCACGGTGGCCGGAGGGAAGCCCCAAATGTACAGAGAGATTTCAAGTGGGATAACAATAAATAGTGTGGTACACGTCGGCTAATGTAAGAGGAAGCGAGGTGCGAGAGTCGGAAGGTTCCTCGTTCATGACTGGTGTAATGCGAGGACTCTTCTTAATTTCTGGCTTTCTCTAGAGCATGCCATTTGATGGTCCAACCATTGGCCCCAGGTCATTGCTAGTCTTCATGTAGTACTTCTCCAACTTAGCCAGTATATGTTTACCATACGTGTATTTACGTAACGTTGTGATGTGTGGTCGGATCTAGTAGGGGAGAGAGAGAGAGAACATTTGTTATTGTGAACAATTAATAAGTAATGGATCTTTTCAATGCTAGTTAGGACTGAGCTTTCCCTAAGAAATTCTAGATACGTTTTACAATGGCAGCTGCAATTCTTCTGAGATCTTCTTTTAAACCCCCTGATTTACAGTACATTGACCTCCTTTGCAGGCAATCCTGCCTTAGGCTATGTTCACACAGAGTTTTTTTGCAGGCGGAATTTCTGCCTCAAAATTCAGTTTGGAAGTTTGAGGCAGATTTTCCTCTCCCTGCACGCCGATTTTCGCTATGTTTCGCCTGCGGCCATTGAGCGCCGTGGGCGTAAAGCACAGCGAAATACGCTTTCTCTGCCTCCCATTGAAGTCAATGGGAGGTCAGAGGCGTAAACGCCCGAAGATAGGGCATGTCGCTTCTTTTTTCCGCGAGGCGGTTTTACCGCTCGCAGGAAAAAGATGCCTCCACCTCCCATTGAAATCAATGGGAGGCATTTTCGGGCCGTTTTTGACTAGTTTTTAGGCACGGTTTCAGCGTAAAAAAAACTGTGTGTGAACATAGCCTTACAGGGGCTGTATACTTTATATTTTAAAGGATTATGGTAACAGCGCACAAATAAGAAAATCGCCCAGTAAGAACCACTGATTGTTTATCGTGTCACTCATGTTACACGTACATGAATCGACTTGTTTTATCTAGTTTGAACTTTTACAATATATCTTTATAGGAGTTGGAGCTGCAAATCACCTGCTACCCTTCACACAACCACGGAGGTTAATGATAAAATTCGTTCGGTTTACATGTAGTTACCACTAAGGGGGGGTACTGCAAACTTCAGTAAACTCCTAAGTGGACTCTTGTGGAAGCTGCCAGAATTCTGTAATTTACTGTCTGTGTGAAGGGAAAGTAGGGAACTTAAAGATCTGAAACAAAAAACGCTGTTCCGACACCTATATAAAAGATGTATTATAAAATGAATTAGCACATCATTTTAACCTATTCAGATTAAGAAAACCCCAAACCAAAAGCTACTTAAAGGGAATGTGTTGCCAGAAAAACATGTTTTTTTTTAAAAAATTAAACATTTAGTGTGTGGGTGATTAAACATTGTTCAAATTTTTTTTATTTTTTTCACGAGTCAGGAAATATTATAAATTAATTCTAATTTATAATACTACCCATTTTTGGTCACTAGATGGAGCTGTCCCCAAAATTGCAGCTTTGCAAAATTGGGTAAAAAGCTCTCGCTCTAGTGAGCTCTCAGCATCCCCCCCCTCCTTTATCCTGGCTAGTGCCGGGATAAACGAGGGGTTTGAACGGTGTAACCTCCTACACTGTGTGTCGCCATTTTTTGAGCTAACACACAGTGTAGTAGGTTTACATACAGTAGTAAACACACACAAACACGAACATACATTGAAATCTCTTACCTGCTCCTGCCGCCGCGGCTCCCTCCGGCCCGTCCGCTCCGTTTGCTGCCGCTGGTCCAAGTGCACAAATCCGGAAGCCGCGACCGGAAGTAGTATTACTGTCCGGCCGCGACTTCCGGTACACAGGAAAATGGCGCCGGACGGCGCCAATTTCGAATTGGACTGTGTGGGAGCGGCGCATGCGCAGCTCCCACACAGACGCCGTACACTGCAGTCACTGGGACGGAAGCCGTTCGCAGTCCCTATGGGACTGTGGCTGCCGTATTCCATGTCTGTATGTGTCGTTAATCGACACACACAGAAATGGAACAAAAAATGGCAGCCCCCATAGGGAAGAAAAAGTGTAAAAATAAGAAAAAGTAAAACACAAACACACAAATGAATATAAACGTTTTTAATAAAGCACTAACATCTTTAACATATAAAAAAATTATTTGTGATGACACTGTTCCTTTAAGAACTCCAGTATAAAAAAAACTAAATAATTTCCAGTACTCTTTGATCCCCACGAATGCATTTTCCTCCTAAGATAAGCCATTTGTGCTGAAGATCTCTCATCTTTCCTAATTCACTAATAGGAAGTTATCATTGTCTGCCTTGTTACATATACAGTGGAGCTGCAGCCCGGTCACTCTGCCTACTAGTCGGATAGCTTTCAATTAGACTCTCCACTCCTACCCTGTAAATTCACTCCTGTAATAATTGCTCTCTCAAACAGTAGAGAGCGAGCAAAGTAAACGGTGAGATAATGTAAAGAGCAAAAATAATGAAAAGTGAAAAGAGAGAGAAAAGAGGGGAGCAAAAATAAGAGGAAAATCAAAAAGACTGCCTGCTTGAATTAGTGCCTATGCTGCTGAGATTACAGGACTTTGAAAACTTGCAAGTTCTCGCTACAGACACATGGACATCTTGTAATTCACTGTTTGGGTAAGATGTTAAAGTTATTTTAGCTTTCTACCTTAATGCGTCCCCCAAGCCTGGAGGAAGGAGGGCTGCAGTAATTCTTAATGCCTCAGTCTATTGAAATGAATGGAGTGTGCAGCCTGGAAGCGAATGAAGCTAATAAACAGCATAAAGCTTTTTTATTTCAAATTTGAAACTTAAATTTACCCCATAAGGAGAAGTTAAAACTGATCACTAAAAAGGTAGGCTTTAAATTTGACTGGATGTTTTCCCACCACATGTTAGACACAGCTTAACAATTCAGCACACACTGAAGGAGATTTATCAAAATTGGTGCAAAAGAAAAGTGGAATAGTTGCCGATTGCAGGCAATTCGCTTCAAGCTCTTTTTCCGAGGCCGTTTTGAAAAGAAGCAATCTGACTGGTTGCTATAAGTAACGACTCCACTATTTTTGCAGCAGTTTTAATAAATCTCCATTATCTTCAAAATGTGTAAGCTTGCTTTACTGCTGAATCCATCATAGAAAATGGATATAACTTTAATGTGTTCACCTTATGCATGATGATTTTGCGCTGAGCAGGCTCTGCCATATCAATCATCTTCTGCACCACGTAGTTTGCATACTGGTCCTTCATCATGGTGTATAAGGCACTGTGAGGACCATCGTTCTGGCAGCAAACCTCATCGATCAGCAGTGCTCTCTCCGCACGGGACGAGTGAGTGACACATTTCTCCACAACATTACTGAGGGACGAGGAAAACAAAGTGAGGATTTAATACAGAGCGGACAACATTGCACACTCATATGGACAGTCAGAGGCTGCCAATATCCACCATTTTTTGTTTTGGGTGGTTATTTTTTAATGAAAGATGATGAATTTACCTGGCAAACTTGTGCTGGCTCAATGCTAAGACTTTTCCTCTGATTTCAGACACAATTTTGCTCTTGTCCTCTGATCGGCCATGTTCTAGTACATGCTGGATGACATAATTCCCATACTGGTCCTGCAACACGACATTACAAATGTGAGACATGGATTAAGTCTTCGTGATCAGCAGTGACTAAAGAATAGCCTATAAATATCTACATAAAAAGTTTTAATTTGTGCAATAATTATCATATATTGAACCTAAATCATACCCAGATTAGGGTTTGTTCACTGTCCCATTACATCAAATTACCGCAGCTAAGTAGTTAGGAGTGTGTCTGGTGAGAAGCTTGTTGACTATTTCCAATGACCACCAGCAGATTTATGAATGCAGGTAAGTTATGAAATGTATTTACAAAGTTATTTTTTATACAGAGATAGATATGAGATAGATAGATAAATAGATATGAGATAGATATGAGAGAGAGATAGATGGAGATAGAGAGATAGATGGAGATAGAGAGATAGATGGAGATAGAGAGATAGATGGAGATAGAGAGATAGATGGAGATAGAGAGATAGATGGAGATAGAGAGATAGATGGAGATAGAGAGATAGATGGAGATAGAGAGATAGATGGAGATAGAGAGATAGATGGAGATAGAGAGATAGATGGAGATAGAGAGATAGATGGAGATAGAGAGAGAGATGGATATATGAGAGAGAGAGAGAGAGAGAGAGAGAGAGAGAGAGAGAGAGAGAGAGATAGATATGAGATAGATAGATGGATATGAGATAGATAGATGGATATGAGAGATAGATAGATGGATATGAGATAGATAGATGGATATGAGATAGATAGATGGATATGAGATAGATAGATGGATATGAGAGATAGATAGATGGATATGAGAGATAGATAGATGGATATGAGATAGATAGATGGATATGAGATAGATAGATGGATATGAGATAGATAGATGGATATGAGATAGATAGATGGATATGAGATAGATAGATGGATATGAGATAGATAGATGGAGAGAGACAGATATGAGATAGATAGACAGACAGAGACAGAATGTGTAAAATGGTGCCCATTAAAGGGAACCGGTCACGTTAAACATGCTGTCTGAATTGCTAGCAGCATTTTATAGTCATAGGAGCTGAGCAAATCGATAGATGATTTTGTGGAAAAAGATTCAGGATAACGCTTATTTAAATCCTTGCTCCCTGTAGCCATAAGAGTGCAGGAGATTTTTTTTATGCATTGCCATCAAAGACTCTATAGACGCAAACGTCAACGGAGCCTTATAAATCCTGAATGTAAACTTTAGACACCGGCTGCCCTTGATCTGCTTGGAGACAAAACATAGTGAAGCCGGTGTATAACAGTATTCAGGATTACACATAGTCCAGTAATAGGAGTGATAAGCGTTACCTGCACCAGCTGCTCGGTGCTCTGATGTAATTCCTCCAGAATAGGCATCGTCTGCTCGACCGTACAATGCTCCAGAATACGCTGTATGACTCTACAGCCATAAGGATGAGTGGAAAGAACATAGACCTAGGGAAGAAAGCAATGTACTTTACCAGCAGGACTCCGCAACATGCCTAGAACACACATCAGTAATGACGGAAAATAAAGCACCACATGGACTGCATTCTTATGAACCCGTTGAAGTCCAAGGCATTTGTTTTTTTAATTTTCGTTTTTCACTCCCCGCCTCCCAAAAGCCATAACTTTTTTATATTTTTTTGGTCGACAGCCGTATGAGGGCTTGTTTTTAGGCGGACAAGAAAATAAATAACACGAAAATAAAAAAATTGTAGCAGACCTGAGAAGCAGGTCCTCTCTGCCTCCTACGGACAATAGGCTAACAATTGAATAAGCCACTGTCTGTTAAGACACTTTTTTTTCCCCCTATCTAGTGTAATAGACCTGTACCCATGGTGCGGTGTCCCCCAATGATATTAATGAGAAAAATTATTTAAAAAAAGGGAACCTGTCACCAGCATTTCACTTACTGAACTCTACTCCCCGCTCACTGGTGTCAAAATTTAATTGCCGCTATCCCCCTCTCCTAAACTCCTCCTCCGACCGTAAATAACGGTCTGCAAATCTTTTGCGCCTTTCATGGCAATAATCAGTTTTGTTCGTTCCTCTTCTTACGCCCGCACACCACCGAAAACTGGCCCGCTCTGAATACCGAAAACCCGTCTGAGATAGCAGGCATATAACCCGTCATGTATAGTTCGTCACCCTTCCCTGCTTCGTCCGGGCCTCAAATCTAGTTACCGTGCATGCGCCGCTATGGCGTCCCGTTGTCTGCATGCACCAGAACATCTATGTGTAAGCGCGGAATTTCGTGTATGCTGGGGGAGGCGAGGAGCGGTCAAGCAAAAGTAAGGAGGCGGGGGTTAACTCGAAAAGGCTTGAGGAATGAAGACATAACTTTTCAAACGAAGATATGACCCATGCTCATTAGCATACGGCACGGGAACACTAAAAAACGGAAAATGAAAAAGGTACAGAGCGACTTAGAAGATAATTACAGGGCTACATAAAATTTATTTTTCACCCACTACCACCAGGTATTGCTGGTTCAATAGGTGAAATGCTGGTGACCGGTTCTCTTTAAGGAAGTAGGAGACAAGTTGAAGACTCAGAGAAACCTAGGACCTCGAAGGTAGTGTATTGAGATATCCTACCAGTGCCACTAGACAGACAGCAGGAGCATGCCACAAGCGTCACTAGAAAGACAGCAGGAGCACGCCACAAGCGTCACTAGAAAGACAGCAGGAGCACGCCACAAGCGTCACTAGAAAGACAGCAGGAGCATGCCACAAGCGTCACTAGAAAGACAGCAGGAGCACGCCACAAGCGTCACTAGAAAGACAGCAGGAGCATGCCACAAGCGTCACTAGAAAGACAGCAGGAGCACGCCACAAGCGTCACTAGAAAGACAGCAGGAGCATGCCACAAGCGTCACTAGAAAGACAGCAGGAGCTTAGGGAGTTAAAAAAGTGGCTTACAAACTGGTGTGGGAAGGAAGGTCTCGGGTTCTGGAGAACTGGGCTGACTTCTGTTAGATACATGCTCCACGGTACGGACAGGCCGCAGATGTGCTGGGGGAAAGGAATTGTTAGAAGGCTGGAGGAGCCAAGTTGGATACAGCAGGGGTTACTGGGGATTTAGTAGGAGCTGGGGTTAGGGAGACAAGTGGGGAGGGGACTAGGAATAAATGTGGACCTAAGAAAAATAAAGGTGTTGCTAATATCAAATGTATTCCGGCGAATGCAAGAATTCTTGTAAAAATAAAATTGATAAGTTGGAACTTCTAAAGACCGACATAGATTAAGATGTATCGGGAATATCAGAAACTTGGCTGGACAAGAGCCAGCCTAAGACCCGTGCTTAGTGAGGATAATCGGTGAGCCTGTGACAATGCGGCGTCCTTATGGGTAAGTATCAATGGAGAAGGCAAAAAACGTAATTCAAGACAATTATTTCTCTCAGTTGGTCGATATCCCAACCCAGAGGGGATAATGTGCAGGATCTGGTCTTCTCTAATAGACCAGATACTCGATCGGATATGGAGGTCCGGGAGCACTTGAGCAAGTGACCATAATATGGCAAGTTTTGAAATAATATTTATTAAAACAATACGAAGGGAAGCTACAAAACCTGGAGCATTTAGCAAAGCAAAATTCAATCAACTAAGGGAAGAACCCTCGTCTCACAGACCGGGATCATGTACTGGTAAATACTGAAGATAAATGGGGAGTTTTTAAAGATATATT
Organism: Rhinoderma darwinii; assembly: GCF_050947455.1. NCBI lineage: Eukaryota > Metazoa > Chordata > Amphibia > Anura > Rhinodermatidae > Rhinoderma > Rhinoderma darwinii. The sequence goes on along the minus strand of NC_134690.1, from coordinate 41,258,749 downwards.
ACATGGATTGTGTAGTAAATGTATACCCTCTAGTAGCAAAATGTCTAGGAATAAAAGGAGACCAATATGGCTGATTGGGGAATTACCGAATAGAAGATGACAAAAACAAAAAGCATTTATAATATTGAAGGCTGAGGACTTTGAAAAAGCTTTTAAGCTTACAAAAATCTCAAGAGGAAATGAAAAAATAAAATCAAGTTAGCTGCAAAAAATAAAAATAAAAAAGCGCTAACATTAAGTAGCAAAAATTGTTATAAATATAGAAATGCCAAAAAGAATAATATTTGCCCTCTAAAAGAATTATAATTGGAAAGGGTTAAGAAAGGGCTGAGAAATGATGAGCTGCCACTGCCAGATATTCAGGGGGACAGTAATTAAAGGAGATTTCCCTTGAGGGACAATTATGACATCCACAGGATGTGTCATAAATGTCAGATAGATACGGGTCCCACCTCAGGGACCCACAGCTATCTCCAGAACAGGGCCCCCAAAACTCCATTCTACTGCCATGTGTTGTAGCTGAAAAGTGTGATTTATGACTGTGAACTACGGTTCATAGTAATGAATGGCAGTTACGGAAGCAGCGTAGCATGCGAGCTACGCTGTTTCCGTAACTCCCGACCATGTAATTAGTAAGTGGCCGGCAGGCAGCGTGAACTCAAAAAGCTAGAACAGGGTTGAGGGGTCCCCATAATAAGAGATAGGTGCGGGTCCCAGACGTGGGACCCGTATCTGACATTTATGACATATCCTGTGGGTATGTCATAAATGTCCCTCATGGGAAAACCCCTTTAAAGGTTCTCTATCCATTATTACATACTTAACACAGAAGGAACAGTTGCGTCTGAGCAAATTTAATATTGATAAAGCCCCCTGCCCTGGCATTCATCTGTCGCTAGTTTAATGCCCTTGTTTAATAATGCCCTAGCTAATCGAATAGGCCCTGCCACACTGATAATGCTAGTGATATTTGTGTCCCAAGAAGTTTATTATTTTTAAAGTTACGAGCTGATTTCTAAATATGTAAATGAGCCTTTATTAGACAAGTGGGTGTCACCACCAGCGATTCTCCTGAGGTGGAGCTACCTCACAGCCTCTGACGCTGTCCAATCAGCATGAAGCTGCTTCACACAGTATGAGAGACTGAGGCTGGTGGGAAGGGGGAATCACTTCAAACAGCCATATCTCCGGCTGTGGACCAGCTAGAACAGCGGTTCTGGAGTCACATGAAAGAGGAGATTCTCATCTTTCATAGCACACCAGCAGTTCTAGCTGTGAAACAACTGGCAGTAACACAAGTTGAAACACAGTCAGGAATGGAAGCTGTATACTATATGATCACGTGGTTTTGCTGGGCTGGGAAGGGGGAGAAGCTGTATAATGATCAAACAGCGTCATACAGAAGACATTACACCACCCAGAGTGAAAAGAAAGAGTCACCTCCTATTTGGCTATTGGAGCCACATTAACATATTTAGAAAAATGCTCATAACTATGCAAACAATAAAAGTTTTTTTTTTAAACATATCACGCTGTACTTAGCAGCAAAGCGCCTATTAGATTAGTTAGGCGACAGGGAATTAATAAACTAGTGACAGTCTCTCTTTAACAGGCAATCAACTGCATAGCAGAGGGGAAAGGGTTCTTTGCAGTTAGAGTATTCAAACTATGGAATATCCTACCCCAAGAGGTAGTAATGGCAGATACGATGTCAGCATTTATAAAAGGGCTAGATGACTATCTAATAACAAATGGCATTGAGGGTTATATTTTATCTAGCAATGAATGTTTTCAAATTGGTTAAGGCCTCATACACACAAACTTATTTTTTTCCTCCCGTAAATACGGGTCCTTTGTCACACGTATTTGTCCCGTATTCCACCAGTATTTACGGACCCGTGCCTGTACCCCGGCCGTTGTCTTGGTGACGGCGTCCCTCTTTTGACATCCAGTACGACCTCCCTGGATGACGCGGCAGTCCATGTGACATGGGCTGAAACGTTATCCCAGGAGGCCGGACTGGAGGAAGAAGCAGGGAGTTCTGGGTAAGTATTAACTTTTTTTTGTTACAAGTTTTTGAAGCAACTTTAGACATCTTACACGTAGCCACCCGTAATTGCGGGAGCCCCATAGACTTCTAAGGGGCCTGCCCGTGCCGTAATTACGGCCTGAAATAGGGCATGTTCTATATTTTTCAACGGTTCGGGCACCTTCCCGTAAGCAAACCGAAGGTACCCGTGGCCAATAGCAGTCTATGGGCCCGTAATTACTTACGTGTGCATGAGGCCTTAAGAAAGATTGAACGTGATAGACCGGTCTTTTTTCAACCTATGTAATGTAAACATTGCAGAGGTGCTCCACCAGTACATGGTTACCCCCCCCCCCATCCCTCAATCCCAATTTGTGTAATACACGGGACATCTCACAGGAAGGGTTTTTCTATATGTTGACACGGAAGGACACGACTGCAGCAGGCAAACTCTTTATATGCGTCCGTACTCCGTTCTGTGTGTCGCTGCAGCATTTATTAGGTTCACATTTTATAAAGATATTAAAATATCTCTGACATGTGCGATGGGAGTTTTGTATTTTTTTTCCTTTACATTTAATTCAAAATTGCTCCTATTCTTACTGAATAAAACCACACTGAGTTTTTTTGTAAATAAATAAAGCTAGTCTTTTCAGTTCCGGCGGTTTTTTGACCATTTTCCCACTCAAATATAAATGAAACCGGAATTATAAATAAATAAATAAAATACAAATAAAATTTATACCCCCCACCTTATATTTTCTGAAACTAAACACCTGCCACATTGTTAAAATGCCACCCAGCACTTTACACACATGGTCGCCTTCCTACAATTATGCGGTAAAAATGCAATGTTTTGTTAAAAAAAAAAACATAAATAGTCATGTTTGTAGCTAAATGTCTGACACAAGCAGAGCCCTAGACACACAACACCTCTTAAAAAGGTGCATAAATCACACGTCACTTATTCCCAAATCATTAAAACTAGCTTTAACTATATTCATACATGTTTTTATTATGGTTTTACGATTTTTTAATTCTTATTTTTGCATATTCCAAACGCCAATGGACTAGGACAGATGTAAAAGAAATATGTAACAAAAATGTTACACACACATCCCTTTTTCAATTTGTCCATTATCTTCACTATTTGCAAGAACCACTTGGTTAGGGCTTATTCAGACGAACGTGATATACGTCCGGGCAACGCGCGTGATTTTCACGCGCCTCACACGGACCTATGTTATTCTATGGGGCCGTGCAGACTGTCCGTGAGTTTCACGCACCGTGTGTCCGCTGCGTAAATCTCACGACATGTCCTATATTTGTGTGTTGTTCGCGCATCACGCACCCATTGAAGTCAATGGGTGCGTGAAAATCATGCGCAGCACATGGAAGCACTTCCGTGTGACGCGCGTTATTTGCGCAACAGCAGTAAAAACTATGAATGAAAACAGAAAAGCACCACGTGCTTTTCGGTTTACAAACATACAGAGCGTCATAATGATGGCGGCTGCGCGAAAATCAGGCAGCCGCGAATCATATGCTGATGACACACGGAGCTGTTATGGACCTATTGCGCACACAAAACGCACACGCTCGTGTAAATCAGGCCTAAATATGAGGTTCTTAATCCCGAAGACATTTTGGGGAATGGGCAGAGATACTACACACCTGCCCTTTGAAGGCATCGATAATAAACTGGAGGGACTGCGGCTGGACACATTCAATACATTTCTGAACCACGTGGTTTCCATTCTGATCCTTCACACACTTCAGAACATGTCCGTCCAGCTCCTTCACCATCTCACTCTGGAAGAGAAGAGATAAATAGATGATATATACGGTGCTGATCACACGATTTCCTCAGAAGCAACGATTAAAGGGGTTTTTGTGGCAATTTACACTGATGATTACTTTGGTCAGGATTAGTCGGTGCTTGTTACGTTTTAGTAATTTTTCACAATAAAAACATGGTTTTATTTAAAAAAAACTAAATATAAAAAAAAAAGTATTTTCTGACAGCAATATTGGATTTATAACTTTTTTTTCCATTAATGTAGCGGTTTTATGGGTGGGGGGGGTTCTGTTTAACGCACAGTAAAGTTAACAAGTTCATATTATTCTATGGGTCGTTGCAATTGCACCAATACCAAAAATATATATGTATTTTATAGTAAACTCTTTTTTTTAAGTTAAAGTGACCCTCAGTTCCCAGGACAACAACATTTTAAATATGATAGGGTATATGGAGTAGGATCACCTGGTGCCCTCCAGTTATGCCCCCTGCCATGGATCCGCTGTTTTTTGGTCCCCTCTGTGCTGTCCCAAAATGGCTACAGCGCTTCTTAAATTAAGAGCCTAAGACACTCACATCTTCTTCGATTGGTCAGAGCTGACCACATGAGCATTTCTGTCCAATCCATGAACAGAGGGTGTGTGTTACTCGACCAGAGAGTCTCAGACTATTTTAAGAAAACAGAGGGGACAGTCAAACGGCGGATCCACGGCACAACTAGAGAGCACCAGATATTACTCCACATAGCATTTATAATTTCGTCCTAAAACCAGATGGTTGCTTTAACTTTATTAAAAATGTTAACCCCCCCCCCCCAGGGGACTTGTAGCAGCCGTCCTCTGATCGCTTCTATAATGCTTTGAAATAATTGGATTTCTGTACTTCCCATAAAATCCCTTTTTTGTTCTATATATTGGGGGACACAGCACAATGGGTATAGGCCCTTGCCACTAGGAGATTAAAGAGGCTCTGTCACCACATTATAAGTGCCCTGTCTCCTACATAAGGAGATCGGCCCTATAATGTCGGTGACAGTAATGCTATTTATTTAAAAAACGATCTGTTTTCACCACTTTATTAGCGATTTTAGATTTATGCTAATGAGTTGCCAAGTGAGCGTGTTTTTACTTTAGACCAAGTGGGCGTTGTACAGGGGAGTGTATGACTCTGTCCAATCAGCATCATGCACTCCTCTCCATTCATTTACTCAGCGCATAGGGATCCTGTTAGATCCTTATGTGCTGTCTTATACTAACACATTAACGATACTGAAGTGTTTAGACAGTGAATAGACATTCCACGGGATGTCTAGTCACAATCTCTGCACTTCGTTACTCTGTCTGTGATAGTTACAGCAGAGGAAGCGTAATCTCGTTGTAACCCGTCATCTACAGCGTAATCTCGCGAGATTACGCGTCCTCTGCTGTAACTAAAACAGAAACAGTAACGAAGTGCAGGGATTGTGAATAGACATCCCGTGGAATGTCTATTCACTGTCTAAACACTTCAGTAACGTTAATGTGTTAGTATAAGACAGCACATAAGGATCTAGCAGGATCCCTATGCGCTGTGTAAATGAATGGAGAGGAGTGAAGGATGTTGATTGGTCAGCGTCATACACTCCCCTGTACAATGCCCACTTGGTCTAAAGTAAAAACACGCCCACTTGGGCATTAAGCAACTCATTAGAATAAATCTAAAATCGCTAATAAAGTGGCGCAAACAGATCTTTTTTTAATAAAAAAACCATTACGGTCACCTACATTATAGCGCCCATCTCCTTGTGTAGGAGATAGGGCGCTTATAATGTGGTGACAGTCTCTTTAACACTAGGTAGGAAAAAAAAAAAAAATGTTGTTACGCCCAGTCAAGCCTTGCTACTCCCAGACAATGAGAAAATCAGCTGGTTCAATAAAAGTGTACAAAAACAAAACAAAAGCACAAGGAGAACAACAAAACAACCTGAACCTTCATTGAAACCAGACCCAAACCTTACTCTATACAGAGTTCTGGAGGGAAAGACATTATCCTAGGGATGGAAATTACATTGCTGAAACCAATAAAAAAAAAATATGCCTTCGACATCCTATGGTACACTTCAGCAAACTGAGGTTTTCAGGCCTTCAACAGTCTAAATAGCAAGTTTGGAAAGACCACGGAATCCTAGAAAAGCGGCTTCAAGTTGATAAACATAGCTTAGGTAAGATGGAATAGCGGACCTTGGGAAAGTAGGTCATGCCGCAGCAGATGGTGCCAAGGAGCGTCCGGGAGTAGATGGACCAGTCCAGCTGAGCGATGCCAGTCTGAGGCTACCAGGATGGCTGGAATGCACTTCGCCTTGATGCGCTTGAGAGTTCTGGGCAGGATCAGAAGAGCAGGGAAGAGGTATAAGAGAGAATCTGTCCCAAGGAGTGACCAGGGCATTGACTACATAGGCTGGCATGTGGTTGAGTCGAGACGAAGAGGTCAACGTCTGGAATGCCACACCGTTGCTAGATTTTGATGAAAATATCTGGATGAAGCATGCTCTCCCCGGATTGAGCTTCTCTCGACTCTCGATTGAGCTGCTGCCCATTTGAACAAACTCGTAATGTGGACTGCAAGTCTCTGAAATGACTTGGTGCCACCCTGATAATTGAGCTAGACGACTGCTATGGAGTTGTCGGACTGTACTTAGAGTAAACGGCCCTGGAGAAAAGGCGTTCAATGAAGGTGCCAGGAATAAAGCCCTATATTTCAGAAGATTGATCGCCAACAGTGCTTCGTCCCTGGAACAGAGGCCCGTGAGGTGGCCGTACACCACCCCGAAGCCTCAGAAGCAGTCATCCATTGGGATGACCAGCAAGCAGAAAGGAAGGAAAACACAACCGACCCATGGAAATGGCTGGGGATGTCTCTCACCAAAGGAACTCCTAGCGAACCCATGGAGGTAGGAGAATCAGCTTTCAGTGAATCCTGGGATTTGTTGCATCATGCGAGGACGGTCATCTGGATGTCGCGTTTGAAAGGGAGAATAGAACGTGGCCTCGAAGGCTGACACCACGTTGGCCGGGACACCCATGCAGAAGCATCCACCGGGAGAACTCTAGATGACCTGGTGTCGAAAATCATGCCCAGGAAGTCTAGTCCAGAAACTCAAGGCATCCAGGATGATCAGTAGGCTGCAAAGATTTTCCTCCCTGGAGAAGGCCTTTACCAAAAGGTCATCCAGGAAAGCGATAACAGCAACTCCCCTGATACTGAGAAGCGCCATGAGTCACCACTACTTTGGTGAAGACCATGGCTCTCATGGTCTTCACCAAGATAGTGGCGACTCATGGTGCTTCTCCAGTGGTAAGCCTGAATGGGAGGGTGACAAATTGGAAATAGTGAAAACCATCAGCGATGGGGAGGAAATGCTGGTGAGCTCTTGCAATAGGAATGTAGAAGTAGGTATCCTAAATGTTAAGGGAGGAAAGGAACTTGCCTTGCTCCAACAAGGCCACCACTGACCACAAGGACTCCATCCGAAACCATGGAGTGTGCACAAAAAAAGTAAAAGGTAGACCACTGTGTGCCTTTTAGAAGCGGGATTTTAGTCAAACTGAGCGTTGAATGGTCACCGAATTAGTCGTTGCTCTAACAGCAAAATGGGCATACTCCAAGATGCCTCGCATAGGAATTTTAAGGCATGGATAAGCTGAGAAGCCAGATCAGTCAGGTCTTCCTGTGAAGATCCCTCAGAGATGCCCTGATGTAGCCGTTCAGCCCATACCGAGCAAGCTTTGCTGACCCAGGAGGGGGCGAATGCTGGGCGTAGGGCAGAACGCGAGTCTGAAGAGAATGGTGGTTACCGCTGCTAACGCCTGTGCAAGAGACACACCGCCCAAAAGGAAGTAGGGTCTCCTTTGCAGTAACCTCTTACATACAGTATAATAGGGTTACCGGCATGCCATCTGCAGAAGCAAATATTAGGTGACCAGCAATAAAGAAAGCACAGTGGAGTATACTGCCTGGTTTCCGAACACCCTCAGAGGGTGGACTAGGATGTTGAATAGATTGACAATCCACCATGAACCTAGAGGGAGAAAAATAAAACTAAAATAGAAATCGCGCAGCAGAACTGAGAAGCAGGTCGTATCTGCCTTCTATGGACCCGAGGCCAAAACGGATTAGCTCAGTGTCTGTGTGAAGAGAATGGTCTGCCTAGGCGAAGCCAACACTTGTTTTCCTACCTAACATCAGTCTCCTAGTGGCAAGGACCAGGGTGCTGTGTCCCCAACAATATAAGCAAGAAGCTTGGTGGGGAATTTATTGAATTTTCTGACTTTACTCCTGCGATCTGTATACGAAGACTCTCATATGATCCGCCAGTCTTTAATAAATCTCCACCATAGTATTTTAAAGTATTAGTTAGTTCTAGCACAGCCTAATAGGCAGATGCTTATGGCAAACATGGGGGTCTTTTCTAGACCCCTGGCTGCCATAGTAAAGCATTGGCACTGATGGGCTGACAGAGGGAGAACCCTCCCTCTGTCAAACAACTTAGAGGACACGGTTGCTATTGCCAGCAGCATCTAAGAGGTTAAACAATTGGAGACAAATTCTATTGGTCTCCGATCTGTGCCCGGATGCCCATAGCTTTTAGGAATAGCCTGAGCATTGGGATTGTACAGCACATAGCAGTACAATCCTCTACTGAAGCGCTGCCGTAAAAAAAGTGGCTCATCACTAAAAGTCCCCTGTCGTAAAAACACGATGCAGCAATCGTTAAGGGGTTAAATGGAACTTGTCAAGCATGGTGTCCAATCTGCGGGCATTATGTTATAGAGAGGAGGCACTGAGCAGACTGATCAATAATTTAAAGGTAATCCTGAATCTATTCCAACAAAACGATATATAGTTAAATCCCTGCTCACAGTGGACTTAAAGAGGCTCTGTCACCAGATTTTGCAACCCCTATCTGCTATTGCAGCAGATAGGCGCTGCAATGTAGATTACAGTAACGTTTTTATTTTTAAAAAACGAGCATTTTTGGCCAAGTTATGACCATTTTCGTATTTATGCAAATGAGGCTTGCAAAAGTACAACTGGGCGTGTTGAAAAGTAAAAGTACAACTGGGCGTGTATTATGTGCGTACATCGGGGCGTGTTTACTACTTTTACTAGCTGGGCGTTGTGTATAGAATTATCATCCACTTCTCTTCACAACGCCCAGCTTCTGGCAGTGCAGCACTGTGACGTCACTCACAGGTCCTGCATCGTGTCGGCACCAGAGGCTACACTTGATTCTGCAGCAGCATCGGCGTTTGCAGGTAAGTCGATGTAGCTACTTACCTGCAAATGCTGATGCTGCTGCAGAATCAACTGTAGCCTCTGGTGCCGACACGATGCAGGACCTGTGAGTGACGTCACAGTGCTGCACTGCCAGAAGCTGGGCGTTGTGAAGAGAAGTGGATGATACTTCTATACACAACGCCCAGCTAGTAAAAGTAGTAAACACGCCCCGATGTACGCACATAATACACGCCCAGTTGTACTTTTACTTTTCAACACGCCCAGTTGTACTTTTGCAAGCCTCATTTGCATAAATACGAAAATGGTCATAACTTGGCCAAAAATGCTCGTTTTTAAAAAATAAAAACGTTACTGTAATCTACATTGCAGCGCCTATCTGCTGCAATAGCAGATAGGGGCTGCAAAATCTGGTGACAGAGCCTCTTTAAGAGTCCAGTAGGTGGTCTCAACTGATGATTGACAGCCTACCCTGCATTAGTATGCATACAGAAATAGCTGCCAATGACGGACTGCCCACTGGACTCTCACACACAGTGAGCAGCAACTGAAATGAACAAATTACAAGTTATCATGAAAAATATATATAAAATCTGTTCAGCTTCTCCTGCTCTGTAGAATGATGCCCTCAGGTAAGACCGCATGCTAAAAGTAACAGGTTTGCGTTAAGAAACATACTGTGGATGCAAGTAGCAATATTTAACAAGGCCGTGGGGTCAAGTGCATGACAATGTGATTTAGCCTGCGATCAGCACTGCTTACAATGATGGGGAGGGGGGGGGGGGGGGATTACATTGTGCGGAACTGAATCAAACTAATAATAAATAACCTGGAGAAAAAGAAAAATTAACCGGTACAAATTCAGTATTCTGTCCTTATAAAAGTGTTATTTTTCTTATTTGAAATACCATAAGTTAATTAAGTCTAGAAACGTAAAAGCATAAAAACCGCTTACGTTGAAAGTACCTTCAGATCATGTATAATGAACACCACTTACCTGCTGATCTGGAGATATGGATTCAAGAGCTTTTTGAATAACCCGGCAACCGTACATCTGTAAAGCCAATGGAAGTACATGCCCCCGTATACGTGTTGCCAATGCCAGTTTCTGATCCATACTGCCAAACTGCAAAACAATGAAATATACCGTCAAGTGATTTGCATCAAACATGCAAGAGGCTTTCAAGCATGTATTAATGTGAAAAAAATTCCTTTGCTTTATCTTTCATATCATGCAGTTGTGCCCCAGCTATACTGATTTCTATTGAAAATCGGAGTAGAAAGAGAAGCTAGCTACTTCCATCATCGCTGATGTTACTATTGAACTACACCTTCTCTGCATCCTTTGTTTTTACCAACTTATATTCTATATATTGGGATGGAGTGTGGGACTGTCTCAGGCAAAGATTTAAATCAAGAGCGATGGTAGAGAGAGGTTTTCTCTAACTGTGATTAGCTGTCAGTGAGAACTAAAAGTGGTATGAGTGACCATGTGACAGAGTCCCTTGGGGCGGATATGGCTGGCAATAATTTTTTTTTAACAGGGAAAGGGTTGGACCTTGGAGGGAGAGCGGAGAGCAGGAAGCGAGTAAATCCACCCAGAGAAAATTGCCACATTTGAGGCAAGATGGCTGACAATAGTAGTGGTCAGGCAGCTACTTCCTGTCCCTGAAACTGAAAGCGGGGACACAAACAGCTGAGCTAAAAAGCGAAAGACTGCAATAAAACTACTACAAACAAGGCTTCAGGAGCACAGTCAAGATACTATTTTATGAATGAGAAGGGCAGTGGGGCATGTAACCTGTTACTGCCAATCTGTTTTCTCGATTTCTCTGTTCCATCTCTCCAATTTCTGCAGGGGACGGACTTGGAATCAGGCTTAGATAAATGAGGGTCTGCCATTGCAGAGAGTGGGATATAGGAGGTTTCCTGCTGCAGACCACTGACTCTAAAAGCCAAGGTCTGGTCTAATCTATGGTCTATAGGCAAGGGGAAGGACACAAAGCGGAGGTCTACTTCGACGCAATGTTTGAGATATGGGATAGACCATTGCCAGAGTTGCTTATGTTCTGTATTAAAACGTCACCTTATTTGATTACCACGATTGACAATAAATAAGGCACTAACTTCAAAAAACTTCTGAATAACATAATTCCCAAAGACATCCGTCATCAGCTGATAGGCGGCTTGTAGGATCTCGCTGAACACCACTTGGCGCTCTGCTGGAGTGGCCCGTTCAAGTTTCTGCTGGATAAACCTGGTGAATAAACATAGGAGTCTTAATACTATATTAATTTACAGAACAGACCTACCTGGTCTACACGTGAAAATGTTTTAGCAATTTAGCAAGGACATTGCAAATACAGCAACGCTTTAATGTACACGGCTATTCCTGGATGAACTAAAACCATTAATAAGAGCCGGGCAGTGGTAAAAAAAAAAAAAAAAAAATCTAATTCTGCACCATTGTCCATAATCACCATCACTGGGACACACTGCTGTTTTTGCTAGGCTGTCTTTTCTATGCGGTAGCAAATGCAGGTTGTTGTAGATCAGTTTGTGCCTGCTGACAGGGACATGATCCCAACCCAAGACGACCGATTGTCCTATCAGATGCAGATATAGAACCCGTTATCCTGTAAACGAGGATGGTTTACTAAAGGTGTATTCCCACGTTTATTTACATCTCCCCTAAAAGAACAGGGGGTCCCATGATTGCCATTGCACATTTAAACTCGCCTGCAAAAGGGGATTGGGGGGGGGCTTGATAAGGAAAAAGCCGGACAGAGTCTATGGGAGCTATGGAAACCGCCAATTTCCCGAAGTGGGGCCCCAATTCTTTTGAAAGGTGTGGATCCCTGAGGTATAACCGATATATAGGTATAACTGAGATTTTTATGGCATATCCTACAGATAGGCTACAAAAGCAATTCATCAGAATACTCCTTTAAGTCCAGGAATTTAGGATAAAAGGCATCTGCAGATCAATTATTGGAAACGCTGTAGATAATAGATTGTAAGGTTTCTTCCTAATGTACAGTATACAATATTCCTAGTGTGCAGTAATTTACCTGGATCCATGCTGGTCTTGGGAAAACTCAACAATGTGACCAATCAGATCCCTGAGCTGCAAATTCGGAAAGCGATTGTTGCGGAAGTCTTCCAATAATCTGCTGCGTCCGGAGGGCATTATGTCAGATCTGTTGTATCGCAAGCGGGAAGGAGGGAATAGCTGGCTGCTGGAACTGAAGAAACTAGATCCACTGGCTGCGCTGCGATACTTGGCCTCTGCTCCAGGGGCTGCGGAAATGTACCGCCCGCTGCCATTTGTCAGCCCTCCTATAGAACATAGTGTCTCGATTAATATACACGTTATGGTTTCATAAAGATAAACTGACTTCACACCAAGTACCCTTAGGTTGTATTCACACGCAGTTTTTGAGCCGAAGTGAAAAGTGGATGCAAAATTATTGAAAATCCTTTTTTTTTAAATATATTTACTCAAAAAATACACAATAGTCATTGAGCGCCATGTATAGGAAATTAGAGTAAACTGTACCGGTTGAATCCGCTTCTGTCAGTCTGTGACAGCCAAGCAGAGGGCTTAAAGGGTAACTAAACGTTCTACAAACTTCTGACATGTCATAGTGACACGTCAGAGTGGTGGTCCGAGCACGGAGACGCCCACCAATCAAAACTTCTGACATGTCAGAAGTTTGTAGAACGTTTAGTTACTCTTTAAACATGTGCTATAAATGTACAGTGGCACAGGTTTAAAGGACCAGGACAGCTCGCCATAAATATAAGACGGGCGGTCCTTAAAGTGTAATTCAACTTTCATAAAACAATTGTCATAGTGACATGTCAGAAGTTTTGATCAGAGGGGATCCGTGAACAGGGACCCCCACCAATCTCTAAAACGAAGGGACG